>NW_027412549.1:17229044-17676544 GCF_025532065.1 Leptinotarsa decemlineata
GTTGATGATTTTGTTGCATTCGGTTGATGGGAACAATCGATGACGAATAGTGGATTCTCTCTAAATTGTCCAATGTCCATCAGAGGTTCACTCATATCTTTATCATAATAACTTCGCTGGAAACTCTCAAAAGCATAATAAGCAGGAGCATCAAGTTTTTTATCGAAATTCAAATTCCAACGCTCATATGGATAAACTTCAGAATTCAAGTATACTCGAATACTATTGATATCAGCAGTTGTGAATTTTGTAATATCTTGTGTTCTATCTTCAGATGTGGTAGTACTTTGGAATGCGATGATGACAAAACGAGGAGTTTCCAATGCGTTAGTTGTTTTGATGGCCCATATGTCTGAAGAAGTCCCACGTAATGATGGTAGTTCATAGAGGTCCCACATACGATACGCCAACTTGATTTTGGCATTCAGACCGCTTTTGTTTATTCTACTCAAAAGTTTGAGCTTGTGTTTATCATCTGGTACAATATGCCTTATTTTCCATTCGATTTTATTTATTTCCAAATCAGCATCAACCTCACCTATATATGAGTTTTTGAATGATCGAGCGATAATCAAAATCAATTCCTGTTTGGCATTCAAGATACTTTTGTTGTAATCTTCAGCAAAACCCATCAAATATTTCAGTGGTAGTTTTCCACTAAAAACATGACTGTTTGTATCCAAGATATCTTGCTTCAATTGTGAAAGTCCCCAACCAGATGTCAATAATGTGTTAGCATGAGATTGTCCAAATGATATCATGGTTTTCATTGTAGATGTTATCCCAGGTTTTCTAACAACAGCCACTTGTTCACCTCCCATTTCATAACGAATTTCGTCAAAGAGAAATGCAATTGCATTATTCGAGAGATAGCATGTTTTCGCTACATCTTTGGGGGTGAATTTACCTTCTATGTAAATGAAGCTCTCGGCAATATCTAGTATAACATCTTGATTATTGATTGCAATTCTGATTTCATCCGAATTCCTGAATAGCGGTGATCCATAGGGCTTATATGTGTGCTCATGTAAACTTATGAGAGAATGATCGAGCACTGGTTCATTGAATATATTCAACTTTTCATTGTTTGTTTCGAGCACCATTGTTATTTTCTCACTTTCAATCCAATCGATTTCAAAAATTTAAGATCACTCACAGACAGAGCGTTATGTGCTAACTGTTTAGCATACACTTGTGGAATGAGCTTCTTTTTATGCACACCTTTCTTTTTGATAGTGCAACTCGTTTGGGATTGTTCAATGCGATTTTGTCTATTATAAATGAAACCCATAACAACAGTTATTCGATTTTCTTCAATTCCAAAATAATGAAAATCTCTTCTTCACTTCCAAAATCGATAAGGTTATTTTTTTCATCCAAAATACGCACTGTAATGTTGTGAATCAATTGACGACCTTCTGGACTGACAGGCATATATATAATACTGTGTGGTTCTTTAGTGAGATTGTAGCCAGGTTCAACATCAATATCGAATGAGAAAAGAATGTGGGATTCTTCACCATTTATATATGAACCAGATATTATATTGCAATCTAAGCGGATAAGTCTCACAGTTGTAATGTTTATTGGTAATGATGATTCATGTATCTGATTTGGTGGAAATATTTCATGAGCGAACCCCATCATTTCTGCTATTGAATTTGGATGTGTCAGATCAATTTCATATTTGGATCGCATTTCACATTTGAATGTATTATTATTGGCGTGTAGATAGAAAATATCATCTGCAACGACATCATTTGGTTTTTTATCATGAAACAATCTGAACATGATATGTTTCTGTATGACGGCATTGATCTCTTCTATTTCATAAGCACCACATGGAATTTCAATTGTCAACTTTTGGGGTATCGATGAGTTGTCATTACTGATTCTAAAACTAACTAAGTTATTAGCTTCAGTTATATTATTGATTGTATTGCACCCATAGAATCCCAAAAGTCCTAATCCATAACGACTGTTCCTATCCAATTCAATTGGTGGAAAAAAATCCGCACTCAAGACACTTGTCCCGACAGCTTGTAGCTCGAACTTTCGTGACATGACTGATGAATATTTTGAAACACATTTCAATTTATTATTGTACACAGCAACAGCACATTTGAGACAATTTACACTTTTTGGAAGGTGTTGTATTGTAATAAGTATCATTTTTATTGATACCAATATTCACATCCTCTATATTACAAATACAACACATAGATTTCCGAGGTATAGGACCGTCATTAACATCCGATTCTGAATTTTGATCGTGGTGGTGGTGCTCATAACAATATCTATGTTTCATTATATCGATGTCATCTTGCAGATGCTTAGGCAACTTTTCCCAAACATATGCAATCTCATGTGCAACACATGCAAGTATCACTTCCTTAGGCATATTTGCAAGCATCACTTTATCCATTTTTTTCAAGGTACCATATTTTGAAAACATTCTAAGTGAAAACCCCATTCCCTTGATAGCCTCCCGATCCAGTTTTGGTGTTGAATCCATTTTTATTTGGAAAATTATTTAGAGAGAAACTGCAAGCACAAGTGACCACAGAGAACTGTATTAAATTTCTGTTGTCGATCATAGTTATATTTGATTTTTACATTCGAACATTTTCGAAAGAATCGAGTCAATTCCAATGGTGGGGGTAGATCTCCAAAACTATCGAAATATGTGACTTCTTTCCCACATTTTTTATATGCCACCCAATGTGTTCCTGGTCCACTTATTCCATCTAAATTAACAATAGCTGTCTCGTTTTGTTTTGGACCTGAAGATGGTAATCTATCACGCATAAAAACACCACGAAAATGTGGAATTTTCATTTTTTGTGCATAATAACTGAGATCGAGATCAGTAAGAGGCCTCTGAGGTAGGGGTTCAATTAGTTTTTTGTTTTGTTTGTGGCTTTGTATGGTTTTAAATATAGTCCTAAACCTTTACGGTATGGTTTGAGATATATTCCACTTCCGCGTTTGCCTAATGCTACAGCCTCCATGGTTTTATTGTGACGATTGGCTTCCATTAAAGCCGCTCTGCTGGCTTTTGCCGAATTCACGGCCTTGGTAATACCAGCAGCAGCTCCCGCCAAACTTCCTAGTGCGGATAGTCCAGCAAAAATTGGTATCAATGGTAAAAGTCCACCGATCTTGGGAACAGGAATTATGCGTGGTGTGCGGATTTTCTTCTTTCCACCGGCAGCTTTAAGGTATTTACGTGCCGCCTGCAATGCCACAGTGATAGCTTTTTTGCTATTATTCGTCACAAATTGATTCCCACCAGCTTTCTTCAATACATTTCGCACTTTATGGACTATCCCAGCACCAAATGCAACTTTTTTAATTTTATTTTTCTTCGTTTGTTTCCTCTTACATTTTTTCTTATTGGTACTACAACCCATGCCCATATGTCTTTTCGCTTTCATAATGTTGGTGACAAGTAATGCAGCTGCTCTTTCCCCAATACTCGCGTCCTTCGATTTAACCCTATCCCAAGCGCTGTATTCAAGTTCTTTGTCGGCTAAATGTCTTGCTGCAAGATCGGATGGATGCTTAGAATATTGAATATCGTGTTTTTTGCATTCAATATCTAATTTATTGATTCCAGGGTCGTTACGAGCTAAACGTTGTTTCAATTTTGTACCCGGTCCACAGTATTGATAACCTCCGGTAGATGTAATTCGAAAGGAAGTTTGTTTATTAAATCATTAACAAAACCACAACCTCTTTTAATTTTACGATCACTTTCAATACGTCCGTATCGTTTGATGGTACACATTGAAATGAATAAGCTAATAACATTTATATAGTCTCCAACCACGGCACGATGCGCATTGTAAAACAGAAAGAAAAGTTTGCTGTAGATAATCTAGATGAGAAATTTGGTTGTGGATTGAATGGACAAAGGGTATTCAGACATGGTCCACTACTTCCATCATCAGTTCGAGGACTCATTATAGGACCTTCAAATTGTGGAAAGACGAATGCAATGATATCACTATTAACACATCCACAAGGACTGAGATTTAGAAATGTGTATCTCTATTCGAAATCACTCAATCAACCTAAATATCAGTACTTGCGAAGTGTTTTGGAACCTATAAAAGGATTAGGTTTTTATACATTCAGCAATAATGCAGAAATAGTGGAACCCTCCGACGCTAAGCCTAATTCTGTTTTCATTTTCGATGATGTGATATGTGAAAAGCAAGATATTATTAGATCATATTTCTGTATGGGACGTCATAAGGATGTTGATTGTTTTTATCTAGCACAGACATATTCACGGGTACCCAAACAGTTAGTGCGTGACAATACCAATTTCATTATAATGTTCAAACAAGATGAGACGAATTTACATCACATTTATTCAGATCATGTTTCACCCGATGTAACATTCAAACAATTCCAATTGATGTGTGTTAAATGCTGGGAGGACCAATATGGATTTCTAGTCATTGATAAGGATAGAAAAATAGATGAAGGTAGATATCGCAAAGGATTCGATAGTTTTATATACCCATGATCTTGTTTTTGGAACTTATTCGATCACTGAATATTGTAGTGGTCACTTCACCAACGAATTAAGCTTTAATTCAAAAAAAAGGGCATTATGAATACAAAAAAAGATCCTGAAAATAAAAACAATGAAATAAATTTGAAACGTCAACTAGTAGAGACAACAGAAGCTGTCAGGCAGAAATTCAACTCTATCAAGAATGATAATATTGAAAATCGTACGACACTTGAAAGATTGTATGAGCCCATAATGAAACCATTGAATGTTTTATCATCAAACGCTACTTCTAAATCACCAGTGTTATCACCAAATCATGGAACTGTTCAATCTACTTCAAATTATCCCATGAGTACTCCAATAGGAAGAAAACAATCTTTTGGTAGTGTATCATCTGTGAATAGTGACACGAGCACACTTCAAGACGATATGAGAACAACTCTATTCGAAACACCATCATCGTCCCACATCGATTCCTCGGATCCTGACATCTCACCTGTTATGAATGAAAGTGGTGAAGATGTTTTGATGAAACATTTGAATAATATAAAATCTAGAAATCCAGCATATGATGGAACATTTGGCGTACGTATGGATCCAATTACACAAAAGCTGAAAATGGGAAGTCTAGTGGTAAATTTCAAAGATGGAAACATTTCATTTTGGGATGCTAATAAAGTGAAAAAATATGAATGCGCAGGTAGTCCAGAATTGTATGATATGATTTTTTTGAAGAATCCACAAGATGTTGATAATGAAGAAACTCGTCAAGTATATTCCAAAATATTGAAAATAACGAATGCTCCATATAAACAATATCATCTGAAGAATGGTTTTAAAAATACAAATTCTAAAAAATTTCGTGAAGTTATCAAACCTCTATTAGACTCACGACAATATCCAATAAGAAGTAGAAGTAAAATTGGTGGAGCACTCAAACGAGTGAAAATGGAGAAAATATATAATTCTAAACCTGTGAATTATGTGTACTGGAATTCACCGAAAGAGTTAGTTGCTCGCCTACGACTATTGGTAGCTTCAAAGTCAGCCGGACATACCGGACATGATAATGAAATAATTTCAATAATTGAAGAATTACGTGAAGAAGGTATAATATATTAACATATTCACATGTAATGATCACTGTCACATCATCATTCAATGCAGTAACATTATCACCTTTTCTCTTTAATCATATTGAAATAGAATGACTAATGAAATAAGTGATGTCAAACGACAAGTTGTTAATGAATTACATAAACCTGCAAGACGTAATTTTCGTAGAAGAATAACCACCATCAAAGGTTTTGCAGATCTATGGCAAATAGATTTAGCTGAACTGCAACCTTATGCAAAAAGTAATGAAGGATACCGATATATACTTGTAGTGATAGATTGTTACTCCAAATATCTGTGGACTGTAGCAGTTAAAGATAAAACAGGTAGTACAGTAACTAATGCAATGAAACATGTACTGAAAGAAGCCAAATACTCCCCCAAACACATACAAAGCGATCAAGGGAAAGAATTTTTCAATAAAAGCTTCTCATCTCTCATGCGAGAATATAATATCAATCATTATTCAACATTTAGCACAAAGAAGGCAGCTATAGCAGAAAGAGTGATTCGTACAATAAAGGCATGGCTCTACAAGGAATTTTCGATGAGAGGTCACCACAAATGGCTTGATATTCTTCCAATTATAACTAGTAGATATAATAATAAAGTTCATCGTACAATAGGTATGGCACCCATCAATGTTGATTCAACAACAAAATTAAAATTCAAGGGTATCAATGGAATTGGAGGAAGACAAAGTAAACCCAAATTCCAATTAAATGATATTGTACGTATAAGTAAATACAAACATATTTTTGAAAAGTCTTACACTGCGAATTTTACCACGGAGCTATTCAAGATTGTTAAAATTAATAAAACCATCCCAACGACTTATAATCTTGAAGATATGAATGAACAGCCGATTAGAGGATGTTTTTACGAAGAAGAGTTATTACGAACCGAGAATCCTGACGTATATCTGATTGAGAAGGTGTTGAAGAGAAGAAAAAATAAAGTATATGTAAAGTGGTTAGGCCTTCCTAGCGAACAAAATTCTTGGATTGATGAATCAAATATGGTTTAAATGTATATAATAGTGACTTTTATGAATAAAGTAATATTAAAGTTCATTATTGTTTTCATTTCAATTATAAGTATGTGAACTGAAAAATATTGCAGCGGTAAACATTGCCCCAGCCATTCGCAATGTTCTGTGTATACCAAACCAAATTAATTGTATACTCCATTCCCGCTTATATTTTTCAACTCACGATATTGAAAACACATTATCATTCCCAAAACTAATCGCCGTCACTTTGAAATGCAGTATCCAACTCTTTTTGCCAATTATCTCTCACTGATAATGCTGTCTCATAAAGCTTAGTCGACTCCTCAAGCTCAGCCTGAGCTTGCATTCTCGAACGTTGATGGAATTGCTTATCTTTACCAATTTTTGAACGGAGTTCATCAGCATCTTTAGACATTCTAGCCAATTCAACCTTCGCTAATGCAATCTTGGCATCTAATGCTTCAAGAGTTTCATTATTAGCATTAATAGCTCGCTCACTCTTTTCAAGTTCAGCAATAGTCATCTGTGCCTTTACAAGACGGCATTTTGCTTTCCTTTTCATTTCCCCAAACCGATGGAGGGGGCTGAAAGAAGATAGCGGTTCAGCTTTCAAATCACTCTTCATTTCTTTAGGAGTACCTTTTGGCTTCCTCTTCGATCTGTCACTTTTCGTTGCGGGTTTTTTCTGTCGCACAACACTTTTGGATTCTTTCTTTTCTTTAAAGTCAGTGACAATCGATGAAGATGCCTTAGTAACCTTCCTCTTGATTGTTCTAGATTTCTTATCAACACCAAGAGGAAGGGTAGATGAAGAGTGTTTGAGTGATGATAATTGCGAAACGATCGGATTTTCAATAATAATTTGCTCATTTGGTTCTGGCACATCTGCAAAGTTAACGAAGTCGTTAATATCAAAATCATTTATCGAATCTTGACTCGATAAATGTAATACTGGAATATTTTCAAAATCAGTCTGATCGATATCAACAAGTGGTGAACCATCTTCAGCAATCAATAGCGGCATAGAGCTCATGATTATTAAGGTCTGAGGAATGATATGTGATAGCAATAGAATGTGGATAGGAAAGGTGATGATGTTACTGAGACCTCACCATTTATAGAAGAAAATAAACTAGCGCATGCGCTCTTTCATCAACTGGCACATGCGCTCTCTCACTAAACTATTCACGCATGTAACAATCTTTGTCATTTAAGAGGAAAACTTTGTGTTGCATGCATGTATTTTTAAATGTTAGAAAATAATACAAATAAATTCAAAATATATATATTTATTAATAATAGAGGACAATAACGATAATAAAAAATGAAAAATGTTAATATGTCTCTGTGGATGTGGAACGTTCTTTGACTCTATTCCTCAATAGTTGTTGCTCGTGCGTCAAACACCAACATTGAAAAAAATGGATTCTCCTATTGGGGTAGAGTTGACCAACCTTCTCACACAGATCCCAAGTACTTCTACATGCATTGCATACATGATTCCAACAATTCATGGAATATGTATCACAACGCAAACAACGTTGCAGTGGAGTTGGAACGGCAGCACAGGTACCACAAATATTTCTACAGATACCTATATTGTTAAATATTATAGGTTCGGAACACTTCAGACACTGTAACTGTTGTTGACGATAATCCGATTTTGTTCGCTTCGGTGGATGAGAAGGAGGCGATAGTTGAATCCGCAACACGCAATCACTACACATACCAGTACATGGATTGATTGAATCCTTAGGTCTACTTATTTGACAAAAGTAGCACACAATAGCCCCTGCAATCATCATTGGGTAGACACACACTTTTGGTTTTTCATTCCACTCTTTTGGAAACGGCATTTTACTAATTCGATTAGAAATATTAAGAGATGACTTACAGAAACTCTGAATGCTCTCTCCTATACCTACGATCTCTATTTATACGAATCAACATCATGTGGAAGTATAGTGGGATAACTTCTCCTACTATTCCACTCTAAACGAGTCAAGTGGGAGTCGCATCACCTCCTATATAAGTTGACTTGCAAACCTAGAGTTCATTCATTCACTCTCTACAACTGTGAGCAAACAACAACAAGATGAATTCTGCAAAAATAAATGCTGCATTAAATAGAATAGCTGCTGTTGATGAAAACAATTGGATAGACGAATCAGATGATGAGGATGTCAATGTTCCGCTAGAGGAAGTGATAGTTGAAGCAGAAGATGTTGGAGTCGATGAAGATGAGATAGACGAAGTTGAAAACGAGGCCAACCAAAGCGACGAAGATGATGACGTGATGGAGTTTGAGAGGGTCATGGATGAAGAAGGAGATGATGAAGGGATAGAAGCTGACACAACTGAAGGTGATGGTGCTATGAGGATCGGTATGCGAACACTCAATGTCAGTGAGACACTGGAAGATCCCTTGGATTTGTATTGTGCATTGGATGCATACGTATTGATCAGCACAATAGATGGAGAGAACAAAAAACTATGTTGGTGCTGCTTTCGGTTTTATTCGCATAGAAACAATAATGGAGGGTGGTATGCCCATGTCAACACCCACAACACTGTCTCAATTATGGAAATGGGACAGAATTGGTGTGAAGCTTGCGAGAGGCCACTAACAAACTTCACCCGAGTATCTACATGTATTATATGTAATAATGTCCAACCTGTGGCACAATAACCGTGGACCTACTGGTCAAAAAAAAAACAACAGCCCTTTTCAGGGCTACATTATTCACACAAACAGTAGTTAGTTGTATTAGTATTCATAGATTATGTGACAAATGAATACTTTGACTAATAAAAGTCTAAGTTGGAAATTTGTTAGTCTTTGAATATCTATACATTATATGACAAATAAATTACTACTTTGACTGAAAAGTCGAAATTTGGAATTTGATAGTCATTGAATATCTATGCATATGATGAGTACTACTTTAAATGAAAGTTGAAGTTGGCATTTGTCAATCATTCATATGCATATAATGATGAATACTTTCACATACATATATTTCGTTTGAGATTATAATGTTAACATAATGTTAACAATGGTATGAATCTGTTTCTGTTTGAAAGTATAATGGTAGCTCTGAAAAGAGCTATTTTTTTTATTGTTTCAGTCTTTAATTGTAGCCCTGAAAAGGGCTGTTATTTTTTTATTAATCCATGCAATGATATGGACTAACGCTCCTCATCATCAGAAACAATAATTATGGTATCGTCATCTGAATCAGATGATATACTAATGATATCATCCTCATAGTAGTCATCTGAATCAGATGATATACTCATGATGTCGTCGTCGTCATAATCAGCTGAATCAGATGATATACTAATCACATCATCCGCATTATTATCGTCAACAGCATCTATGTCGTCCTGAATACCTTGTTCCACTCGTTCTGCGAAATCATCAGGAAGATCATAGATTCGCTGCAGAAATTGAGCGAAGGTTGTACTCAAATGATCAGACGTTGAATCTATTTCATGTACTTGGATGGGTCCTGTACTCGACATTGTGGAAGAATGATATAGAACTGGGATTGTTGCTATATTTATATTGGAAGAAATGAAATGGAGGGGGTGAAATGTAGAACAGTGTTTGAGATTCGAAAACATCAAGAATGAAACTCTGAGCGATTATTAGGAGAAATTCTAGTGATTATTATGGAAAAAAAAACTAATAAGAGGGCGAGGAAGGGAGGAAGACACTGCCCCAGCCTCGCAGTGCCTCGTGTACACCAACCAAAAAGTGTGTACTCCGTGGAAGGAAAGGAAAGGAAATGATGGACGAGTAGATGATTATATGTCATCATCGGAATTGAGGACATCATCATCGATTAGGATTGGGGATGGCGGAGGACTATCCTCGATGAGGATAGGGGATGGTGGAGGACGTCTAACGTCAAGCTCGTCATCAGCATCATCACCAGAGTCGTCGTCGTCATCATCATCGTCGTCGCTACTCATTGGGACAATGTCATCATAAGCAGGGTCCCACCATCCGTCAGGATCTGGATATTCCGAGTCATCCAAGTGTCCTTCGTCACTGCCAGTGACATGTTGAACTTGCATCCTGATGTCGTGATCCCGGTATTCGTATGGCGGACTGTGGGGTTCCGTGGTGGAAGAGACTACCTGTACCTGGCTGTTATCCCAGTAATTGAAGTTGTACCCCTGATCCGGGCAGCTATAGGGTTCGGAGGTTGAATCGGGTTCCATCTCGATGCTAGCTGATCAACTGAATGTTTCATCAGATGATTTCTACTTTTATACTTTCGAGAGGGAGTGGGAGAGGAGTGGAACATTGAGTAGGGGTAAATTGTAGTGTGACATAAGACATATTCAATGAGTAGGGGTAAATTGCAAAGTGACATAAGACATATTCAATGAAAGAGATACTTGAATGGATAAAATACAAATGAAATATACTTGTCGATTTCACTATGAAACATGTCTATTTTTTATTTTTTAAATTTTCTTCACATGAAATTATTTACAAGTGATTAGAGGACACAAAAATTGATGTGAGGTATTTGTCTAGAAGAACTTGGAATTGAAATAAAAAAAATAATAATAATAATAAGAGGAAGTGAAGAAAAATGCTCCAACCATCGCATTGTTCAATGTGTACCAAACCAAAAAACAGTGTACACCCTTTATTTCACTTCCTTTTCCTTTATTCAATATAAACTTAACAAATATAAACTTAAAACTACCATAATTAAATACTCCTAACTAACCTAAAACTAATCTTACATTTACACTTCATCTACAAAAAGAGTGTCCATAACTGTCACTATTTTTTTGTACAGCTTTATCGAAGAGGTCTCTGCTTTACACCTTTCCTGCAGAGATGCATAATTCCGATCTATTTCGGCCATTTCCTTTTGGATTTCCCTCCGTCGGTTATCCATTTCAGCCATTTGTCGCTTCATGGTAACCAACGCGGCCTCGCTAGATCGGGCAGCTCGTTCTGCTTTCTTGCATCTCTGCAGAAAAACACTCATCTTTTCACTAACCTCTCCGATAGGCTGTGGCACCAACACCTCAGGATCCGCCGGTGTCGCTGGCAGCGGTGGTAGTCGCGTCACCAACGGCGACAATATCACCAACTCCGGAGAAGGACTCCTCGGAATTTCCACTGCTGCTGGTGCTGCTGCTGGTGTGGAGGCCCTCTTACGAGAGGTCGAAAAACTACCTGCATAAGGATTAGTCCTATTGCAAGTAGCTCGGTACTTTGAAATAGGACCAACCTTTGCTGCAGGTCGTTGGCAAACCTTCTTCACAGCCCTGACTTCCTCCTCCTCCTCGAATAAGTCAGGGCTAGAAGATCTGCACCTAACTCGCGAACGCGAAGTGGTTGGCTGGTCAACCGTCACCGCTCTCGAAGATGCTGCCTCCTCCTGGTCAGCGGACACCGGCAGAATAGACGCCACAGCATTATTCACCTCCTGTGTATTGGTTGCCATTCTGAAAAAGAAGAAATAATACAAAGTTAGTTGATATAAAAAATAACATTCCTAATTTACTTACTCAAATATCAAGTTGGTCGTTGGAACGTACTGCCTTGTTGTGGAGTGGACTGCTCTCGATGAGATGACTTCTCGAACTGAATGTTGTGGAGTGCTCTCCGGAGGGTATCGACTTCGATGCGTGAGCGGTGGGAAAATGGTGGGAGCGCACATGCGCGATGAGGGTAGGGGTGTACATGCGCAAATGTTGGGAGTCGGGGGGCGGGGCTTCGGGGAGGGGAGGGGCGGGGCTTCGGAAAGGGGGCGGGGCTTCGGAAAGGGGCGGGGTATCCGAAACGTTGGTGGCGACGGGGGGGGGGGCGTGGCCCTAACGGGCCCCGCCCACTGCCTGGGCTCCGCCCAGGTGGGTGGGGCCTCCGGCCCCAGGTAGGCGGGACATCTGGAGAGACATCTACGCCCTCTTCGCGCGCGCGTTCGTAACATAATATGCAACCGAACACCTAACCTAACGTATTAACGTATTAACGTAACCTAACCTAGTACGCTAACCTACCGCTATGCAACCGAACATCTAACCTATCGTATGTATTAACGTAACCTAACCTAGTACGCTAACCTACCGCTATGCAACCGAACACCTAACCTATCGTATGTATTAACGTAACCTAACCTAGTACGCTAACCTACCGCTATGCAACCGAACACCTAACCTAACCTAACCTAACCTAACCTAACCTAACCTAACCTACAGTAACTATTAACCTAACCTAACGAGGGAATACTAACCTAACACCTAACCTAACGTAAGTATGCAGCTAACCTAACGTAGCTATTAACCTAACCTAACGAGGGAATACATTCACCATGTTGGTTCCATTAATACATCATCAGTTGGTTTTGGTTTTGGTTGTATTATTCTATGATTTGGATTAATGTTCAGTCCTGGATATCCCAGTCCACCTGATGATGATGGCCTGACTTTATAGTTTCTCTCCAAAACTTCTTTATGGTTTTTCTCCAATACTTCAACTCTCTGTTCCAGTACATCATACTTTTTCATTGTAGTCCCTGTTATGTTTGACATAGCATCAAATTTTTTATTTGTAGACGCTGTTATGTCAGACATTTTTATGTCTACATCACTTGTAAGTTTGTCAAATTTACGAGTGAAAGTTATCCGAGCCTCTGCAATTTTATCGTCAAATGCTTGCCGGGCGTCCCGAGCAATATTGCCTATTGTGGATTGTATTGCAGCTTGTAGGGCTAGAAGTATAACTTCCTTTGCTCCATTAATTTCCCCCTCAAGATATGATACAGTTACACAATCACTCTTGTCAATTGGTTCACTTGTATTTTTCAAAATTTTCCTTTGCATGTCATAATGACCATCTTTTGTTAATTTAAAACCATTCCCAGGAGGACCTCGAATGACATTACCACCCCATTTTCTTTTTCTACCAAACTTATCGATTGTTTTAGACATTGTGCACTCTACGATGATTCTCTTCAAACTGATATTTCTGTCATTTACATTATACTATATATTGCAGTAATTGATTAGGGAAATAGAAATAATACAAATAAAATTTTAATCATTTTATATTCATTACAGTAATACATATATATATACATACATAATACATTAATATCACATTACTTTTATCATATATTATTAATTATAAATGGCTACATAAATATCAATATTGAATTTTCCGGTTTTGAAGATATTGAATGATATTTCAATCATTGATCTCGGCAGATAATAAATTAATCAATTGATCCAATGGAGTCTCCTGAGATTGTGATTGTTGAATAATATTACTTATCCAACGAATGTTCTCATTTGGATCGTTTTCATAAAATTCAATATCATTATGACCCCAAGGAAGAGTGTGGGTAGTATTCGGAATGATAAATCGTTTATCGTCGTGATATGATAATGCAACTTTATTTTTTAATTCAGTATACATATCATGTAACACGCTTCTAAATGAATTCATCTTTCTGAATATCATACCACCTTGTTCGACGATTTTTTGATAATCTTCGCATGTCAATTCATTCTTTATTACAGATCGTTTAACCCCTTTGGCTTTCTTAAATTCACCATCAACAGATTTCACATAATATGCTTTAGCACCTGTACCATAAAAACTCATGATTGGATCATTTGGAAATTCATCTTTGAAGTTACCCAAGACTGAACTTGTTACTGGAATATTGAATTGGTTAACTATACTGTAATTGGATGTATCAAATCTACTTATGTTAGTTTTTATGAATTCATAAAAATTTTCTGTGTTTACTTTAAGAATGAGCGAGTCGGTATCTGTGTAAAGTAAAGAGACATTTTCATCAAAGTGTTGTTTGATGCATCCATAGAAAAAGTCATACATGACTGTTTTAGATAATTCTAATATGGAAAATCCCAAATATAATGGTTTATCGTAATGAACCTTCACTCTACCCAATTGAATGGCAACGAAATTATCAGTGAAAATTGAACAATTTTTGAAATTTGGTTTGGCTATGAGAGTGCTGGCACCTATATTTTTCTTTATATTTTCCCAATGTGTAACGAGTCTAACATCAATTCGATTATCTACATTCTCCATTGTCTTTCCATACACCGCATTATTCATTAGTTTATAGAAATCTTTAACAGATTTGTTGTTAGACCTATTACGCATTTCAGTATTAAGATCTATATAGGGTTTCATCCAGCATGATTGTTTGAATTTCAATACTCTATGTGTATTCATTACAATCAATCCATTTTTGACAGCTTGCTGTAGATTCCTATAATGAACAATATATTTTCTTTTATCATTCAAATTTGGAATTAATTTGGGAATTTTCGATTGTGTACGAGGTGGTATTATTTTTTCGACTAAAAATGGAAGGTCAGAATGTTTATCATGCAACTCTTGTGGATAATGAATGTCCACTTCAAATACATACCCATACGGACTATCAGTACTCACATCCATCACATCGAGATTAAGAATTTCATTTGGTGTCAACCATGTAAATTCACTTGTTGGTAGAGGTTGTGACATACTGTGACCGTATAGATTTGTTGCATCTAAATATGTAATGAATGTGGAAGGTTCGTTGGGATTATAATTGGGTAAAAATCTATTATTTGCTATATGTTTCCTCTCGCTACATTGACTAATTCCACCTCGTATACCTTTTTGAAAAAAGTGAATCATATCAATGTCAGTTAGTAATTCCAATTCAACATTAGTGAACTTCAACATGGCATCCCATGATAATCCAGGTGCAGTGTAATATTGTGCCGGATCTAAGTTATATATCTCTAAACTTGTGGTGCGGAAGTTTTCAAAAATATCACATAGTAGCAATACATCCGACTTCAAATACAAATCAGAGTATTCCCCCAAATTCTGACACTCGAATAAATTCCAAACTTTTCTAGCCCTATCATAATCAGTTTCCGATATATGTTCACAATTGAGTGTGTCATAAAACTGATTTTTTGTCGGAAGTAATGGATAATTCAATTTGTCAATGTCATCAACAAAACTATATGGAAATACACCTTTCTGTCTCATCAAATTGAATTTCTCAATTTGTGGGAAATGTTTGTGCATCTCCAAACATTGATCGGAGGTCAAGTTTGCACCCAACTTCTCCAACGAATTAGTCATAAATTTATAACTATCGATAAATCTCATTTTGAGATAATTCTTCCTAACCACACCATCTTTATCGGTATAGCTGTGTGTAAAGAGATGCTTCGTGAAAGATATATATTTCTCTTTAGTTTGCGGGATAACATCAACTTTCTCTTTATTCCTATACAATTCTTTTATGAATAAATGACAATCATAACCACTTAAATTATGAAAAATGATAGGTATGAAGTTTGGTATTTTGAAATTTAAATTACATTTCGAGTGAGCGGCATGTGATCTTTTCTTTCCTGTGACATGACAATGATCTCTTACTTTGACGTCACCATCAGTAAATGCTTTATTACATATACCACAAGTTCTGGCTGCAACAAACTGTTCTTCTTCTTCGACAGTTTGTGTATCCATTGGTTTAGGGTTTCTGAGATGATTTTCATGTATCTCTTTCAAATCATCTTCAATGCTACTCACAAATTTCTGAGCTGCATCTACACCCCTATATGTAACAAATTTTGTCAAATCATCATTATATGAACACTTTATCAAATAAGCAAATGAATATGGGGCATGTTTGAATGTTTTAATCGTGTATGAACTTCCAGGATTTGGCTCATTCACATGAATCGGTTTAAGCACTGATTCAAAATCAGCATACACTACAAATGGCACCCTCATTTGCCTCTCATAGTTTTCAAACATTAGTTTATTTTCCGCAACCATTCTACCATATTTATTGATCTTTAAATTAGTAGTTGGTGTTGTGGTACTAATGTGATTACAATCATACATATTATGACGTAAAAGCAATCTCTCATCAGAAAAATATATCAAACATCCGTCACAAAAATATTTTTTCTGTCTATGAGCTGATAGTTGATTAGAAACTAATCTTGAAAGATCTTTGATCCAACAATAGTGACCATTACCGGAGTCATCAGTTATAAACAACAAATTGACATGTCTCCGGAGTCTTCTCTGTGAGTATCGCAATGGACCAATCACTTCATACTTCATTTTACCCTTCTCAAATGTACTCTCTAAACCGTAAACATTAATTGAAATATCATTCCTATCTTCGAATATTTCGATACTCTTATTATTAACTTTAACCGGAAAATCCATACCTGTGACATCTAAAACAGTGGAAAAATGTGGATATGACGTAAGTTCGGACACTCGACTATCTGCAGGATATAATGCTGATGTTATAGCCCAGGCAAAACAATATTGATCTTCATTACGAACATTCACAACAGCTTTCTTCCATTGAATACATTGAGGCAGCTTCACATATGAACGTCCTTCCAGTGGACTGTATTTATTAATGTTGACCTCGAGAAACAATATTTTTTCACAAGTCCAACCTGAATTATAAAAAAAAAAAAAATTACTATTCAATCTTATTGAAATTTTTAAAAAATAAATACCTGAGTCACGATCCTGGAACTCAGTCGTTTGAGCCACAATTACATCACGGAATCCATCAAAAACAGCATTCAAATCTGAAGATTGGTCCACTATTTTATTTTGGGAATTAAATGACTTCGTGTCCCTCGAATCATCAGTCTGAAGAATATAATTCCCAAAAACTTCCATATTCACCTTGATGCTTTTATGGATCCTGATGGCTGATTCCAGTAATTCAATGACCTTCTGCCTAATCTTATTGAAAAATGACATGTAGTCACTGGTTACAATCGAACTCTCCACCCTGTATGTAGCAATGCGGCAATTGAATGCATTCGTTATAATTTGAACACCGTCAGACAATTGAACACATGCATTATTTTTATGACTCATGGTTCTTCGGTGAGAATTCACTTGGCTCATAGGAATTGTCACATTACAACAATTGCACGTATACATAGGTGTTGCATTATCCACTCTCACCCGTTTCACTGCAGGCCCTCCTTGGCAACTCTGGAGCTGATGCCGACGAAGATTATCACTACGAGTGAAAGATTTACCACAGTCACAGGAATACATTTTATATAATAGTTCTCACTAACTCACTTGATGTAAACTGACATAGCCAACACTCGTACGCTTCTTAAATACACTCTGATAGGACCCGTCAAGACGTCATAGCCAACCCCACTTCTCAACTACATGCGCCAAGATTACCTCCCAACTGAATGCGATAACAGATGTCGATATACGAGCAAGCAGTGGTCGTTGCGGTCTCGGAGAGGGTAGACGCTAGGCAAACAGTCCTCGGCTGCCGTTGTGTCACCATCGATAGCGGGGCTAGAGCGAACCTTCATCGCTTCAGGAGAGGTGAGGGCAGACCGATGAATACGCATTACTCTGCCACACGTCGTGGAGTGAACATGTCGCTCTCTAGCCGTTGAACGGTTATTGCTGTGACGTCACTCCACTACTAACTTGGTGCCCTAACACCGATGGAGCATTTATTACTTGGAGGATCTTCGAAGTATGCAGACGTATGTTTGTACATAGACAAACAAGCACATGATGAAACCCTGTACCGTGCATTCTCCTACACACACACATAAACACACAAAATCTCATATGAAAAAAAAAATCTGAACGATCCATGCACCAGACACTTCAAGGTCACAATGCCTTGACTTCACTGCACAACAAAAAAACTTCACCAAACAACAACCAATAAAAAAAGCAATTAATACGTCATAGTGGTGGGGGGAGGCCGAGAATCAGCTGTAAACAACTACTAAATTTCGATTTTTTCAGGTAACTACTGAAAACTGTTTTTTCCATAGACTTTTGATTGTTATTATGTGTAATGAAATATTAGGTGAGCTGTAAAGTTCGCAGGCTAACACACAGATGGCGCTACTAGTATTAAATTTTATAGTTAACCCTAACCTACAAAAGTCTTGTGTACAAATTTCATAGCTGTCGGATTGTTAGTGTCTGGGATGGAACAACTTTTGTTAGTTTGAAGAAAACGGTTAAAAAAGAATACCGTGTTGGTGAGTTTAAACGAGGTGAAATGAGCACCGAGTGGACGCTCTAAATATATCAAAAGAAAGTGTTGGGCATAATATCGTGCATGAATATTTGGGTATGCGAAAGCTCTGTTCAAAGTGGGTGCCGCACTCACAATCGACCAAAAACAATAAGGAAGTGATGATTCCGAGCAGTGTTTGAAGCTGTTTCACCATAAAAATATCGAATTGAAATGAAATGCTTTATTCGAATAGGATACATCCTAATATACAACAATGATAAGAATGTTAACATTAATATACATTTAAACACAATAATAGAAAAAAAGATCTCGTTAATAAGTAGTATTACCTACGATAATGGAAAATTAATAAAAAAATACATACCTCATAATTTGGTATCACCTTAATGGTCTCTTAAATGGTTTAATACATTTCTTTTGAACAGAATAAGACTGTTAGAAGACTGCATTTTCAGGTAGACTGTTATACTTAATAAATCCTTTAAAAATTAATGTTTACTGTTGAAAGTTTTTGTTTGATTATTCACATACATATTATTTCTTATTCTAGTATTATACTGATGATTTTGATTATTAAAAATTACAAATTTGTCAAAATATGAAGGTAGAAGGTTATGCAACATTTTGTAAATATATATCATCGTTAAATATGTAAGCCTACTTTCTATAAATAACAATTCTGAAGTATTTAACATTAAAGATATATGGGTACTCCTGTCACATCAAAAAGTAATCCTTATTGCGCGATTCTTTACTTTTTGTAGTGTTCCCATTTTATTTAAGTCACCTGTGTATAGAAGAGTGGGACAATATTCGATATGTGGTTGAATAATGGTTTTAAATACAGTTATCCGTGATTGCATAGTTAAGTGTTGGGACACTCTTGTGAAAAAATATAATTTATTCAACATTTTTTTCTGTATGTAAGTGAAATGGTAATTCATTGATAGATGCTTGTCCAAAATGAATCATAGATATTTGAATTCAGTAATGAGCTCAATTTTGTCATTTTTTATTTTTTATTTCAATTTGATTTAAATCTAAATCTCTGTACTTAAACGACGTATTAAGTAGGTATCAAAGCCTTTGCTTTGTTACCATCTAGCTTCAATTTATTAGTTTTTAAATATGTAGCAATATTATTCAATGCTTCATTCATTTATATCTTTATCACAGCCGATACTAGAGCATCATCAGCTGATATCATTAGTGTAAATTAAGAATAGCAATGGCCCTAAAATACTTCCCTGCGGAACCCCGCGGTCTACGCTTATTGCTGTTGAGACAAACTCATTAATTTTGGTCACCTGATTCCTTTCTGTAAGGTCATCACTGATCCAATCAAGTACTTTTCTTTTAATGTCATATTTTTTCAATTTTTTAATTAATATTTTACGATTAACCGTTTCAAACGCACGTTCAAGACCTAAAAATACTGCTACAGTGTACATGCCTTCGCTCATTTTGTCTTTCCATTCATGAACTGTAAGCTGAAATGCGGATTCGCTTGAATGTCTGAATCTAAAACCAGATTGGTTTCTGAATAGTATGTTTTTTTTATTGAAATATTCCAACAGTTGTTGATATACTATTGATTCTAACAGTTTTTCAGCGCAAGGCAATTGGCCGACGATTTATGCGTCGATATGTGAAAAAAAATTAGCATGGGCTTGAGGTCTAACACTGTAATTCTTTCAATGAAAAATCAAATAGTGTTTTGGGACCACCACAGGCCCTTTTGGTCCTCACCTTTCAATTATCGTCAGGAACCGTTTACAATTTCGATTAATTCACAAAATAGGTTTACCTTGCAAGCGGTTGGACTTCAACAAAAATCTGGACACAAACAGGTCAGGTCTGATCCAAAAACGAGATAAAAATCAAAATAAGGTATTCGAAACTAACAAATCTTGCGTTTATCCTTTCAATAGAAACGTCAATACAATGCTATAAAACAAAAGAGAACTGATAAGTCAGGGACGGGGAAATAATTAACCATTTGTTGTCACTTTGAAGTACAGTTAATTATATGGATGAATGAGTTTGTTACAATAACATGAGAATAATATTGGAGACTTTTTTTATTTCTAAATCAAATGCCGCATTTATTGGCATTTGAAATAAGTTCGCCTTATTTTCATAACATTCTTGTTTTGCCTCTTTCCGCCGTCCTAATCGGGTTCCTTACTTATTACGTTTACACCAAAAAGTTGCCAAACTTTTCAAGTGGAACCGGTGTGAAAAGAAGAACTCTCTGACGGATAGTCGCTGTAGTCGATGAAGTTGCGGCACTAAATTAACTTCAATAAAACATGAGGTTGTAACAGAGGCCAGTAAAATTATCCGTTAGACTTTTATCACACTCTTGAGTGATTAAATGGTATATATCTAGAATGTTTTATTTTTTATAAATAAAACAGTTTATAGGGTTGCAAATTATTTCTACATATCTATATTGAAGATTTTAATTTTAAATTTTTCATTCTTGTTAATAATTTTTTAATTTCATCTCGTGTTAATAGTTCTATTTTTGTATTTTTTGGTTGTTGCTTGTATTTTATTTCATTGTAATTTTAGTTGTCTTTTTTGCTTAATGTAATTGTTATTTTTCCAGCTAATCCTTTTCTTGATTTTTTTACAGATTCTTTCAGAGATTTCAAATCAATTTATATCATATTAGACAATGGAAGTCCGAACTAATGAAATGAAACCGTTTCTGTTTTCACATGTGTCGAAATGGACCATTATTGAATACATCATGTCCATGTCATTCCCAGGTACCCCAGGTTTGAAAACAAACAATTGTTAGAAATAATAATATAATAACTCCTATAATAACCGTTAATGAATCTTCAAAATAATTCAAATAAAAAAATAATTCGGTATAATTTGGAAGTCACGCACCAGAGTCCATGATCCCAGAGCCTTCAGCCTTACGTTAATTGAATAACAGCTATATTTTGACAAAATGTACAGGTTGTTTCAAAAGTTGAGTCACTTATTTCAAAAGTTTTTAGAACTTGACAAGAAATGACATACCAAAATCACTCGAATAAAAGTTGCATAATCAAAGAATCATAGCTACATAGACCGACACTAAATGGGAAACATCTGTATATCGAAAACTCACTCTCACAGGAAAGTATCTGAACCAGAAATCCAACCACCATCAATCGACTAAGAGAGGAATCATCAAGACTACTAGACCGTGCTTTCGAGCTCTCGAAAAGGAACTAGGCATCATCAAAAATGATCTTCAACGGAATGGTTACTCCAGAGTGATTGTAGAACAGGCCTTAGCTAGAAGACAGCAAGAACTCCACAAGGAAAAGAAGCCGCCACAACCAGTACTTGTACTTCCCTACATCAGAGATTTATCGGAAAGCATAAGAAGGATTGGGTCCAAGTATAACATAAGGACCTGCTTCAGATCTGGGAACACTATCCGTAGCAGCCTCACGAAAACCAGGCCACCAAACGCGGACTGCGATTCCAAGAATTGCATTTACCGGATACCCTGCGAGTGTGGAGAATCATACGTCGGTGAAAGTAAGAGGCCATTGAAAGTTCGCATTGCTGAGCACAAGAAACACACACATCGAGGAGAAACAAGCAAATCCGGAATAGCAGAGATCAACATAACATCAAGTGGACTCAAGCTGAAATCATCCACTAGGAGGAACCCTGGTATAGGAGAAAATTCAAAGAAGCCACGTATTTGTTGTCCAACAACGCATTTAGTCAAGCTAGCGTAGAGATACGCAACATATGGAAACCTCTAATCAAGCGAAAAACGACCAACTACCGCCAAACGGTCATCTTCCGCTAAAACCATTGAAGCGGAGAGAGGAAAGAGGGGATAGGTGAAAGCACTCGAACGACCTATAAATAGTCAGATCTCGGAGGAATAAGTCCAGTTATCACCCGAAGATGATTGTGGATACTAACAATCGAAACGTCGTGACATAACTTGGTTTAGAATCTTTTAATTTTAATTATCATTCTTTGGTAATGATATTTCTTCAATTTTTTTTCATTTTTCAGCTTTTATTAATATTTAAATTTTTTATTTTTTTGGTTGTTGCTTGTATGTTATTTCTTTGTAATTTCGGTTTTTTGTTTAATAAAATTGTTATTTTCGGTTAATCTTTTTAATTTTTTTTTTCAGGGTTTTCAAATCAATTTATATTATATTAGACATTAGACAATGGAAGTCCGAACTGATGAAATATACATCATTATAATTATTATTTCAGCTTACAAACGACATGCTGAGGTTGTATTTTGGTGGTACTCAAAACAAATGAACTTTGCATCACTTGCCATCAATTTTCAATAGCTATTTTTCGATTTTGTGGTGGTGTTTTGCGTGTTCGTCGATTTTCTGCTATCGAAAAAAGTGCACTCACTATACAAACCAATCGGCTTCGTTAAGAAGCTGGGTTTATTTGGCCGAGTGTGAATAGGTGTGAGCCATAATAACCCCTGCGGGTTGCTGTGGTGGAGGGTCGAATAGACCCACTCACTTTGGACCTAACCTAACCTAACAGTGGCGTAGTGCATCAGGAGCTCTTGCCACATGGTCGTACGGGAAATAAGGAGTATTATCTTCAAGTTATGGCTTTTGTACAATTTTTTTTTAAATGAACAATTAAAAAAAGAATTTTTTTTTCAAAACTTTGAAGAATAATAGAATTTATGATTTAAAAAAAACGGTTCCTTAATTATAATATTTAGTCACAAAAAACGATTGTTACATAACAAACGCATTTTTTAGCAACAAAGAAATTTTCTTAAGGAACCATTTTTTTTTCGAAAAATCATTATTTTTTTCAATTACCATAGGTAATGCAAAAAAAATTTGAATTGCTTATAAACAATATATTTGTTCATAATAAAATTATTAACAATAGCAATAAAAAAAATCAAGTAGTTTTTAACCATGAGACATTGAAAAAATATAAATAAAAAAATTATGTATTATTTTTATTTATAGTTTTCAATTGTTAATAAAAAAGTAGAAAATAATAATTTTTTCATTTTGGCAATGGTAATCTATTTTTGTCTATTAAGAATAACTTCACCAAAGGAAAAAAATGCCAGGGTTTTAGTTTAATAATTATAGGGCTTTTTATATTAACTTTCAATTAAAAAAACTTATTAATCAACAAATACATAATTAATGTTAAAATTTAGATAAATTTTTTTTTGTCTGCGGATTATTATTCATTGATATACCTATCCCAACAATACATGATTTTTTCATTCCATAATATTCGCATTTAATATGTTCAAATATTTTTTTTTGTTTTTATGTCAGAGTGAAGGAATGCGCGCGGAAGCCAGACTATCCGTTTTTTGATCTATTTTTAGGGCTCTGTACAAAGTATAAATAATTGAGAAACAGTTTCGGGAGTCGGGACTTTTTTTACGCAAATTTATTGATCTTTTCAGATCTTCCAAAATTTTGAAAATTTTTCGAGATATTCAAAAAAACTAAAGCCCAATTTTTTTTTCACTTAATTGTTTACAACTTTTGTAATTTTTTTCAGCACCTTTTCGGACCTTTCCTTAAACTTTCTAGGTAAAAATACGAATCCAATGACACCTTGGTCGTAATTTTTGGACCCGTATGTAAAATTTCACAAAAAAAGTACATGTGAACCAAACTACAACATTTTCATCGGCTGTTGATGTGCTGGGTACTCAGAGTACAACACCGAATAACACTGTCAACATTTCGAGTGTTTTTGAGCACTTTTTTACACAAAATTTGATGCAAATTATTTGATCCATTTTTTTCGCAAAACACCTCTGACTTGTACGCCTCTCACCAACAAACTGAATATGCTAAACAGCTGAAACTGTGAACATATATTCGCGACGAGTTTACCAACATAAAAAAGTTAAATAAATGCACGTAGCCCGCGAAATTTGAACTTGCACCTTATTCTTTGAACGTACACTTACTTCAACTTTCCAACCGTCCAACTCACAAATACGCATCTATATGATTCACAAATTACTTAATGAATAAAAAACCTTGGCGATAACTGTTGATTAATGAATTACAAAAATTATTTTTGTAATTCATTAAAAAATTATCCAACTTTGGTAATCTGACTTTTCGTGACAACTAAGAAGCACTTTAGTTTCAATGCACTTATATATTATTATCTTCACTTGAACCTTTGTAATATTGTAATAGTCTGACAAATATTGTAGACAAATTATTACCCATTTTGAGACGTAGGTTCAATGTGTGAAACTTTGTAGACTAAACATCAGTCTGATAACAATACATAAAATTTCGTGATATGATAGAAAAATTGGCCGACAAATACGATAATCTGAAAACCTGTCATAATGGAAATTGATAAGTATGGAAATTTGGAAATTCATAATGGTACCAAATCACTATCCGTGGACTGATTCCACTGAAATTTCAAACTATATGTCTTTGGACAAACTTTGATAATTCCAAATGACAGTTTCAAATTGACGGACAATAATTATTATTTTAGTTTTGATTTGTCAAAATTATCGATATTTGAGGATTTCAAGTAACAGTGAAAAATAGCAAATCCAAAATGAAAGAAATCAGTTTCAAATTGTAAATATTTCTCAAAAATTTCAAAATATTCTTCGAAAGATATTTTTTGAGGAGGACTCAATATTTCTCATTGGTTTTTTGAAAACATAACCTTCCATAATTCGAAAAATAAACAAAGATGAATCAATAGGGAATTTGCTAAAGTGAGATATCAATCAACTGTAATCTCAAGATTAACACACTTGGAGAAATGCCAGTGACAGAGGAGAAATAGCTGAAATAAATAACGTCCAACCATGAATCTATTACAAACTTTCATCAAAATAATTGCTACCTAGTCTAATTTCATACATATTTTCAATTATATTTCATATTCATAATAAAAAATATAAATTAAATTTTAAGTAGGGTCAATTGGGGCTAATGAGATACACCATGAAAAATGGGGCTGATATGATACACCAGGAGATTATTTACGTGCTTTGTGCCAAAAATAGTATAAAAAAAAATACTGATTAAATAATACAATCTATTATTGTACATAACCTTGTATTCAGCAGGACATCACTGGAACTACTTAAATCGTTCTAAACAAATCGTCAACAAGAAGTGAAAATTGATGATGAACTTTCAGACAATCTAACCATACAACAAAGTTACCACAAGGTAACATTCTTGGCCCTCTTTTATATACATTGTATACATCAAACTTTCTTCATCATTTTACCCACTGTAATTATTATTTATATTCCGATTACCTACACCAAAGTTTATTCTTCCTTTAATTATGTGGCACCGGAACAAGTCCGTTTCAACTGTTCGTGCTGCTATTCTAGTGTGTGACAAGTTACTCTGTTAGATTGATTTTTATAAAGGCGTACTTCTACGACTTATCTACGTTTGGTTAGTTCGTGAACATTACTTGATCTAGAGCACCTAGAATAATGATCAACTCATTACAATTCCACTTACGTCAAAGAACTCCTGGCTTGCAACTTCGTCGCATCGCTTCTCCAATCAACTTCCGAAGTTATATCGGAAGATTTCGAACAATCCGAAATCGTAACGTCGGGAAGTTGTGCGGACGTAGGTGAATCATCATCGCCCTCGCCAATGACGAATCTTCTGCTATTTCTTCGACTCAATGAATTCCTATTCATCATGATCTCCTCCCACGCTTCGCATTCGCTTGAATATTCTTCTGTGTTTGTACCGATGTCGATGTCAGAAGTCCCGGGACTCCCTTTTTTGCATTCGCTCGAAGAAAAATAAGTAAAACCAAAATAACTGAGAATGGTGTTCAAAAAACTCGTCATATATCGAGACAGAGTCTGTTCATCCGATTCACTTGGTAAACCGCACACTTAGCGAATTCCAAACACTTGATTCGAAAGTCTACCGAAAAAGAATGTTATTCAAGTTTACTCAGTCAAAATATATTAGTCCAGTCATCTTAGTAAGTTCACCTCGGAATTTGAGATACCCGTCTATGAACTCTTATAAACTTATTTCCAGACATCCTGAAAGTCGTTTCAAAACCTACATAATATGGTAGGGTGTACGCGTGAATTAAAATCTTAGGTCAAAGGTCAGAAAAACCTATTTTTTTACATATATGTTGTTTCTAATGGGTTTTTCGCTATTTGCATTCGTTATCGATATTGAAGAGAATTAAATTCCCTACAACTTTTGTTCCGAAAAAAATTTTATACGTTGAATCGTTTTCGAGATAGGGGGCGGAGAGCGCGTGGTTAGAATATCATTTAAGGTTAACCGGTAATCCTGGTCAAACACTCGCCATATAAAGTTTATTAGTTATTGATAAATTCATAATTAATAACAATTGTCGTTTCTTGATGACTATTACATTATATTTAATAATAATTTCACTTACGTATCCATTTTCAATCAAGAATCAATATATTTAATAACACACCGCCCGTGTAGAATTGTTGAGGAAAAATAATTAAATTATATTTCAATTCTTATGTTATTCATATTGATAACTTTATAAATGAGTTAAAACTTATTCCATAAACTTTAATAAAAATTACAAGAACTACTATAATTTTTATTATCTTCTTCTTCATCGTCGTCCTCCAACCGCTATAGTAATTCCAAGTCCTCTTCTTTATCGTTTTCAACGACATTTGCCTCCAGATCTTCCATGACATCGCTCTGATTGAGACAAGCTTGCCCATTACACTGGGGGCACGAAAATCGCGACGGCCGAGCGATGGCGATCGCGGGCCGATGAGGAAAAATATCTTGCGTGGGTACGAAACTTCGATCGGTCAGTCGTGCTGGAGTAGAGTTGTGATCAACATGTCACGTCATCGTAACACAAGTTTACGTCGAAGAGAACTATTGGAGCCAAGTCCACTAACGAGAAAGGAGTTATTATTACCTAGAGATGCTTAAAACCTCCCGAAATCTTCAAAATCAAACTCTGAAGAGGTGAAATACCTTGGTACTATCCTCGACAGGAAGCTAATATGGAACTATTTAGAGCTACAGATTATAGCAAAAAGAGCATATGTGACTTATGAGCAATGTCACAGGACAGTGGGACGCGCATGAGGTATTTCCCCCCATGTGGTCACCTGGATCTACACTGTAATAATAAGACCTATGTTAACGTACGGAGCCATTGCATGGTGACCGAAAGTTCTACAAGCAACGGCCATCCAAAAATTACATCAAATACAGCGACTGTCTTGTTTAAACATCACAGGAGCCATGAGAACAACACCAACCGCGGCAATGGAATTAATTACGGGTCTGATCCCTCTGGACCTGTACGTTAAGGATATTGCGTTAATGGCCATGGTACGATTGCGCACGGCTGGTGTAGGAATGGGTCAATTGAGGCTGGGCCTCTGCTGCAGGCGACCAGTGATGCAATTTAACCCAGGTTTGTTTGTGTTTAATAAACCCTACAAAATACAAATGAAACAGAACACAGAGTCAGATACTACAAATGCAATACGCACATATACAGACGGCTCAAAAACCAAAGAAGGCTCAGGATTAAGTGGGGAATGGGAAAAATTCCAGCGTGGTCCAAACAGAACTGGCTGATATCTCAATCGCCACAAAAGAAATAACCAGGAAAAGAACTTCTGGCAAAAACATAACAATCTGCACTGACAGCAGACAAGCCCTATTAGCCTTGAACAGACAACGTGTAACCTCAGGGCTAGTACTAGAGTGTCACCAAGATTTAGCCAAAGCTTCGTTAGATAATAGCATTACCCTGAGGTGGGTTAAAGGGCACGATAGGAGTAAAGGTAATGCCGATTCGTTAGCCAAGGAAGCGGCTGGACTAAGAATTTTAGGACTTAGTGGCACCTACGGCCTGATGACTTCGACAATTGCGGAACTAGCCAAATGTTACACCCATGCTCAATCCCTTAAGAGATGGAATGGATTCAAAGGAATCAATCTGGCCAGGATCACCTTGCGTGACCCAGGGAAGCTAGCGCCGAAGAAATGACTGGCGATGACCAGGAAAAATATACGCTCAACAGTAGGATTTCTGACTGGCCACTGTCAACTAAGGAAACACCTCCACAATATGGGGCTAGTAGACACACCTCTATGCACGATGTGTGAACAGGAAGATGAGACTGTCAGGCATGTCTTATGCGAGTGCCCGAAGTTATCGTCAATAAGAGAGCGTGTATTTTGCGAGTCTTGGCCTACACCTCCCGATATAAAGGAGATGTCTTCCAGTGACCTGTCCACCTTTTTGGAAAGGACAGGATGGACGATGACCTAGGAGGACAGCTCCTCGGGAGGATGTATAATTGGTCACATGTGGCCTAAGTGCTGTCACCCTCCCTACTCTACAGATACAGATACCTAGAGATGCTGTTCATTCAGAAAATAAAGGAAGAAGTAATTTTGGCGAACTTTCTACACTTTATTACGAGCTAAGGTGAACATTTTTACTCTCTCATAGAGCAGGTTTTGACAAAATACTCGAGGTAAATTCTTCATTATCAATTTTTATTTGGTATTGGTACTATAATATTTTTCTACACAACACTACTGTAATCGAGAGCGACCTAATCATACTAGTTTTTTCTCGGCCGTCGCGATTTTTGTGCCCGCAGCCCTACAGTTCCAGAATACTGTATTGAGTAATTCCTCTGCCAACAAGATTTGAACTGGAGAGTTTTCATCTTCATCGTGTTCCTTAATTATCAATTTCAATTCAATATTCAATTAATGAAAAAATATTGAATATAATGTTACAGTTGATAAGAAATGAAAATTGATAATAATTATGTATTTATCATTAATTATTGAACTTTATATGGCGTGTTTGTGACCGGGACTACCCGTTGACTTTAAATGATGCTCTAACCGCGCGCTTTCCCCGCTCTATTTCGAAAACGATTCAACGGATAAAAACATTTTTGAAACAAAAGTTGTAGATATTTATTCTTCTACAATATTGATACAGCAAATATAGTAAACGAGATACCGTACCATATGTAGATCTTGAGCCAACTTTTAGAATGCCAAATTACAAGTTTATAGCTAGGTATCTCATATTCCGATAAACTTACATAATTTTGACTGGACCATTGAATTATATGTCTGTTGCCAATTTTTTTTTGGGAAATTCTAGTTTTTCTGGAGAAAACTTTTCAATTACAAATACATCACAGGTTTGAGTATAAGATAATTAATATTTGAAAGTTTTGCAAGCGTCAACTTAACTTATAACATTTTAAAGCATAGGAAGAGAACTAGCACATTGAAAATTTGACTTGTTTGGTTATTTGTTTTTGACTCGATCATTTCGAATGTACAGAGTGAGTCAAATTGGACACTTTTAAAGAGAAACTCCTGTTTTCAAACTAAATAGATGGAAAGTGATGGCTGTGTCCGAGGTTCAAATTTTATGACAAACTTAATGGTGTTACAACATGTTTTTCGAAAATGTGCATTTTCGAAAAGTTGCTGTAACTTTTTTCCTGTCAAAAATTTCTTGTTTCTATGGAAACATTTTCAAAACACTACTTACGTAGAATTTAATGGTGTAAAAAGCTTATTTTTTCAAATGAGATATCAATAGTTATTGATGGAAAACTATTTTTTTAACAAAACACCCTGTATATTCCTGCACATTTCGAAAGACCTTAAAATTACTTTTCCAAAAATGTAGCACACTCCATGTTTGGCTGCAAATTTTGATAATAATTAGATAGCCAACCAAGGACCCAATCGTTGGCCTACAAGGTTACCGGACCTAACGCCTATTGACTTCTACTTGTGAGAAGAGTTGAAAAATCTTATTTTTGAATTACCAACCAATTCTAGATACGAATTGTAAGCACAGTCATGCGAAGTTTTGTTTCTCTCATTCATTTTGAACTAATCAATTCGACAAAAAACGTTAAGAATAGGTAATGTCTGTGGAGAAGAAGCTGGTAGACATTTTGAACACCTTCTCTGAAGAAATATATTTCATTGTTTGTTATTTATCATTATTATTATTGTTGTTGAAGTTTAACAATTCTTTCTGTTTTATCGCCGCGTCGTCCAAAGCTTACATGATCAAAGTGTGCGTTTCAAAGAACACATGAAAAAATCAAGTGTGCTACATTTTTGCAAAGGTAATTTTAAGCTCTATTGAAATATGCAGGAATATACAAAATGTCTCCATAAAAAAAATAGTTTTTCATCCATAACTATTGATATCTCATTTGAAAAATAGTTATTTATTATACGAGGGAAAAACGTATTAGATTTTAGCTCGAGGTTGTATTGTCCCCCGACGCGAAGCGAAGGGAGACAAAGAACCGAGAGCTGAAATCTAATATTTTTCCCATGTACAATACACAATTTTTTCTGTGACGGGAAAAACGACGATTTAATATTGAAAAAAAAAATTATTACAATATGTTAAAGTCAGAAAATAAAGATAAAAATAAAAACAACAATAGACATTAATTGGGGCGATTTCATTGATTCCAGTGGCGCATTTGCTTTTTCAGCTGCAGGAAAACCCGGAAAAACCTGCAGCACCATATCATCTGAAGATCTTGATCTGCCAATGTCCTCTCTCTCATAAAACAAAATGTAGGGTGTCTCCAGAGGCTCCAATAGATTCAATGCATCGCCAGAACACTTCGTGACACGACTATCGTCAAAATTAAACCAGTTCGTTTCGTCTTTGACCAAGGCGTAATAATGACCAAATTCAACGCCAGAACCACAGTGAACAATGACTGCATGAATATTATAATAGTGGTCTGCTAGGTTGAAATGTTCATCTATTTAGAACCTTTCAAAGAGTTTCTTGCTTCCGTTAGAGATTAAGTCTTGTTTGAAAATCATCAGTGTTATCATTAGATTGACTGGTGCCTCAGCTATACTTGTTTCCTTATAACAGTCAGTTAGTTTGGCGCATGTTTGACAATACAGTCGATCATCACCTGTTAAAAATTCCATTTTCAGATGATTTAACAATAAGCTTTGTACGGAATGGTTATTAGTCATATTAGGAAAAGCTAGATGAAGTTCCATAAATTCACATAAGTTTTCGGTACTTCTTGAACATTTACCACAAAGTAAACAAGTGAGGATTTTTCCAGCAAAAGTTTTACAAACACAAGACGAGATGGGCTGTACGGAATCATTCAGTCCAGAGCGGTCAGGAGTATTGATTTTGTTATTGTTTTGCTCCCGAAGAGTATTCAACAAGAACCCCAAGAATTCGGAACAAACGTCTTGTTGTCCTAACGAGTATCTAGTGGACTTCAAAGACTCCAGGAAATCGGTTGGAGGGAAAGATAATACATTCTTACGAAACTGCAGCTGCATGAACAGGTGTTTGAGTTTGATGAATAAGTAGAAAACATTCCCGTTCTCGTTCATCATTAAAATTTCGTTCTTGAAATTCTTCGTCATGAACAACACTTGTAAAATGCTATTCATGTAGCAAGTGTTTCCTTAATTATCCAATCCAATTTTCTTCTCTAGATTTTCAGGACAACTATCTACTGATTCGTAAGGAAGAACATGTTTCACAGAATCTCCATAAGAACCATTTCTCAAGCTGCGATCGATCCTTCCAAGTGAAGAAGAGTTTCGTAGAGGGATCGATTCGGCTCTTACTTCATGAAGCTCTTCCACTGAAAGGGAACCAGTTCTACGAGGACTGCAATTTAATTCTTTGATTTGATTTACCGGAGTTACCACCGGAGTTAGTAGAAGCAGCGAAAGTAGCGTCACAAAAAGTATTGCCAGCTAAATCGCGGAAAATTCATGAAACCGCGTATTCAATGTTCATGGAATGGAAGATGAAAAAGAAATGCAGTTCTTTCTCAGAGATGGTGTTATTGGCCTATTTTTCGGAACTGGCACAACAACAAAAGCCATCAACAGTGTGGTCGAACTATTCAAAGATTAAAAGTATGTTACAATCCAATAATAATGTAGATATTTCAAAATATTTCAAAATTTTACATTTCTGATCAGTTACATCGTCAGTACCGGGCAGGCGGTCCTTGATTGAAGACAAAATGACGTAATCCATCTTGAGTTCCTACAGGTTGAAGCCTGGCTCCCTTCCCCTTTCAATTGGTGTTTGTCAGAAAGACAAACGGAAGACAAAATGAGAAAACCCAAGAAAGTACTTGATAAAAATAGCTGCGTAAACGCAAGCGAAACATAAGTGGAACCACCTATTGGTGGTTCAAGTCAACTTGTCAACTTGCCAAGTTTTTATGTCAGTGTTGGTGGTTTGACCAATCAACCGACAACTGCGGTATCAGAAATTTGGGAAGCATTTCATGGTTGTTGGAGATCCAACAACCTCACAGCAGTTAAAGCCGACAAAAGTGACGCCACAGTTATTATTGAAAAACCGGAATTAAGTATGAAAGTGAACAAATATATAACGGAAAACGATTTTAGCACGATGAATCATGATCCAACCACAAAATATGAAAGACAAATCAATAGCCTAATAAAATCCAACAAACAGATCTTTACCAACAAAGCATTGAACAGATACACAGTCAACAACCCAAAAGCACCAAAACTCAACGCACAGATAAAGATACATAAGGAAAATAAACCTATAAGACCGGTTATCAATTTCACCAGAGCACCTTCATACAAAATTTCAAAAATCATAGCCGACGAACTGAAAAACAAAATCAACAGGAACAACGACCACAGCATCAAAAATTTAATGGAACTCACAGACAGAATCTCTACGACAAATGTCAGTCCGAACACTAAACTGTTCTCGTTCGACATAAACAACATGTACTCCAACATACCAGTCAACGAAAGTATAAACATCATATTTGAGAAACTAAAACACCAAAACATAGACAAAACCTACAATAACCAAATGGAACACAGTCTAAATACAATACTTAATCAAAATTATTTCGAATCTGAACGGAAAATTTATAAACAAACAGATGGACTAGCGATGGGATCCCCACTATCTAGCATTATATCCGAAATATACCTGCAAACCATAGATGAGAAAATCTTAACAATAATAAAAACACATGATGAAAAAGGAGAATGGTTCAGATACGTACATATCACAAAACAATGGAATAAGAATAGAACAAATAAAAAAAGAAGTTAACGAAATAAATCAAAAACTATGTTTCAGCATTGGGGAAGAACACAACTCAAAAATTAACTACCTGGACATAACCATAGGATATAACCACAACAAACACAATTTCAAATGGCAATATACAGGAAACCTACACAAACAAGCTCCACCATACCCGCAAGTTCAAACCATCCACCATCACACAAAATGGCTGCCTATAACGCATTCATATATAGAATGTTAAGGATACCACTCAGCAATGAAGCCCGAAACAAAGAACGGAAAATCATATACCAAATAGCGAACGAAAACGGATACACCCAAAAGACAATAGATAAATTGGAAAACAGAATCAAACAAAAAATACAGAACAAGGATCAAGCCACCCCAACAGACAAAACAACACAACGATGGACAGCATTTACGTACGTAGGACACCAAACCAAAAAACTAACAAACATCTTCAAACCACTGAACATCAACATCACATACAAGCCGAACACGAAGATAACACAAAAAATAAACAACTATGAAAAAGAAGAAGACAAAGACCAAAACGGGATATACAGTATACAATGCTCGGACTGCAACAAATTCTATATCGGCCAAACCAAGAAAAAACTGATCCAAAGGTACAATGACCACAAAAAGGCATACATAAATCCAACAGTATATAAATCAAACCTTGCAACACACGCCATACAAAACAAACATAATTTCCCCCCACCAGAGAACATAAAATTCATAAAACAAGTCAACAAGGGAAACCGCATGGACACATGGGAAAACTTGAACATCCATAAATTTAACAGTCATAAATCACTTATCGAGGAACAAGTACAAATCAAAACACAACAAGACCTCACATTCAATATATTAAACAAAACCATACACATTCCTAGAGAAGATCTAACACAAAGGAGAGTACCTGATGCAGAACAAATACAGGCAAATTTACCTAAAGTACCTGAAATACCTGAGTTAAGACGCTCTGACCGTATAAAGAGGCAGACAACAGAATGACCATTTCAGTTTGAAGGGTGCCTAGAAGATGACAGTACTACCAACTGTCGAAAGCGCTCGCAGATAATTTATAGAAGATATAAAGCTTCAAATCCTTTTTGTAGAATTCAATATCGAAATACTCAAAATAAAGGAAAATTAGTTGCATCAATAATATATATATATATATATATATATATATATATATATATATATATATATATATATATATATATATATATATATCCATGAAAAAAGTAATTTCATAAAAAGTGACATTTTGTTATCTGTCATCAGAGATAAAATGTCAAACTTTTTTCCCGTCACAGAAAAAATAGTTTTTTTACATCATTGAATTCTACGTATAAACGTGTTTCGGAAATGTTTTCATAGAAATTTTCAACGATTATAGATATTGATATGCGGTTTTCACCATTGAGTTTGTCATAAAATTTGAGCTTCACACATCCATCAATTTTCATCTATCTAGTTTGTAAACAGGAGTTTTCCTTTGAAAGTGTGCAATTTGGCCCACTCTGTACAAGCAATGAACTAACGTCAGAATGTTGAAATGCAAGCACCCGTAGCACTCGTTTATAATGCTGAGTGTCAAGGCTAAATCCCAGAACAAGATTGCTAGTAAAAAAAGAGGTGAGAGAGGAGACCAATGGAAATAAAGAATCGATGATGTTGTTTATAAAGATGGTAAAATGTGTTTATGAAGACGGCACAATTTGTTTATGAACGGTGACAACGAAAGGTGAAGATCCGGCTGAAAAACTATAAAACTCGCTAAAACTTTAGCCGGCTACACCGATGAATAACAAACAAATGTATAACGCTGAAATATCTACAAATCCTTTCTTTGTAGTACAAATGACGGCTTCTAGCAAGTCTACAGAATCACATAGTAAACCAGCTGATGTTACAACATGTTGGGTCATCAATGACCATTTTCGACGTTGCCTCAAAAATGAAACGACGACTGTATTTAGATAATGAGAGCAGAAAAAAAGTATTCTCAAAATATGTGGTGAAGGCACAAAAATTATTGGCGATAGGTAGCCCTTCAACTTCTAACAAGTCCCCCTCTTTTTAGCATAATTAAACTTTTCCGAGTGTTAGTCTCAGTATCTTAACCTATTTAATTATTGAATCGATAAACGATATTTTCCTTCGAGCACCTTACTAGTTATCGCCATGGCAACTTCCCCAGTTGCCATCGCACTTTAGGTTATCGAAGTTGATTCATCCTTGCCCGAGATAAGAAATGTACGAAAGATATTAGCGTTAAATGGAGGGGCATATGATAAAGTTTTAGCGACTTGGAAATCTATGAAATTTCCCTCCAATCGAACACATTTTTCTATGCGCCTTCTATTATTTCCTCCAACTCTTCTCAGTTCTCTAGGTGTGATTTCTCTACACGCTTGTATAATTATTGCACGGAGATCTTCCTTATTTGTTGGCCTATCCTTATAAACTTTATTTTTCAAGTTTCCCCATAAATGAAAATCCAGTGGAGTTAAATCTGGGGATCGTGGTGGTCATACTACAAGAGGGCTATTGGGTCCTATCCAATAGCCAATTTGAATTTTGTTCAGCCCAAAACCTCATGTTCTGGGAAGATACAACACCATTCGTGGTAAAGGTAGCCTCATCACTGTATATGATATACTTTAAAAAATTCCTGTCATTGAGATGATTTCCCTGCATCAACAATACTCCATACGGCGGATTTCATCTCCTTCGTGCAAAAATTTGGGTTTGAACGCATGCATTTTATGCATTTTTAAACACCTCCATATTTTACTGCGGCTCATATTGAGTTGAAGCGATAAGTTTCTCAAACTAATTCTAGGATCAGCTTGATGAACCGTCAATATCGTATCATCATCAATATGATGTTTTACAATTTTTCTGTCCTCTGTTACTTGGCCGGTGATCACGAATAGATTATATATTTTATGTATACAGTACAGCTACCTCTAGCGGGTGTCTTCTATTAAATTTAGCGGCCGCTTCACGATAAGACCTCACCCCTTCACCAACAAGTGACAGACGTGCCATGTTGAACTTTGTCAATCAAAATGAGCTGATATCAGTTAAAATGGGAATTTCAGAAATATTAAAATATGAACAGGAATTCACGAACAGAAAACAGCTGGAACACAGGAACAATATCCAACACAAATACAGGAACAATAAACACAATGGGAACAAAAACATGACAGAAACAATGGGAACAAAAACATGACAGAAACAATAGGAACAACGGTGATTCAAAGAACAACAATACTAGAAACAACAAATGCAATGAAAACTGGTCTGGGGGGTCAATACAACAAGATCTTTCAACAATATTGTCAGGTTGACAGTAAATATCAATGAGCAACTGTTTTTCATGGTGATTTCAGGGCACCGCATGATTCAAATGTAATTCAATCCCTTCAAATGATTTCTGACAACAATTCAGCAAGTAGGTAAAATAATCTAAATTCTACCTGTTCACCGAGTGCGATTTTTTCTTTAAAAATTAATAGTTGTTTCGGTGTTGCAATGAGTATTAAGATTAATTTTCTTTCGGATGGTGAAATGTTTCCTCAAATTTTGATAAAGGACTCCGCATATTTCTTAAGAGAAATAGCTTGCCTCGAATTTTTCCGAAATTTTGATATGTTGTAGTTCTTGAGCTGCTGATTGAAAGTGTCCACAGCCAAAGCTCAGGATTGTACAGTTTTCGAGATGTGAACCTTTGAATATATATTTTCTCCATTTTTTGCAGTTTTTGCTCATCAATCGAGAGCTCTCACTTCTGGTTGGGATAGAATTTGGATGTTCAGCAACCAGAATTAGTTTTACGAATAATCTTCTTCAGTTATAATAGATGCCGCAATCGATAATTTTTCATACACTGCTTCACACTATCTCGATAATCTGGGAATGTGGTGCTGTGACATTTTCCTCAGATAGGCTCAAAGTGGATGATAGCATCTCACAGCATCCGTATTTTTCATACCTTAGAGTACTCTCCAGATAGAATGAAGGAGTTCAGGTATTGGAAGCGAACTATTTTGCGCCGTAATATGTTTTACCGTAAAAATGGGGTGTTTCATCGCGAGTGGCGGACAGTGTATATCACTTTGGCCAACCCCACTCAGGTGGTAGGTGCATTTTGAGTCCTGAGAGTTTCATCGTTCCACCTCGAATATTACGGAAGATACGGGGGTGTTTCCATATAAATCGAGACAAATTCGGATTTTTCAGGACTGAAATTTTTTCAGGAAAAAAAAAATGTATTCTCAGTGAGTCGGTAGTCCTGATCACGAATCTGAAGGAATTTTGAGCCTATTTTACCCCCTAATATGTTTTATCGTAAAAATGGGGTGTTCCATCGCGAGTGGCGTACAGCATTTAACCCCATTCAGGTGTTAGGTGCATTTTGAGCATTTCCATCAGTGCTGAGAGTTTCACCGTTCTACCTCGAATATTACGGAAGATACGGGGGGTGTTTCCATGAGAAGTGAGACACACTGTATAAGTTACCCCTACCCCCGAAAATTATATCGCCCTTGCCCTATGGACGAAGGCTCATTTCCTTGGTGTTTCTAAGTTGGATTCGAAATGAATTCTAACCACAGTAAAAATCAACCAGTAGGTCCACTCCCACTACTTTCATTCATAAATTCACAAAGTTCTCGGTGACCTCGAAACGAAGCGTGGAGTCAATTTCGTTCTTTCACCATAGCCGTGCGCTCATACAAAAACGAAATTTAAGGTTATTACAGAATATTTTGTGGTAAATTACTTAAAACCAACTACAAAAACTAAAAACAATAATAGCAACAGCGAATAAACTAAACACAATATCAATTTCCGACCGTTTATTATAACTAATCGGATCCCCGTGGGACCGTCGAATCCTTCGATACTACAGCACTGAAAGCGATGGATGAGAATCTCATCCTAAGAGCGGTTGAAGGTCTCCGGCAACTCGGGCGGATCACGTCTTAAGAGAGCCTACTGGTTGTATTATTCTACTGTGCTCTAACCTCTAACCATTAATACTTCCAGATCACATTTGCCGAACAACCAACTCTCAATATACAATCGTTTTAGATAGTGCTTGTGATGAAGTTTCAAATACCACATATAATTATGTCAGATGTATGATAGATATGCATGCACAGTACATACTAAGTACATATATACATACTAATAAAAATCGAAACATAGATTATATCAGGTGGTCATTCAACGACAATTAATTCAGTTGCCAGGATGTCTTAATTGAAATAAATCATGCGATTTACGAAGTCTGTTAAAAAAATAAGGTGAATGTTTAAATATCGCGGGCTACATACATTCGATCAGTGATTTTTTATTTTTTTATGTTGGTGCACTCCTCCCGAAACCATAATCACAGTTTCAGCTATTTAGAATGTTTACTTTGTTGGTGAGAGGCATAAAAGTTGAAGTGTTTTGCGTGTTCGGCGATTTTCTGCTATCGGTCTGCTATCAAAGAATCTGCATCAAGTTTTGTGTAAAAAATGGAATTGAGTGCTTAAAAACACTTGAAATATTGGCAGTGACATACGGTGATTGTACTCTGAGTCAGATGAATATTTACAAGTGGTACAAGCTTTTCCACAGAAGGTCGAGAAGATCAGCACATCAACAAATCATGAAAGTGTTGATAATGTGAACAAAATTTTTATGGAGCATCGTCAAATCCCTATTAGAGAAGTTGCTGAGGATTTCAGCATATCGGTTGGCTCATGCCATGCAATTTTTTCGAAAATTTTGGGCGAAGTTAGTTCCAAAATTGCTGAATTTTGACCGTACTTATAATAATATAGTTTATTATGCATAAACAATACATTTATACATAAAAAGAAAAGGGTTAGCCCTAAAGGCTATCTTCCACCCCTCTTCCACCTAAAAAAATAATTATAAAAATACTTATTTACTATCATAACAATGATAGAGAAGAGAAAAATAACAGATCATATAGTTGCTTATAACTCTTAATATTCTCAACATTATTCTGGTCAATTCAACAATTTCATTGCACTACCATACATTGAATTTTAAATTTTTTAAATTAGCACTGAGCAGTAAGCATCTGTGATTTTATTTCTTTCCTGAATTGTTGAATATTATGATTTAAAACGGGTAAAATTTCATTCAAATAAGGAGGGGCCATATAAGAAAAACATCCTTGAAATTTGGAAGTACGGTGCGTAGGTATGTTGAATGAGTTAATTCTCTAATTGACCATATGTATGCCAGAATGCCTGCTTAATAAACCATATGAATAACTAGGTGTTTTAGTTTGAAGCAACTTAAACAAAAACATTTCTATCAAAAATTGGACTCTGTACCTCACATTCAGCACCTTCATTTTTAACAAAAATGGTGTGACATGTTCACTATACAGCATTCAGTATACAGCATAAGAATCGCATGCAAGTATTTTGTATACGTTGTAACTTCTGCTTGTTATATTCATCAGGAATTTTATGCGCAGTTCACGAGAGATGATACAAATACAACTTCCGGTATCGTGGCTTCTGCATCATGATAAAGCATCTGCTCACTCGCCATTGTTTGTGCGTAACTTTTTGGCCAAAAACAACACCGTAATCATGCCTGAGCCACTGTATTCACCAGATTTGACCCCATGAGACTTTTTCCCGTTCCCAAGATTGAAGATATCCAAAAAGTGCATATTAGAAATGCTTCGAGGATTGGAAAAAACACTAGAGTGTTATATCTGAGGGGAGGCTACTTTGAAGGAGACATAATAGAAATTGATGAATAAATAAATGTTTTTTTGAGAAAAATGAAAATTCACCTTATTTTTTGAACAGACCTTGTATTATGATATTCAGTCATCGTGCATGTATGTATGATGATGGTTGAAACGGGTTCACCAGCAGTTCCTCTAATCTGCGAGGAATTTCGTCGGTCTATTTTCTATTTGAGACAGTATCGAACGTCTCGGCAGTACAGTATGTACCTACACTTAGAATAGTTCTAATTCCTGACTGAACTGTGTTCGATGATGGTTCTCATGGATGACATCATAAGTCAAATTGAAATAATCAGGAATGATAATTATTTATACGTTGGAAAACTAAACCATAATAAATTAACCTTGGTGAAAATTATTATTATAATTAAAAAGCATTTACTCAAACGGTTCCACTATGCATTTAATCTAAATTGTAACTAATGATGAACTGATGATAATTAGTTCATTTTTTTGGAAGGTACGGCGTGTTACAACCAAGATATCTCCAAAACACAAGATTTTTTCGCTTTCTTAGACCAGTGGCGAAGCCTTCGAAAATGGTAGAAAGTGAAATAAAATAGTAGTAGCAAGAAACCCATTGGAAAAAAAAATATAAGAAAAACAAAGGCAAAAATAATTTACAGGCGATCTGAGGTCGGATAAAAAACGGTTTATTGCGACTTTCAGCGAAATTACAAGTCCTACGGAAAAAAGTTGAATACGACAGTCGTAGGTAATAAAAAGATCTGCAACTTTCATATTTTCACTTTTTTCGTCGAAGTAAAAGGTATTGTGCATATTTAAAGTTGACGGCACTCTCAAAGGCCAACAAAACCAATACATAGCAAGCCGAACTAGTCCTCGTGGCCTGTAGACTTGGCGGTTCGTATTGGATAATTTTTACTAACCGAGTTTCAAGATTGGCTGAAGAGTCATAAATATCAAATTTGAAGTCATGTTACGGTGACGAATAGAAATCGGGGTATGTTATCGCCGACGTGTTGTCAATTTCAGTTCAGGAACAAACCGCGATTTGAGTGTTGAAAGTTGATATTGGTGCAGTTATAATTACCTAAAATTTTTATCTGTTTAAAATGTGGCGTCCTAATAGTAATAACGAGTGTGATAACAACGCAGACTTTTTCCAGTGTAGTGATTCCAATAGCGATGGTGAACAATGCGAAAAAGAGATACCAGTGAATAAGATTCGGATGCATTTGAATATTGAAACACAGAGAGTATGTTTCAATGTAGATGAGAATCTACATCTCATGTTTGGTTTAGAGGGAAACAAACTATTACAAGCAACATCAGATTTGACCGAAATTCATTTCTCAACTGTACGTAAAATAGTCAAAAACAAACCTTATGAACGCAAGACGCAATGTGATACAGGATTACCAAAACATTTAGATGTTCATCTAATAAAATCATTGAAAAAAACAATATATGACTGTTACAGAAGCAACTAGATTCCTACAACTGAAATCATACGGAAGAAATTGAATACTTCCGGTCATAACGTGAGCGGCTGTGACAAAACTCTTCAGAATTCGATAAAAGAATTAGGATTTAGGTTTAAAATAATAAACAAACGTCAAGCAGTTATAGAAAGCAGAAGAGTAGTGGAATTGCGTAACAAATACTTAGAACAAATAACTTAATATAGACAAGAACAACGGCAAATTTTCTATTTGGAGGAAACTTGGTATGACCCTCACGATACAGTTACGAAAGGGTGGACTGATGGTTCAAGAATGTGTACGCCTAACACCTGCAAACAAAGGATCGCGACTAATCATTGTGCATTGCAGAGGAAGAAAAGGATGAGTTCCGAATTCTTTGAAATTATGTGGAAAAAAACCTGAGGAATGCAATGTTGACTATCACAAGAACATGGAGCTAATATTTTCGAGGAATGGTTTGAAAACACATTGATCCCAAATGCGAATGCGAATAGTGTAATAGTTCTTGACAACGCTTCCTATCATTCGCGACAGCTCATCAAAGTACCGAATGAAAATTCGAGGAAAGATGAAATACAAAGTTTTTTAATAGATACCAATTTGTATTTTGAAGATAACCATACCAAAAACCAACTACTTGAAGTTTTACAGACAAAAAAAATTTGAAAAAGTGTATGCCCTTGAGAGTATTGCTGAAATGTATGGACACACCATATTGAGACTTCCCCCATATTTTTGTGTTTTCAATACCATCGAGTTGATTTGGGGAAAATTGAAACAACAAATAATTTTCTAAAATTTGAAAAGAACGTAGTAGAGCTAATTGAAGAAGAAATATGTAATATTACCGAAGAAAACTGGCAGAAAAGGATTAAGAAAGTAATTTTAGAATTTACAAATGTAATTTTGAAAGGAAATAATGAAAAAATTAATTTTCAACCAAGCTATTTGATATTTTATACGCGTAACAACTATAAATACATAATTTGAATATAAAAACTAATTCAAATCTACATAGATAAATGTTACGACATTGGAAACGAAATTCTAATCGCAAATCGCAGATTCCTCTTTCCTTCACATACCCGTAGTAGTTTATTGAATATAGTTATGAACTGCCCAAACCGTGCTTTTGACGAAAACTTACAGGACTCTCTCAAGAGGCAATCGAATGGCTGTGTACTTACATTAATTTATAGTTTGTCATAGAATCTATGATATGAAATCATTATGTCTTTGCAGAGTTTTGTTTACATTTTTATTTTTACTTATAGTTTTTTTTTCGTATTGTAGAGAATCCATACGCTAAATAAATGAAATAAATAGATGAATTATGAACACATTTCAACGCTGTGATCTCCCTCAGATAACAAAAAAAACAAATATTCATTAATAACTTCTCATTGTTACTTTTTCAGTATCATCACTCTGGTTCACTTCTGTGGTAAAAATAAGGAATAATCTGGCAACATTGTCGGTCGACGGACTTTTCATTTATCATGTATAAGTTTTAATCGCTGCTTAATAGTTATTTGGCAAACAGAACAGAGATAAAACTTCTAGAACCAGGTGTTTGGAATACCGATCCACTTAGATATGTATCGTATGTCTTATCAATATTTGGCATGAACCATTTATACCTGCAAATCAATATTTATGCATTTATGTACACATAACCTAAATGTTCACTGTTTCACTTGTTTACATTGAAACTACTCAACATATACTACCCAAATACTAATTATTCAACAATTTGCTCGAGTATTAGGCGCACTTGATGCGTTGACAAAAACAGTACGAAAACACTGATTTTTTTACAAGCATCGAAAGAGCGAACTGAGATGAAACGTCAGCAGAACACAGCACACACATTTAGCGGAAGACCGCGGCAGACTGAACATCGAATACTGAAATTTCAACAGGTGGAATATAACTTATTAATACAGTTGGTGGGATAATTAACTTCTGTCGTATTCGTAACGTCTACTAGATGCATTAAGTATTTCCTGAATGAAAGACTACCTAAATGGGAGAAATCCGCCCTTCTCCCCCGCTTGAAATGTTTTCTGTAAAAGGAAATCATCGATTTTTCCATTCGCCAAGAGCGCATAGGTATGAAGCAGGTTAGAAATGAGAAACGGATGGCAAGGGTTTTAATTACAATCAAAATACACTGAGGATATCTATACTAATATAAATGTGAAAGTTTATGAGGATGGATGTATGTATATATGTCTGCGGCTCTTTCACGCCTCAACGACTGACCGGATCTAGAAGAAATATCAATTTAGATAGGAGTGTAAAAATATTTTGCTAGGCTATGCTTCACTGTCACCTGAAAATCTATAACTAGATTTCGTCACGTAAAATCTTATCTGATATTATTCATTTATATTTATATCGTATAAAAATATATTCATTAGATAGAAAATTAATTAATTGATGCGTTTTTAAGTATAAATTAACACGTTCATGTAAAAATAGTTAATTTTACTAACTTTCAACGTTAATGTCTTAATGTTTATGGTGTTGGAAACACTACAACTCCCAATACATTTTTTTTTTCGTAATACTCTTGAGCAAATCCCCTTTGCCCCTTTAAAAATTGCGTTTTATTACGTCGATTTACTTATAATCGATTACTATATAAGGTAATATTTTTTTACCCGCAAACTTTTCAAGGGTGTAATCGGGACATGAAACTGAACAACTTTTCACAATGAACTTATGTCGAAAAATTCAACAGAATTTTTGGTCTCCCATACAAAATTGCCGTACAGCCGATTAATTTCCTATGGGAAGACCAAAATTTTGCGTCATGACCCCTGGTTGCTTGATTTATTATAAAATATAGAACAATTTCATGAATGAATATAGCTCAGAACTCTTTTATCACTAATCAATCTTTCATTCAGAAATTGTCGATAGTGATTCCTTTATACAGGGTGTCCCTGGACTTCCTCTTTTCCTCTCGGGAATGTATAGATGGGGTCAAAATATTACCAGTACTTCATATAACTTTTTTTCCTAAAAGTCTTCGTAACCAAGTTACGGGCCCTCGAAGTTACAAAATGAAAAATGTTTTTCTTTGATAACTTTTCAAGTGAATATTCAAAATCATCCAAATTTTGGTAATTGACTAAGCAAATGAATTCCGTCGATGAGCTTTCATGCAGGAGTCAGTTGTTTTGCTACAAAGTCAGGAACGGACTACCCCCGATGGTCCATACCCCAAAACTTTGAAATGACAGATATTTTTCAATATTTTTCAACAAAATAAGGTTACTTGGACCATTTTATGAATAAAAGTACTCGTGTGGAAAGTCGATCGGAACAACGAGTCTTGATAAAAATGTAGTTCTACTCGACGACATCCAACCCGCTCGTCCACCATTATTTGAAATGAATAATTATCAAAGCAGAAATAATAATGATAACGTTAATTCAACAACATTTATAACAGGAATAATACAAAGTATGCTAAAATGAAGTCGTAAACAAAAAGTACAGTACTTATATGGAAGTTTAAGTCACAATTGTGATAACAGATATTTTTTCAAAAGAAATATCAAGTTCTGTAGATTCGTGGTGTTTTTATTTAAACTAACAAGCTACTCTACTATGAAATATCGAATTCATTCCATATTTTGTATGTACATAATACGTGTGGAATAATCACGTTTCGTGTTGATCAGTTATCTGAATCTCATGAAACTCAACATTCGAATGTTTCAAATTCTTCTTCACAGCTAAACTGTTGAGGAGTTTTACTGATAATTATAATTTTATGGAAGAAATTCTTTAACACGAATCTAAATTTAGCTGAAAAAACGCACATCGGAAAAAATATTTACTATACTAATAAAAAGCAAACGAATGAACTACAAAAACGGCTGCACATGATCAGGTGAAAAATATCCAGAGAATAATATTTCTTTCACAGATGTTGACAAAAAAACCTTTTAGAAAGTTTTGATGAAAAATGAGAAACTGGAATGCGATTTTGTTTTGTTGAGTGGTGCGTTGTCATATGACTATCATTGTATTGTCAATATTCTATAGGATATTTTGAATTTTTTTGATATGGCCGAATAGTTTACATTCAATGAATATGCAGATATGCATGTATTTTATGGACGAGCATTTTGTAATGCTGCAGAAGCTCGTCGTCTGTATTCCGAGCATTTTCCCAATCGAACGGTACCATCAAGAGAAACATTCGAGCGTGTCGATCGCAGCTTGAGGGAGACAGGTATGTAATAATTGATAATTAATTTGAGCACGTTGTTTTATTTCGATATTATTGTAGGTACAGTTTTGCCAAAACGAGGTGGTGAGGGCGCTCCTAGGACTGTACGTCCTAGGAGCGAACATTGGAGGAAAATATTTTGGAAGCCGTCGCTGATGATCCTTCAATGAGCATCAGAAATCTATCAGAACAGTTCCTTACATCCAAGTCCACTATTCATAGAATAATTAGGGAACAACTGCTCCACCCATTTCACATCCAGAAGGTACATGCCATGACACCTCAAGATTTTCCAGCACGACTGGAATATGCCAATTGGTTCATGGATAGGCAAAGAGAGGATATGACTTTTATTAATCGAGTTTTATTCACTGATGAAGCAGGTTTCAGTAGAGATGGAGTTATCAACTCTCATAATCTCCATATATGGGCCGAAGAAAATCCCCATGGGATATTGCAAACCAAACACCAACGGAAATTCAACGTGAATGTTTGGGCTGGTATCATAGGAAACCATCTTATAGGACCATTCGTTCTACAGGACCGATTGAATGGAGAACGTTATTTGGAGTTCATTCAGAACGATTTGAATGGACTTTTGGAACATGTTCCATTGCAAACCCGAAGAGATATGTGGTTTATGCATGATGGCGCTCCTCCTCATTTTAGTTTGATTGTGCGTGACCATCTGAACCATATTTTCCACAATAGATGGATTGGTAGAGGTGGGCCATATTCATGGCCATCGCGGTCTCCGGATTTAAATCCATTGGATTTCTTTCTGTGGGGGCATCTAAAAAGCCTTGTTTACGCTACACCTATTCACACAAGAGATGCATTGTTGAATAGAATAACATTACATTGTGAAGCCATACGAAACGACCCTGGAATGCTATTTCAAGTACAGAGAGGGTGTCTTCGCAGACTAAGAAAATGTATAGAGAGAGAAGGTGGTCATATCGAGCAGTTTCTGTAGCGGATTTTTCATTTCTGTTTGCTCTTGAGGCTCTTGAGTTTCGTTAGTTAAACGTGTTTGCATTATAAAAATTCGTTATGAACATTTTACCTATCATTTCCATTTTCCTTAAAAACTAATATTTTCGAATAATGGTAGACATCTCAGGATAAATGTTGTTGAATTAACGTTATCATTATTATTTCTGCTTTGATAATTATTCATTTCAAATAATGGTGGACGAGCGGGTTTGATGTCGTCGAGTGAAACTACATTTTTATCAAGACTCGTTGCTCCGATCGACTTTCCACACGAGTACTTTTATTCATAAAATTGTCCAAGTAACCTTAATTTGTTGAAAAATATTGAAAAATATCTGTCATTTCAAAGTTTTGGGGTGTGGACCATCGGGGGTAGTCCGTTCCTGACTTTGTAGCAAAACAACTGACTCCTGCATGAAAGCTCATCAAAGGAATTCATTTGTTTAGTCAATTACCAAAATTTGGATGATTTTGAATATTCACTTGAAAAGTTATCAAAGAAAAACTTTTTTCATTTTGTAACTTCGAGGGCCCGTTACTTGGTAACGAAGGATTTTAGGAAAAAAAGTTATATGAAGTACTGGTGATATTTTGACCCCATCTATACATTCCCGAGAGGAAAAGAGGAAGTCCAGGGACACCCTGTATAAAGGTAACTCTGTAGATGATCCTTCAAATTATCGATCAATATCTCTCATTCCTACTAGTATTGCAAAAATAATTGAAAAACTAGTTAAGAAAAGACTCAATGAATTTCTCCTTCGCCATAACATTATAAGGAAAAATCAATTTGGATTCCAGAGCAACAAGAGCACACATGATGCAATATTCTCTTTCCTGTTTGAGGTGTATTCCAATATGAATGATGGAGATGCTGCTGCAGCAGTATTTTGTGACCTTACAAAAGCGTTTGACTGCGTTGATCATAAAATACTGCTAAGAAAGCTGACTATCTATGGATGTAGAGGGATAACACTACGGTGGTTTGAGTCGTATCTCAATGGTCGCAGTAAGATTGTGAAAACGATTAAATGTTCAAACAGTATTGAAATAAATACTGGTGTACCACAGGGATCGGTTCTCGGTCCCATATTGTTCCTGTTGAATATTAACGATTTGATGAACATAAGTATATCTGGAACATTCACTCTTTTCTCTGACGACACCACTATACTATGGCATAGTAAAGGTATAAATATACTCAATTAGACAATAGCTCATGATATACAAAAAATGAAGTCTTGGTGTGATTCCAATCTACTCTCCTTTAATATTTCGAAAACAAATATTATGACTTTCAAATGTTCTCTTCAGAATTTATCTGTAGCGAGCGGTATCATTGAGAACAGAGAGTGTACTAACTTTCTGGGGCTGTATATAAATGGTTGACTGAAATTTGACGCTCACATCAGAAAAATCAAAAGTAAAATTTCCACCGGCTGTTATGCAGTGAGAGTTATTGCTAGAGAACTGGGAGTTTATACTGCAAAAACAGCATATCACGCTTTGGTAGAGTCTCACTTAAGGTACGGTATACCTTTGGGTTATATGACATTTATGTATTCTTTTATATTTATCAACTAACTTTGTCAACAAGATTTTTTCTTTGGACAATAAAGTATATATCAGCTGACCTTTTTTTGAATCGATTATCATATCGATCATGTTTCGAGATTGTTGAGAGCTAGTGACGGTACTTTGCCTATTAATTTAGAGATGTTTCACTGTAGGTATAGTACCTACCACGAGAAACGTTGTTATCAAAATATACAATAATAATTTAAAATTTTACCACATTTCCAAAATTGAGCACTGGCCACACCAAAAGTTATGCGTTGTTTACTTACACTGCACTACACTCAAGTTGGCAGCACTGCAAAACTAATAGGGGAATTCCCTGATATTGTCATCGAACGAGCTAGTCGTAACAACCCAATCACATGAATTATCAAACAATAATAAAATTCTGTACATTTACTTTTAGCACAACATGAAAAAACTTTTTAAAGCACTTTAGATGTGAGTCATTCTTGAGAAAATTTGTTTTGACATTGCTTCGAGTACTAGCTACGTCGAAGCAATGCAATCTATATTTCCAGATATTGAAGCAAAAGCCAAAGATCTGACCGGCTATGAAGAATATCAACAACAGACTTCAAGACGATGCAAGCGGAATACTAAGTACGACCATTTAATCGGCTCTACTCCAGTCGACGACTTTGTTGAAAATGAAACACCTGGACAACGTTTCAAAATGCACGTGTTTTGTCATTATTGATAACTACTGTCTGCTTTATCTAAACGCATGAAAGCATATCATAAAATTTCTGGTGGTTTTGAAGTATTTCGACAGCTACACTCCCTTACAAAAAAAGAGATTTTGGAAAACACCTCAAGTATGGTCAGTGCTTACGAAGACGATTTGGAGAACAACCTAGGCGACGAATTAGTGCGGTGCATCATCTTTTGTGAAAAATTCAAAGCATTTTTTTGAACTACTAGGGACAATCGAAGTCAAAGAGCAGGATCAACTTGTCAGTTTCGACGTGAAAAGTCTATACATCAACGTCCCTGTCAAAGAAACACTTCAAATCATACAGAGGAAGCTATCCGAAGATGGGGATCTGGCTACTCCAAAGTGATGGTGAAACAGGCTTTAGCTCTTGTGGAGCAAGAGCTCCACAAGAAAAAAAAGCTGTCACAACCAGTACTTGTACTTCCCTACATCAGTGGATTGTCGGAAAAGATAAGAAGGATTGGGTCCAAGTGTAACATCAGAACCTGCTTCAGATCTGGGAACACTATCTGTAGCAGCCTCACGAAAATCAGGCCACCAAACGCTGACGGCGATTCCAAGAATTGCATTTATCGGATACCCTGCGAGTGCGGAGTATCATACATTGGTGAAACTAAGAGGACATTGAAAGTTCGCATTGCCGAGCACAAGCAACACACACAGCGAGGAGAAACCAGCAAATCAGGAATAGCAGAGCATGTTTGGACTCATCAACAAAACATCAAGTGGGCTCAAGCTGAAATCATCCACAAGGAGGAACACTGGTTTAGGAGAAAATTCAAAGAAGCCGCATATACACTTTGTCCGTAAAGTATGAAACAAATTCATTTTTAGCTAAACAGGTCATTTTAAGAAATAATCCTGAAACACGTCGATTTTTGATGTTAATTTACCGTATTTTAAAATAATAATCTAATATACAGGGTGAATTACGTTCGAGTAATGACGTCACCGTCATTTTTTTAAAATGGAACACCCCCATTTTGTCTCAATTTTCGGATTACTCTAGCTGATTCCAAAAATGTATTACATATTGATTCCAATTTGTACAGGGTGGACAAAAATACAGTAGTTGTGTGTGTGCTAATAAAGTAACGCGTAACATTCTTTATTAGGTAAATTAACAATATTATCAAAAATACTTATTGTCTAGCGGACAGAATATGCTGGAATACATGACTTTATATTAAATGTTCGAACTGCAGCCCTTGCTGTATTTGACAGTAACCCAAACGGTGTACAAATTCTTGTTGAACCTTGTGTATGGTTTCTTGCGTAATATTGTTTATTTCTGTTCGAATTTTCACTCGTACATCTTCAATATTTGCTGCTTTCGTTTTATAAATAACATTCTTCAGATGGCCCCACAGAAAATAATCCAAAGGATTTAAATCTGGTGACCTCGCTGGCCACTCAGTAGGTCCACGTCTACCAATCCACCTGTTCGGAAAAATTTCATCTACGTACCTTCTAACATCTACAGCATAATGTGGAGGTGCACCATCCTGTTGAAACCATAAACTTTCATCAAAACCTCCAAGATTACGTCTGCTGGGAAATAAATTACGTAAAGTAGGTACGATATACCCCCTTAAAAACGCAAGGTACTTTGCCCCGTTTAAATTACCTTCGATAAAGTAGGGTCCAATGATTCGATTTCGTACAATTCCAGCCCATACATTTACCTTTTGAGGGTATTGTGTATGATGCTCACGCATCCAGTGGGGGTTTTCTTTTGCCCAGTATCTACAATTCTGACGGTTAACCTCACCATTTAACGTGAAAGTGGACTCATCAGAAAAAATAATGTTTTGTATCAAGAGAGGGTATCGGTGACATTTATCCATCATTTCTTCGCAGAATTGGAGTCGTCTATCGGGATCATCTTCCTTTAATTCTTGCACAAGTTTGATTTTATAAGGATGCCATTTTTCAAGCTTCAATAGTTTGTGTACCGTTGTTTTGCCAACACCGATTTCGCGACTAACTTTACGAACAGAAGTGTGCGCATCTTCTTCGAAACTCAGTAAAACATCTAATGCTGTATCAGCATTTGCAGGGGGACGACCTGATTTGCGTACATTTGCAACCGTACCAGTTTCTCGAAATTTCGTTTCAAGCTTACTGACTGTTGGACGCGTTATAGGTCTTTCTGGATATTTATCATTAAACAAATTGCACACTTCCATCTGAGTTCGCGATCTGTCTCCATACCCAATCATCATAAGTATTTCAATTCTTCGTTTTACACTTAACTCCATTTCTACTTTCAATTAAATCTAAGCAATCATTCGAATATTCACGAATACCAAAAATATTGTAGTACTAAACTGTCACTGAACATCAATAAATTACTAAACAAATAATGATATTTCACAAAAAACTAGACGAATATGTTTTTTATAAATGTAGATAAGAAATATTTTCTTTCATATTCTGTCTGCTAGACCACAAGTACCAAACATGTTTGGAAACAGTTCATTTTTATTACTCTAAACATGTAGCAAACTACAGGGTGTTACATTTGAACCAATTGCCGCTAGACAATAAGTATTTTTGATAATATTGTTAATTTACCTAATAAAGAATGTTACGCGTTACTTTATTAGCACACACACAACTACTGTATGTTTGTCCACCTTGTACCAATTGGAATCAACATGTGATACATTTTTGGAATCAGCTCAGCTAGAGTAATCCGAAAATTGAGACAAAATAGGAGTGTTCTATTTAAAAAAAATGACGGTGACGTCATTACTCGAACGTAATTCACCCTGTATATTAGATTATTATTTTAAAATACGGTAAATTAACATAAAAAATCGACGTGTTTCAGGATTATTTCTTAAAATGACCTGTTTAGCTAAAAATGAATTTGTTCCATACTTTACGGACACAGTGTATGTTGTCCAACAATGCATTTAGTCAAGCTAGCGTAGAGATACGCAACATATGGAAACCTCTAATCAAGCAGAACACGACCAACTCCCGCCAAACGGGCAGCCTCCTCGAAAACCGATGAAGCGGAGAGAGGGAAGAGGGGATAGGTGAAAGCGCTGGAATGACCTATAAATAGTCAGATCTCGGAAGTCCAGTTATCACCCGAAGACGATTGTGGATACTAACAATCGAAACGTCGTGTAGTAACTTGGTTTGGTATCTTTTAATTTTTAATTTCTTGTTAATATTTTTCAATTTTCATCTCGTGTTAATAAGTTCTATTTTTATTTTTATTTTTTGGTTATTGCTTGTATTTTATTTCATTATAATTTCAGTTTTTTGCTCAATATATTGTTATTTTTCAGCTAAGCTTTTTATATTTTTGAACATTTTTTCTGGATTTCAAATCAATTTATATAATATTAGACAATGGAAGTATTCATTTACACTTGTATACCTATATTTCGCTGACCCAGCGACTCTATTTAAAAAGGAAAGCTTAGACATCTCATCAAAAGGTAGAATCATGCAGTAGGTATAAGAAAAATTTAAACTCACTTCAGTCGCTTTCTTCTTTCAATCAATTCAGCTTGAGCAGAGGGCGACCATCCATTATGACCCCCTTGTCCATCGGAAGGGGCAGCAGGGGGTACGCTGTCCACCTCATCGCCAACTTGAGGAAAATCGTCATATTTTTCTGTGTCTTCATCACCTGATGAAGATAATTAAGGAAGTTTTGTACAAATATTGGCTGTGAACATATTCTTAAAGTATTTGCTATTCGCCTATTTTTCACTATCCGCTCTCTTTAGGTTTCATCAGAAATAGTTCCGGTATGGAAGTTTTAAATGGAACACGCTGTATACATACATTCTGGAAAGTTTCTAGGAGATTCTAGGCCTAGATCATTTATTTGCATTTACAATTACAAAGTTTTAGTCACTAGAATAGTAGATAGAAATGAGACAATTTGGCAAAATTACATTTTCGTGTCCAAGTTTCATTTTTGAAATGGCGATCATTTTTTAACAAGAACTTTTCGAACCAGAGATATATTTGCCAATATGACGGTACTAATTTATTTGCGATTGCATTGAGAATAAGAATATAAATTAAATATTGATAAGACAAATAGTGGATAATAATTTTATTACTGTTGTGAAGTATGCCATTTTTTTAAGGACAAAACACACAAAGAAATGAGCGGATCAATATTTTAACAGACAGCAAGAGCGCACTAGGGGCTCTGACAAATCCGAAGGTGACATCAAAACTGGTCTGGGAATGCCACGAAGAACTGAATGAACTTGCAAACAGAAACAAATTAACTTTGTACTGGGTGCCAGGGCATTCAGGAACCACAGATAATGATAAAGCTGATGAATGCGCTAGACACGGATCATCAACTTCATATATGGGTCCTGAACTAGCTCTGGGGGTACCAAAATCATTGGTACGAAACTAGATTAGGACATGGACCAATAAGAAGCACACAGAGTACTGGACAAAAGTACCTGGCAACAAACACAGTAGAACCTTCATTAGGGAACCGTCCGAGAAAAAAACCGAAGAACTACTTTAATATAGTGGGGATCGGCTCAGAATAATTACAGGACTACTAACCGGTCATTGTCCCCTTAGAGGACACCTGAATAAAATGGGGCTGTACAACGAAGACCTCAGCTGCAGATTATGTAACGAAGGGATAGAATCAGCTCTACACATCTTATGCGAATGTGAGGCACTGAATCACAGAAGAATATGACGAACATCCAACACGGAACCTGTACAAATTAGTACAGGGAACGAGACTGATGGAATGGGTGTCATGAGAAGATGGGAGAATAATAGCAATAAGCCCAAGAGGTTGCAGTGTTTTCTGGAGACTTACACTAAATGGACAAATCAGAAAAGCTCCCAAGGGACCCCAAAAAAAAGGACAAAACACAAACACTACAGGAAAATCCTTAAGACGCTCTCAGAGCAGTGCCTGTGCGAAAGTGGCGATTCACATTGGATTTGAATCGCTGGAGATTAAATCCATTTGGGAAAACGTTCTCAGAAAGTTTATTCCACATGAACGAGGTTCTCCAGATGAAAGAGTTCTTAAACAGTGGAGTTCGTGGTGTAGTGAGTTGAACCTCAAAACGATGAGCAGCCACAGCCCGTCGTGTATTTCTGATATGTACCGTTCTTGGTGGAATCAATGTGGAACACTGGAATCACTGGAACACTTTCCGTGAAAGTATTTATAGGAGCGAGACAAATCTCCAACCTTTCTTCAATGTTCCAGGCTATCAAAGTTGCCCGTGATGTTCGCATCTCCAATCAGCATCTGGAAGACTCTCTGAGGGGGTTAGCCCACGTGTTCCCTAATGCATTGTCGAACTCTTTAGAGCATGTCTCACAGGAAGTTACTTTCAATGAGGGGGGGAAGAGCAACTAGATAGCGTTGCGATGGGGAGTCCACTCAGCACAGTGATAGCAAATTATTTCATGGAACACTTTGAAGGGAAGGCGATAGACACTTTTGAATTGAAGCCAATCTTGAGGCTACATTACGTGGATGACACCTTCGTCATCTGGAAACATGGAAGAGACGCCTTTAACCGTTTCCTAAACCACTTGAACGCCTAACACCCGAGCATAGAATTCACCATGAAGATTGAGCAGGACCAACGGATAGCTTTCCTAGATGTACGAGTAGAACGATGTGGTACCAGACTAACCCACAAAGTGTATCGAAAACCCACACACATAGATAGATACTTGCACGCACTATCGAACCACCATCCTAGCCAAAAGAGAGGAGTCATCTCCACTCTAACGGAACGGGATCGGATAATATGTGAACCAGAACCAGAAGGGAACTGAAATACCTTGAAGTGACCTTGAGATCGAATGGATACAGTGCCTCCGAGACCAGAAAAGCCATGAAACCGAAGGGCACCACGGTTCAGAAAGCGAAAAAGGATCAGATGGTTGCACGCGCATATCTACCGTTTATCCTTAGGGTCACGGACAGAATTAGAAAACTATTGGGCAAACACGGCATCGAAACAGTCTTCAAAACCACGAGGAAGATACAAAAAAGCCTCAGGTCGGCTAAAGACAAAAGAGACCCATTATCAGCAGCAGGGGTCTATCGCATACCGTGCACGTGTGGAAAGGTATATATCGGAATCACCAAACGATCCATGGGAACAAGACTAAAAGAGCATAAAAAGAACTGCAGACTAGGCTAAACGGACAAGTCAGCTGTGACAGAACACGCACTTAGTGAAGGAGACCACAGAATTTTGTTTGAAAACACAGAACTAACTGCCCCAAACCAGGGATACCATAGCCGACTGGTACGGGAGGCAATAGAGATCCACAAACACACGGAGAATTTCAACAGAAAAGAGGAAGCGGTAAACCTCAAACGAATATGGAACTCCATTTTAAGGAATTCGAGAATAACGAACAGGACAACAAGCAGAGAGATTGTTAATGTTCCAGGTTCAAGTGCAGGTATGACTACAGGTACAAGAGCAGATACGAGTACAGGTACAAATTCAGGTACAGATACAACGGATTACCTGACAAGGCATAAATACGCCTTACGAAGTCTTAAAGATAGTCATCGGACAGCAAGCCATGATGGTTAAACCTCTGAAGAAGCTAGCCACTCGCGGCAGTGAAACGTCAGGAAGAAATTCCAAAAATCCACAGCTTTCAAACTCGAAAAACAATGACACTGAAAACCTCAGTCGTGAAAGTCTAAACCATTTTGTCAATAAAGGAAGGGTTGGAGACAATATGGCTCTCATCAGTGTTGAAGGTAAAAGTATTCGAGAGATATTCATCGACGGCATGGAACGTTCTTTCAGGAAGCTGGAGAGCCATACACAAAAATGATCCGACAAGCCATAGCATCGAAGTTTGACCGGCAAACCCTCATGCCACACACGGTCAAAGGCCTTACAAATATCAAGAATTCATAGAACTTTTAGAAGTATAACGCCGAAATTCCGGCAAAACCATTTCCAGAGAAACCGGAAGTGAGCGAAAAGTAAAAGATATGCGAAAACGTATCTCTTCATATACCACTTAGCTATTCCAAATCTCATCCGGTATAAAAACAAATTTGATATTGAATTATAGTTCTACGATGATGATATTCAGTTTATCGCTGAAAAATTACTTACCTATTACCCAGTGTCCGTTTACTGATTGTCTTCGGTTTTCGGTCATGGTTGAGTTGAACTGTTCAACCTTACTAGTTTCATCCAGTTGTTTCGACTTCGGTGTGTCGAATTCTAATTTTGAAAAGTATTTTTCTGTAACAAAAAAATAACCGCTGATGTTTTGCTGGAAAGAGCAACGAACTTCTCCGAGAAGAATCAAAGGCTTGTAAAAATGAATGTCGGGTTCAAAGGTTAGATATTAAAGTTGTTAAACCTACGTCATATCATATTGAAGAAAAGAGAATTGAAAATTTCTATTTTTTTACCACTTTTATTTGTAACTAACGTTACTGCAGTTTCGTCCTATAAGAACATTTTCAAACTTATACATTAAATGTATAAGTAAGTTAGAAACGGGCATACTTATACATTAAATGTATAAGTAAGTCAGAAACGGACATATTTATACATTAAATGTATAAGTAAGTCAGAAACGGACATACTTATACATTAAATGTATAAGTAAGTCAGAAACGGACATACTTATACATTAAATGTATAAGTAAGTCAGAAACGGACATGTAATCGAAAATTTCAAAGAACACGTCACCTAGTCCCATACAATAATACAGTTTACTCTCGAAAGCGTTCCGTACATTATTCAAGATGTCCGGAGTCAGCATACGGCATTCCAAAACCATTCTCTGTCGCAAGTCTTCTAGATTTGTAGGCTTAGCAGAGTATACTTTCGACTTCAGGTGTCACCACAGAAAAAAGTGCATCGGTGTGAGATCAGGTGATCTAGCTGGCCACTCCACTGGACCCCTTCTGCCGATCCAATACATTGAAAAACGTTCGTCCAAAAACTGTCTCACCTGAACATCAAAATGGGGGGGCTGCACCATCCTGCTGGAATGTTATTTCATTTTCTACTAAATTGTCATCATTTTCTGAAATTTGTGTAATCATAAGATCTACACAGTCTTGTAATAGATATAAGTATGTATCTCCATTGAGATTACCTTAAATGAAGAATGGTCCAACAATTTGATTACCAAGAATGCCGGGCCAGACATTCAATTTTTGTGGAGTTTGTGACAATTATCTCTATTCACTTCACCATTCAACATGAAACAACTTTTGTCTGAAAAACATGTATTGTATAATAACTTTGGGTTTACTGGTCAATTTCTCGCTGAACACCTCACAAAACTGAAGTCGACGATCAGGATCATCTTAGTTTAATTCCTGAACTAGCCTTATTTTGAAAGGATGGAATTTGTAGGCTTTCAAAATCCGAATAACACTTGTAGCTGATACACCAGACGCTCTGGCTACTTGTCTGATAGATTGTTGATTATCCATTTGTACATGTCCTAAAACTGCAAGTTCAACTCCCGTCATTTCTGACAGGACGGGATACTTCATGTTTTCTGTTGTGAACAGAACCTGAAGTTCGAAACTTATCCATTAACTGTTTAACGTATTGATGGCTCACGTTATGGTCTGGATGATGCGTATTATAAATTCTTGCAGCAGCTTTAGCACATTAATTATTTCGAAAATAGGTTGCAACAATTTCTGTTCTTTCTTTAGTAGAATAAACTATTTGGAACACAGTGAACAAGGACAGTGACGGCTCGTGCATTGGAGAACAGGGGAGGCTAAAGTAATAAAGACTATATACACACAGAAAAGCCCACCGGAGGCGCGAATATTGTTTGGGGTAGCTCACTTATTTGAAGCAAAATACGTAATATTTGCATAAATGCAAACAAAAATTGTGTATTGCCGAAAATTATACGTATACAACTGACCATCAAGAAACACTAAAACGATATTCCGAAATATTTTTCAGTCCCGGTCCGTCACGGCATCCCGTCCGAATTAAATCACAACAAACGCACTCGTACAGTAACGAAGACCAACTGGAGGCTAGCCTCCTCTATCGCTATAATTTCTGCAACTAAAATTACAAATCGGGACGTATGTCGCTGGCTGGATCGGTCTCGCGGAGCTTATGTTTTTTAAAGCGGTCGGAGACTTGGCTCCCTTGCAACGTATCAAAGTATGGCATTTATTATTTCGGGTTGATGGTTTCTTCGTTATTCGTTCGTGGGCGGTGCGTTTGAGGTTTGTTGATGCAGGATACAGTGTGGTACGTGCTACGTAGTGAGTGATAGTGTTTTTTCGGGGGCAGAAATACGTTTACTACTAATTAAATAAATTCTACAAATCTAGAAGACCTGCGACAGAGAATTATTCGGGAATGCTGATTTCTGACTCCGGACATCTTCAATAATGTAAGGAACGCTTTCGAAAGTAGACTGTATTATTGTAAGGAACTAGATGGAGGTTATTTTGAATACTTTACTTTTGTTGATTTTTTCAATAAAATGAGCGACAGCGAATTTTCTGTTTTTTCTTAAATAAAAAGTTCAACATTTAATTTCTCAATATTAACCAATTTCGAAAAAAAAATAGAGGTAATAGGGGTACAAAAGACCTTTCAAATGATGTATCACTCGACCCCCCATGCCATTGAAAAAAATAGGGGTGGATAGTTGGTGACCGCAGGGGGGTGAAGTTTCGGATATGGTTTCCATATCAAAAAATTGACGTGTTCTTTGAAATTTTCGATTACCCGTCCGTTTCTGACTTTCAGAGGGGAGTCAAGTTTTCGTTGGAACGCACTGTATAATAAAATAAATAGAATGTTATAATAATTCAGTACATTTTTTTATTTGAATCTAGCCCGCTTACACATTCTGAATTTAATATGTGGCCCTCTGCAAAATTGATTTTGACCCCTCTGACCTAGGTTAGGGGTCTCCAAACTACGGCCCGCGGGCCAAATCCGGCCCGCCAGTATCATGAATCTGGCCCTCGACAGCCAATGATTACCTAATTGTTGTTACTATTGCTGTGATAAGTTGAAGAAGAAACACAGAACGATAATTACTCGGTTTTATTTACTTGCAAGGTAAAACTAAACGACAGAAATGATGACAAAGAAAACTTAACTTAAGTTTAAGCATATTAATAACTATATTAATAACTAACAAATAATTGAAATGAATCACAGTAAAACAAAAACACTAATGAGATTTATGTAATTGTGATTTTACACCGACAATAACTTTGTAGTTGTGGATAAATTTTTCTTGTACCAATTATCAAAAAAGATTTAAGATGCTCATCGGGTAATTGAGATCTGTAAACATTCTTTGTGTACTTCATCTTGGAAAACGTTTTCTCACACAAGTAAGTAGTACCAAAAACAGAAAACAATCCACGAGTAAGTTTATGCAAATTATCGAATTGTTCCAGTGGAAGACTCTTATAAAATTCCAACAAAGATAAATTTTGATATTTGTTCTTAAGCATATCACTGCACCGTAAATCAATAATTTCCATTTGGACTTCCGGAGCCAGGGTTTCATATCAGAATCAAAAGAATTTTGAAAAAGCTTAATTTCATTCGCAATGACATCAAAATCTGAAAAATGAGTATCAAAATTTATCTTCAAAACACTCAAAGTTTCGATTGCTAAATTGACGGGAAATTCAGTCTCTGTAGGGTGGCTGAATATTTCACATGTTTCAAAATGTGTGAAACATTTTTTACGTAATTGCGATTGAAATAGTATTATTTTCTGCCTGAAGGATTTGATATTGGTGTATAAATCAGGGAGAAGCTGATTTTCTCCTTGCAATCTCAAATTCAATTCGTTCAAATGATTTGTCAAATCGACATAGAAGGCTAACTTCCACATCCATTCACTATTTTATAAATCGGTAAAAGGGCGCTGCTTCCCATTTAAAAAAATTTCGATCTCTGCTCGAAGTTCAAAAAAGCGCTTAAGGACTTTTCCGCAACTAAGCCAGCGTACGGCAGTATGATATGGTAAATTATTTTCTCCAATCTGTTGAATAAACTCGCGGAATTGTCGGTGATTCAGCCCAGTGGATCTGATGAAGTTAACAACTGATATGACTGGTTTTAGAACTTCAGACATATCCAAACATTTTCCGCACAAGGACTGTTGATGAATGATACAATGTAAGACTAATGGTTTTGAATCACCATCATTTTCGACAGCCTTTGACACGAGTGCAACCACTCTTTTATTTTTACCATACATATTTTTGCCTCCATCAGTTGTTATAGATTTCAAATTTCTCCATCGAAGGTTATTTTTATTAATGGTATTTTCAACTCCCTTAAAAATATCTGCCCCAGTTGTCGTGCCGTGAATACTATCAATATCAAGAAGTTCTGTATACACTTCATAGCTTTCATCTACTCCGCGAATAAAAATCAAAACCTGAGCAGTATCTGACATATACGTTGACCCATCCAATGCTAGAGAAAACCACTCATGATGTCCATTTTAGTCAGACAGTTGAGATGATATATTTTCTGCGACGTCTTGCACCTTTCGAGCCACGGTGTTTGCTGACAAACTGACACTTTCAAATAAATTTTCGGGGCATATTTCTTCGGCTACTGCAGTCAAGCATTCTTTTATCATTTCTCTATCGGTGAAAGGTTTGCCACGTTTTCCGATTTCAAGAGCCACACGATAGCTGGCGCGAGTTGCAGACTCTTGTTCAGTATTCGCTTTGGTAAACAAAGATTGCTGCGATTTGAGTCCGCGTTTCAAAGCTTCAAATTTTTTCTTCCGCAAACTTACTGTATACTTGGAGTAACTTTGAAGATGTTTCGATTCATAGTGTCGTTTAATGTTGTCTTTGAGAACAGCTATGGTTTCATTACAAATTAAACATAGCGCCTTATTACTGGGCTCAATCACAAAATACTGAAAGTTCCATTATACTTGGAACGTTCTGCATTCACTGTCGATTTTTCGCTTCTTTTCCATACAAACAAATCACACATAAAAACAATAAGTCAAATCAAAATACTTTTATTGACGGGTGTTACTTTATTCACAATAGACAGTTTCGCTTCCTTCACCTTTCCTACGCAGACTAACTCGCAGTTGCGCCGCTTGCCTTTTTATATGCAATTATTACTGCCATCTCGAGGTGATCGGAATACACTAGCTAGAACCAGAACTTTCTCGAACCAACGCGGTAATTCCAAATATTTAATTACGCCTAATGCCACCTGGCGGGTAGCTGAAAAAGATTGTACATAGTACCACTACTCGCCACTAGATGTCGTTAAGTGTCACAATACATAATAATAATTGAAATGCAAAAAAAGCGTAAGTTTGCTTAGGTCACGCACTTTGCGACTATCCTAGTCTAGAAATATAGTTGAGGACAGAAATTGGCCCTTGGAACAAACTGAAAAAATCATTATGGCCCGAAGGCTTCAAAGTTTGGAGACCCCTGACCTAGAGCATACATTACTTCTACATCATTAATAATGACGTATTCGATGGGCTCCACGCAGAAAAGCCGTGGCGGACATTTCAACGATGTTATAATCTACACATAGGCCTTTCAAACGAATAAGACATTGCGATGATATCTCACACTTTGTTTCATTTAAATTACTGAAACACCCTATATAACAAAATGGTTTAGACTTTCACGGTTGAGGTTTTCAGTGTCGTTGCTTTCCGAGTTTGAAAGCCGTGGGTTTTTGGAATTTCTTCCAGACGTTTCGCTGGCGCGAGTGGCTAGCTTCTTCTGAGGTTTAACCATCATGGCTTGCTGTCCGATGACTACCCTTTTAGGCTTCGTAAAGCGTATTTATGCCTTTTCAGGTAATCAGTTGTATTTGTACCTGAATTTGTACCTGTATTCGTACCTGCACTTGAACCTGGAACATTAACAATCTTGCTACCTGCTGTCCTGTTTGTTATTCTCGAATTCTTTAAAATGGGGTTCCATATTTGATTGAGGTTCACCGCTTCTTCTTTTCTGTTGAAATTCTCCGTGTGTTTGTGGATCTCTATTGCCTCCCGTACCAGTCGGCTATGGTATCCCTGGTTGGGAGCAATTAGTTCTGTGTTTTCAAACAAAATTCTGTGGTCTCCTTCACTCAGTGCGTGTTCTGCCACAGCTGACTTGTCTATTTGGCCTAGTCTGCAGTTCCTTTTATGCTCTTTTAGTCTTGTTCCCATAAATACCTTTCCACAAGTGCACGGAATGCGATAGACCCCTGCTGCTGATAATGGGTCTCTTTTGTCTTTAGCCGACCTGAGGCTTTGTTGTATCTTCCTCGTGGGTTTGAAGACTGTTTCGATGTCATGTTTGCCCAATAGTTTTCCAATTCTATCCGTGACCCTTGGGACAAACGGTAGATATGCGCGTGCAAGCATCTGATCCTTTTTCGCTTTCTGAACCATGGTGCCCTTCGGTCTCATGGCTCTTCTGGTCTCGGAGGTACTGTATCCATTCGATCTCGAAGTCACTTCCAGGTATTTCATAAATGAAAGGTATGAATAAATATAGGTATTTAAGAATTACACTATACTTTTCTGTACAGTACATACATACATGAAGTGTAATCTTATAAATATTATCTGACCGATTCAAGGTACCTATGTAAATTATAATAATATACAAACTGTTCAAGTAGAAGTTATTTATATGTAATACAAAGCCTTTAGGAGTAGTTGTTTTAGAACAAACCCACCTTCATTTTTGTGAACGGATTACTTAAATGTGAAAGATACTATAGATACACATACATGCATGCATGCATGTATGTATGTATGTTTGTGTGTAGATACCACTAATACATTTTTTACAATCAATTACATTTTTATTTGAGAGTTTCAGTTACTAACGTTTGTGAGTCGCTTGTTGAGTATGGTTTCTTTTAATCTGATTGATCAATTTTTCTATTCAAGCGAGTTAATACATAATTTCAAACTGAATTTGATCATATTTGGAATTTAGACGACTCCAAATACAAGTTCAAGAACAAATTCAAACAATATGAACTTAGGCCCATATCTTGGGCCTAAGTTGTTTAATACATTGCCAAATGATATTAAAAATGAGGTCTGCGCACACCGTTTCAAAAAAAAATCTTAAACATTATGTACAAAATACAAGCAGAAACTATTTTCATGAAATTATAGAGAGTTAAATCAAATAGACAATGGATTAAAATGAATAGAATAAAAAAAAAGTATAAATTCTTCAATGTAGATATTTTAGTATGTTTTTGCTTTTAGATTTTAATTTTAGATCATTTTATTAGATGAACTTATACACTCTGTGTATGTATATTTCGTTTCAATTAGTAATGTCTTATGTGTTTCTTTTAAAACTTACAAACAAGTACTTGTACTTCGTAAGCTGTAAATTTTGTAACGTGAAAAGTTGACTTTTATCAACAATCCAAAGCACTTGTTACGAAATGTATCATTTAATTGTGGAAATCATAAAATACATGTATACAATTTCAGAGTTCCAATCTAGTAAACATCAGCTATTTTATTTTCTTGATAACTCTGTATTTCATTGCATAGTTGATATAGTCTGGGGAAGAGAAAAAGAAACGAATTATTATTAATGAAATAAAATTCTCAAAAAGAAGGAATGCTCAATGAATACTTCATTCAAAGGAGAAGTATTGCCATTGGAGTACACCAAATTTCGTCAACGTGTACGTCACGGCGCAAAGGACGAGTTTGTGTTAATACTTCTGGTCGGAGGTCAACCTGAAAGGATTTTGGGTGACGGTTGAGAAACGAAAGTAGAGTGTGTCACGTCAGTTACCATTTTTGTGTTGGGCATTATTTTAGTGGAAGCCTTTCCCTTAGAGGAGGTGAGTTTTTTAACCATTTGATTTCTGGAACCAATATCACAACCGAGATCACTTTCTGTAGATCTGCCGGTTTCCATTAAGCTACGGACAAGTACAGCCTTTGGTATTTTCCAAGAAGCGTGGGTCGTCCAACCATCTCGAACATTTTTGTTCTGGTTTGGAACCTTTTGGATCCCCAAATACCGTCTTTTGCTGTCGACCAGTTTTGAAAAAAAAAAGAAAAGTCGAATTGCTCCAGTTCGACATATATCTTTCGAATCCAAGATATTTATAGTATCGCCTGACAACTGAACTGTTTCGTTTTCTAACCCTCCAGACTACATCCAGAATCTACTCGACCTCTCAGACAGCCTGTTGCTGATAACATCCAGAAAAGAAGGACTCATTTGGTGAGGAATTTCCAATTTTTACATCGGAGTTGATTTCCACTACACAGACAACCTATTTTTGGAAACCAACTATATACCTGGTGTTTCCTTTTTGAATTATATGCCTACATGCATGTAACGTTTCAAAAATTATTTCCAACGTTTCAAAAATTATTTCCAACGTTTCAATAATTATTTTGTGTAGACGTAATGAAAGTCATATGAATTTACTTTATAACGTTGTTTTGTAAGATCCTACTGCAGCTGCAGCGGCGTCGTATTATTTCATTTGTTGTATTACTGAATCACATCCTTTTTGTAATGAAAACAATAACCGCTTTTTGTCTACCATATTTTGGTTTAGTCTGCAGCAACTATTAAATAATTTTCTGACTATGTATATTTTTACTTCTTGATTTTAGCAAAATCAAATCAAGTGGCGCCCCATCCAAAAAAAGGTTGTTCCACAAAATAAAAAACCCACGACCACTGCTCTCCCAATATATTGACTGCCGTTAGCAACTTGTTACCTTTTTTTGAAATTCTCTATTAGCCGTGGACTTTCCTTCGATCATCATTAAAAAATATCAGAAAGAGATAATAATTTATTCACCGTTAGTTTTAGAAATTTGTTTTCAAATTACAATTTTGTACTATTATCCTTGTGTGTGAATAAATATTATTATTGTTATCACCGTAGTGTGCGCAGGTCAGGCCCTATCCCCCGAAGCCCCGATACATTCGGGAGGGCGCGCCAGCATAATCAACCAATGACCACTCCCCACACCGTGGGGTAAGTGATCATTGGGTCCGAGAATCATGTGCCCTGAGCAAACACAGTGAGCCAAGAATGACAGCCTTCTGCATCTGTGCGGCTAAGATTTCTGCCTTAATGCGGCAAGCCGGTATGATTTTGAGATTCGAGAGTAGAGAAGACATCATTCCACCAAGGACTCCAACAATCAGAACGACCATCTTGACACAGTGATCTGGATAGAGTCTGCGGAGTTCGAAGAGAAAATCTCGATATTTTATCCGTTTTTCCTCCTCTTTTCTGACGATATTCGTCTCGCCAGGAGCTGAAAACTCCACGACAAATATCGTTTTGGTCTGGTGGTCGAGAAGGACTACATCAGGCTTATTAGCTTGTATGAGCCTGAGGGTGGGGAACGAATAGTTCCAATAAATTCGGCACTTCTCGTTCCCCACAACGGATTCAATATCCCCCGGAGCGTAGGGCAACACCGGTGTCTCGTCATTATTATTATTATTATTTTTTTTTCACCGTAGTGTGCGCTGGTCAGGCGCACACTATTATTATTATTATTATTATTATTATTGTTATTAATATTCATACGAGGTTTAGTTGAATATAAGTCCCTTCCAAATGAAATTAAAGAATGTGATACACTTGTATCGTTTAAGAAAAAACTCTCAAAATATCTGTGATTGTTATGAATGTAGTTATATTGTATTACAGATTTTCAGCTGAATTGAGTCAGTTGTTGTATAGTTTTGATAATTATATTAAGTACCTCAATCTTACTTTATTTATTGTTAGTAAGGTATTTTATTCTAAATTTATTCACGGATTCATTTATTGCATTAAGTTTTGATATAGTGTTCATTTAATAATCATTTATTGTAGAATTAAAACTCTATATTGTGAATATTAGGATTAGGATTATTCCTATTCAATAAAAAGACTATTATTATTATTATTTTTACAGAATGAATATTTGAGAAAAACTTACGATTTTTGTAATACCTGATTCGTTTCGTAAGGTTGGCAATAATCCAGAAAGTACTAACTAATGCAGCAACAAACTCCCACCTGAATATAAAGTAAGGGATCATTCACCAGTGAGACGATCTTCAACACTAAAATTCGACTTATTTGTAATAAACGTTCTGCTTAATTGATTCTGATAACCTTGCAAAGAACTCGTACAAAATACCCTTGATTGACTTTACAACCTAGTAGGAAAATGATGCGTGATAAGAAGTTCATGGCAGTCATACGTTGATGTGGTGTTAATGATAATGAACATGTGCTTATCAAAATTGTACTTCGATAGTTCAGCATTACAACCAATGGTAGAGACTCTGGACAGAACAGCGATCTTGAAACTGTATGCAAAATATTTCTTTTACCAGTTCATCAATAATCGAATGCGGGGATTTGATAACCTTATGGAACAGTATTCGAGATTTTAACTTTTGTTATTGCAAAACAAACTACAACAATAACAGCAATTCTGTCAATTTTTCTATAAAGGAAAATCACGAACATCTTCAAGAAACAGTTTATTGTGAGATTTTCACTACATCGATATTGGGTACTCTTCCGTCTACTCAAAAATTAAATGAAACATTCCTGAACCCATAAATCAAATCCAAATTTCATATGAACATCGCAAAATGGAGTAAGCAGATTGATCATTTCCCAATTGTCTCAGAAGATGCAGAGGAAAATAAACAAGTTCTGGAATTATCTTTCTCTCACAAATTCAAAAAAACCACCATGAATATATCTGATTCAGTTTCAAGAAATTTATCTTCAAATTCCTCATTCCGTTGGTCCAATGATGGAAAGAATCATAACTACAACACAAAATCATCACTACAACACAATTATATCAGTGATACATTCCTCAATCAAACCCCTTTGGCTTAATGGGTTGAATAATATTGGTAACACCTGTTTCATGAACAATGTTTATCGAATACGAGATGGTTACTGGACGATATCAATACTAATATTTCCAGTACGGAGGGTGCTTTAATCAAAGCTTTCGCAGAAATTATCAAGAAATTGTGGTCAGAAGATTCATTTGATAGAGCAGTGAACACAGTCTCCTTAAAGAGTTAGATTCAGAGTTTTGCCCCTCGATTCATGGGTCATGCGTATCAAGACGCCCAGGAGTTCCTTCGTTATCTTTCAGAACAGAGGTCTCCAAACTACGGCCCGCGGGCCAAATCCGGCCCGCCAGTATCATCATTCTGGCCCGCGACAGCCAATGATTACCTAATCGTTGTTACTATTGCTGTGATAAGTTGAAGAAGAAAACACAGAATGATAATTACTCGGTTTTATTTACTTGCAAGGTAAAACTTAGCAACATAAATGACGACAAAGAAAACTTAACTTAAGTATCTAAGTTTAAGCATATTAATAACTAACAAATAATTGAAATGAATCACAGTAAAACAAAAACACTAATGAGATTTATGTAATTGTGATTTTCCACCGACAATACTTTATAGTTGTGGATCAATTTTACTTGTACCAATTATCAAAAGAGATTTAAGATGCTCATCGGTTAATTGAGATCTGTAAACATTCTTTGTGTGCTTCACTTTGGAAAACGTTTTCTAACACAAGTAAGTAGTAGCGAAAACAGAAAACAACCCACGAGCAAATTTATGCAAATTATCAAATTGTTCCAGTGGAAGACTCTTATAAAATTCCAACAAAGATGAATTTTGATATTTGTTCTTAAGCATATCACTGCACCGTAAATCAATAATTTCCAGGATTTCAATGTCAGAATCAAAAGGATTTTGAAAAAGCTTAATTTCATTCGCAATGACATCAAAATCTGAAAAATGAGTATCAAAATTTATCTTCAAAGCACTCAAAGTTTCGATTGCAAAATTGACGAGAAATTCAGTCTCTGTAGTGTGGCTGAATATTTCACATGTTTCAAAATATGTGAAACATTTTTTACGTAATTGCGATTGAAATAGTATTATTTTCTGCCTGAAGGATTTGATATTGGTGTATAAATCAGGGAGAAGCTGATTTTCTCCTTGCAATCTCAAATTCAGTTCGTTCATATGATTTGTCAAATCGACATAGAAGGCTAACTTCCACATCCATTCACTGTTTTCTAAATCGGCAAAAGGACACTGCTTCTCATTTAAAAAAATTTCGATCTCTGCTCGAAGTTCAAAAAAGCGCTTAAGGACTTTTTCGCAACTAAGCCAGCGTACGGCAGTATGATAATGGTATATCATTTTCTCCAATCTGTTAAATGAACTCGCGGAATTGTCGGTGATTCAGCCCAGTGGATCTGATGAAGTTAACAACTGATATGACTGGTTTTAGAACTTCAGACATATCCAAACATCTTCCGCACAAGGACTGTTGATGAATGATACAATGTAAGACTAATGGTTTTGAACCACCATCATTTTCTACACCCTTTGACACAAGTGCAACCACTCTTTTATTTTTACCATACCTATTTTTGCCTCCATCAGTTGTTATAGATTTCAAATTTCTCCGTCGAAGGTTCTTTTTATTAATGGCATTTTCAACTCCCTTAAAAATATCTGCCCCAGTTGTCGTGCCGTGAATACTATCAATATCAAGAAGTTCTTCATACACTTCATAGCTTTTATCTACTCCGCGAATAAAAATCAACACCTGAGCAGTATCTGACACATCCGTTGACTCATCCAATGCTAGAGAAAACCACTCATGATGTCCATTTTTGTCAGACAGTTGAGATGATATATTTTCTGAGATGTCTTGCACCCTCCGAGCCACGGTGTTTGCTGACAAACTGAAACTTTTAAATAAATTTACCTTTTCGGGGCATATTTCTCCGGCTACTGCAATCAAGCATTCTTTTATCATTTCTCCATCGGTGAATAGTTTGCCACGTTTTCCGATTTCAAGAGCCACACGAAAGCTGGCGCGAGTTGCAGACTCTTGTTCAGTTTTCGCTTTGGTCAACAAAGATTGCTGCGATTTGAGTCCGCGTTTCAAAGCTTCAAATTTTTCCTTCCGCAAACTTCCTGTATACTTGGAGTAACTTTGAAGATGTTTCGATTCATAGTGTCGTTTAATGTTACAGTCTTTGAGAACAGCTATGGTTTCATTACAAATTGAACATAGCGCCTTATTACTGGACTCAATCACAAAATACTGAAAGTTCCATTTTTCTTGGAACGTTCTGCATTCACTGTCGATTTTTCGCTTCTTTTCCATACTAACAAATCACACATAAAAACAATAAGTCAAATCAAAATACTTTTATTGACGGGTGTTACTTTATTTCACAATAGACAGTTTCGCTTCCTTCACCTTTCCTACGCAGACTAACTCGCAGTTGCGCCGCTTGCTTTTTTATATGCAATTATTACTGCCATCTCGAGGTGATCGGAATACACTATCTAGAACCAGAACTTTCTCGAACCAACGCGATAATTCCAAATATTTAATTACGCCTAATGCCACCTAGCGGGTAGCTGAAAAGGATAGTGCATAGTACCACTTCTCGCCACTAGATGTCGTTGAGTGTCACAATACACAAATCATTATGGCCCGAAGGCTTCAAAGTTTGGAGACCCCTGCTCTAGATGGAAATTTCGTAAAATGCATTAGGGACTTATATTATAAATACTGGCGACCGTCAGTTGCGACTCCGTGGGTCGGGCGGGCGGTGGCAGTCTCCCACGGATGAAAAAAAAGTTTTTTTAAACATTTACTCCCATGAATATTACTGGAGTTTTTTCCCAACACCAAACCGTTATTTGAACTCCTCGACACGTGTTTCGATCACCAAGTGATTATCTTCCAGAGGAAGATATAACTGTTTGATCCTACTCTTGAAGATTATCATTTGGTGATCGAAACACGTATTGGGAATTTATTGGGATTTTACGTTTGCTGGCTGATTGAACATGAAAAAAAAATATTTTCAATGATTTCCTCTCAACAAAAAATTTACCTGGTGATAGTTTGTATGCAACTGTGCAACATAATTTCAAATAATTCGAAACATATCCTTTACTTCCTCCGCAATGCACAATGATTAGTCGCGATCCTTTGTTTGCAGGCATGTTAGGCGTACACATTCTCGAACCATCAGTCCACCCTTTCGTAACTGTGTCGTGAGTGTCATACCAAGTTTCGTCCAAATAGAAAATTTGTCGTTGTTCTTGACTATATTTAGTTATTTGTTCTAAGTATTTGTTACGCAATTCCACTATTCTTCTGCTCTCCAAAACTGCTTGACGTTTGTTTATTATTTTAAATCTAAATCCTAGTTTCTTTATCCAATTCTGAAGAGTTTTGTCACAGCAGCTCACGTTATGGCCGGAAGTATTCAATTTCTTTATTACGATTTCAGTTGTAGGAATCTCATTGCTTTTGTAACAGTCATATATTGTTTTTTTCAATTATTTTATTAGATGAATATCTAGAGGTTTTGGTAATCCTGTATCACATCGCGTTCATAAGGTTTGTTTTTGACTATTTTACGTACAGTTGAGAAAAGAATTTCAGTCAAATCTGATGTTTCTTGTAATAGTTTGTTTTTCTCTAAACCAAACATGAGATGTAGATTCGTATATACATTGAAACATACTCTCTGTGTTTCAATATTCAAATGCATCCGAATCTTATTCACGGGTATCTCTTTTTCGCATTGTTCACCATCGCTATTGGAATCACTACACTGGAAAGTCTGCGTTGTTATCACACTCGTTATAACTATTAGTACTTGTCCAAGGACGCCACATTCTGAACAACAAAACAAAAATTGTAAGTAATTATAACTGCACCAATATCGAATTTCATCACTCAAATCGCGATCAGTTCCTGAACTGAACATTGACGACACAACGGCGATAACCATCCCCGCATTTTCGATTTCTATTCATCATCGTAACATGACTTCAAATTTAATTTTATGACTCAACCAATCATAAAACGTAGTTAGTCAAAATTATCCAATACGAACCGCCAATTCTACAGTCCACGTGGACTAGTTCACAGCCGGTTCATTACTATGTATTGGATTTTTTGGCCTTGGAGACTGCCGCAAACTTTTAATGTGCACAATATCGTTTACTTCGACTATACCTTAAAAGATGTATCGCAGTGGCATCTTTCAACTATTGAATCTTATCAGCTGACGACTTTTCCTTTGACTTGCAGCTAGCTGATTTTTTTCATTATTCACTAAAGGATTTTAACAATCTTCTTATGAATCTTCATCTGGGAGGAAATCACGTTTCTTAAGTTATTCTTTTTTTTTACAGACTGAAGCTATACACGAGCCCTTTCTACATTGCATCTAGATTGTGGATTTAAATTACCTTCTCCAGATGCTTTGCTAATATGAATTTTTGTAAAATAGCGACATCTAAATGGGTTTTCGTAGAACTTATAGATGCATTAGTTTCAGTAAAAGCAGAGAAGCATCAAAAAAAGCGAGCGGGCTCTCTATTCCCAGTACTACATTTGTTTTGACCCACCTTATTTTAACGTGAATATGAATGTATTAAATGAAGAAAAGATAATCAAAATTTCCTGTTTTTCACCATAAAAGTGGTAAAAAACAGAAAGTTTCAATTCTCTTTTCTTCATTATGATCTCCTACCACGTAGGTAGGTAGGTCTAAAGTGAGTGGGTCTATTCGACCCTCCACCGCAACCCGCAAGGGTTCATTGTGGCTGACACCTATTCACACTCGGCCAAATAAACCCAGCTTCTTAACGAAGCCGATTAGTTTGTATGGTGAGTGGTCTTACAGGTCACATGATGAGAGTACGGCTCTGCCGAACTCTGAAAACCCGATTCGGTCCCCAGCGGGGCAGGCACGAAGTATATGCTCTGCTGTTTCATCATTTTCCATCTCCTACCATGTCGTAACGGCTACATCCATCAATTTATTAACACGTATTAAATCTTGTGAAGGGGATAAATAAGATAAATAAAATAACGGGGTAGCTGTACTGTAGAAAAGACAAGGTTTATTCTGACTATTTTCTCACAAAGTTCACAATATATCTAATGAATATGATTTTACAATACGATATTCTACCTAGCTAGTTAGAGAGGGGGTCAAATTGGCGTCTCTCAAACTAATAATCCGAGAGCCAAGAAATTTGTACACGGTCTTTCGAAGGTTGGGCTCAACTAACAATCATATGGATTCAATACTGCTAGCGCCATCTATGTGTGAGCCTACAAACTTCTCAGCCTAATAGAATAGAATTTAGACAACTGCCTGTTACTGAATATTTTCTCAAATGTAGAAACTGGTAATTAACTGATACATAAACTCGGGTGATTTCATTCATTACATCTTTATTTAAATGAGTTTGTAAAAGTTATTTTCTTATGATAATGTTAATTGATTCGTTTTCGAACCCAGGTACACATTTTTAACATTAATTGAGTAGGTAAAATTCAGTTATTTCAAATTTCAAAAACATATCCTATCATATATCCTACGTAAAATGTATAAATCTTATCTGAAATCGTAGAAGAAACTATGGAAAATCATGAAATCCGAAATATACTTCTCATACATTTAGTCGTATCAATACGACTGTCGTGAGTCGGCATTATTTAAATTGATTTCCGAGGCTGGCATATTTTTGATAAATGCGACAACCCCGCATCAAACCATTACCATGTGGCATGTTTGAAGTCGGCCAATCAAAAACTAAAGATTTACTCGTCAGAGGCCCAGTAACCAATAAAATTCATCATCATAATTAAAGAATCATTAATCACAGCAATTCAATAAAAGTGAACCTAAATAGTTCAATTACTATCAATTACGCAACAACGTATATTGACGGTAACAGGAAACGGTTAACTTGTTCCTATCCTCACTTGAAATCACTAGAACGTTAGTAAATTAGTCTAAAGAAAAAGTACCTATTTGCATGCTCAGATTCTGAATGAGGACTCTAGAAATTTTGAAGGTCTGCCGATAAAACAAAAAGTAAGTAAGTAAGTCGGTAGCAGGTAACTTCAACGAGGAATTCAATGGTTCAATTAGTTTTGACCGTGAACGTCGTTATGAGGGTCAACTTTGTTTTTTTTTTTTTAATGGGAACGCCTATTTTTGATATGAAAATTACTGGAAATTTTTCGTTTCACAATGTACTTTGATCTATGGTTAACGAAACTCTTACGGTTCAATTGAAGGTCGAAGTACGTCTTCGTAAAGTGAAAAACGAGGGAAATTCACTCTAAAAAAGCATCCTGAGGTGAGATGCGAGAATTAACTGAAAAATCACCATGAAGGGACAAATTCTTACTACGTCCACTGCCTATTAAAAAAAAACGAAGTACACGTATATGACTATTTTGAGGGAAATATAACATACTTCACTTTGAAGACTATACAACACATCGAGGGAATTTGAAATTAAATAAATGAGAAAACATATATGTTTACAATTATTTTCCATCTCTTCTCTCCCAAACTCAATGATCTAGCTGACGATTGAGAGACTTTTATCATATTTTGAAGTAATGGTTTCAGTGATAATGAACAAACTGCGACAAATTGTTCAATATTTCACTATACTATAAACCCAGAGGATGAAATGAATCCCTGAACCTTACACTAAAGCCGATATCAAACTATAATGACTATTCATTGAAAAAAATTGAATAAACATCATAAGCTTAGGTAGTTATATGAAACCACAATTTTGAAATTGAAGATCAGTTCCATAAAGACACTCTGAAAATTTTGTAATAGGTGCTATACAGTCTGGTACGAATTGCATATTGAAATGAGGGTACTTTATTTACAACACACCATATACCATGAATTAAACTCGATGGATTTCAGTCATAGATGTTAATATAAAATCGCACTTACCAAAATAATTTCCAATTTTGGCCAATTATCAAGAAAATCAGTACATAACCTAAAAGAAAACTATCCTTCGAGAAATCGCCACGAAAAGAAAGGTTTGAATATTTCACATAATTCATGAACAGCTTAAAATATTCATTTAGCTTTAAATATGCAACAAGATCAAAAGTCAAATGATTGAAAAACCAAATTTATAATACTGTTATCGAATGTAAATACACTACGTAAATCACGCATTCATAACTCATAACAATTCATCACACAATTTAAACTTGAACTCTGTTTCACATGCGCAGCTCAGATTGAAAATGCGAGCCCAATCATGTCACGACTCATAGTGTCATGTGTCAAACTGATTTTGATAGAAAAATGAGGGCGAACGACAGTCAACTGGACTGATTAACGCGTTTGTGAATTGGAAGTCGTTTCAGTTCCAGCCAACCAAAAATTGTGCAATAAGTATAATACTAAAACAAGGGCGAACTTGAAAAGAGCGACTGGAAAATTCAGTTATATTAGAGAAATGATTCCATATTTTTTCAAAGTTACTTTTTTATTGCTACTCGCTATGAACTGGCATTACTGAGATGAAATTATATATAGGGTTTATCAATAATAGGTAGGTGGACGATAGCTGCTTCCCTATTAGAGATGCAAAAAAAAGTTACGAGAAAAAGTTGTACATTACTGTTTCAATAATTATTATTAATATTCAGGGTGTTCAATAAATGTGTAACAGACCACTCATGTTTTTTTTTCAATAGAATACTCCAGATATTTTCACTCGATTGAATTTCTTCGACAGATTACTTTTAAAAAATATAGGGTAATAGGGTTGTTTGGGTTTATACAGGGAGATTCAGAAGTTAAAGTGAAATTTATGTCAAAAAATGTTCTTACTCAGCATCAAATACCTATTATCTTCTACTCGATCAAATGGAATGAGGAAATTTTTCAACCAAATATCTATGAGGATAGTGTATTTTCACCCTCATTAGTTTACCGAACGGATCTTTTTCTAAACAGGGGTAAAAAAACTGGATTACTTTTTTTTCTGTTTTTTTTTTTCAAATGGAACACCCTGTACAGAATAGTCCACACTATGAGCTTTCAGAAAATGTAGTGATTGACTAGGTACTCCATTTCTATCGAAAATGTATCCAATTCTTGATGAAAGTCATTTAATAGAAGCAATAACTTTTTTTTATCCAGTGCTGAACAAAACAAATAATGAAATGAAAAGAAACAATTTTGAAATGCACACATTAACAATGGATGTGCGAACAATCTTAGACTTTGAGCTATGCATAAATGTAGTCTATCAACAATTTCCTTTCGAACTTCAATTGATGTTGATCTTGTACTAGACCGAAAAACTTCTCTAATCCTATTCTTCATATCTTCTAGTGTCGTTGTTTTCCCTCGATATACCTATCTTTTGATAAATCCACATAAATAGAGATGGCTCTATTTCTTCCAATCTATATATTTCTACGCCACCTGTTTAAAAACCTCCTTACCTGGTTGTGGTTGCGGCAAGGCACGCCATCATGTTAGTTATACGACCTGTGCCTTGTTTCAGTCGGTACATCCTCCAACAAATTTGATAAACCATTTCGAAGGAAATCTCTATAAATATCTCCATTCGGAGGCCTATCAAAGAAATGTGGTCCTATGATCTGTTCCCAAATTATGCCTCCAAATATTTATTGCCGTCTGCTTTGATTATCGACTTCTCTCATCCAATGGGGGATTCTTTGTTGAGTAGTAGTGCATATTATGTCTATTTACCATGCCACTACTTTTAAATGTGGGTTTTGTTCCGTGTTTTGTGTATTTTATTACTCAATTTATTTCCGAAGGCATTAGATAATAATGGCCAAGTTGATGTTATATACACGGATTTCTCTAAAGCATTTGATAAAATTGATCATGGTATCTTGCTCAATAAACCGATGAGTTTTGGTTTTTCGAATACTGCCTGTCAACTGATTCAATCCTATCTGACATTTAGAAAACAATTCGTCTCCTATAACGGTTATAAATCTAGGACATATATAGCTTCTTCTGGTGTGCCTCAGGGCTCCAACCTAGGTCCTCTTTTATTTTTATTGTTTATCAATGACTTATGTGAAAGTTTAGCTTGTGAGCGGTTATGCTTCGCGGATGACTTGAAATTATTTATCATTAAAGCCATGAAACGGTTGTATTTCACCTACATACTTTCGAAGAAAGAATATGCAAATATCGTCTGGAGTCCATTCTATGAGATTCATAACATATCCATTGAAAGAGTTTAAAGAAGTTTTGTAAATTTCTAATTTTCAGGATAGATGGTTCTTAACCTGAGAGAGGTATCAGTAATGATGTCATATATGAACGTTTGGAACTTTTTAGTTTAGAGCATCGCAGAAAATGTGCGTCGCTCATATTTTTATTCAAGTTAGTGAATGAGAGAGTTGACTGTCCTAAAATTCTTGAACAAATTAACTTCAATGTACCACGGCCAGCTTCACGATCTCAATCCATTTTTAGACCCCTCAGAGCAAGAACTAACATTATGCTCAATTCCCCAATATATGTTATGTGCACAAATTTCAATAGCATTTGTGCCCATGGTGATTTATTCTTTACTAACCTTCATAACATTATTAGAATTGCTAACATGTACTTGAAGTAGGTAATTAGAATTAGGTTTTCTTTTTTGTTCATTTTATTTTTCGTTTTTGGTTGAGTATTGTGAATACAATTTTATATTGTCCTGTAAATGGGTAACTGTTGGACAATAAAGCCGTAGTGTGCGCTGGTCAGGCCCTATCCCCCGAAGCCCCATTATATTCGGCAGGGCGCGTCAGCATTATCAACCAATGACCACTCCCCACACCGTGGGGTAAGTGATCATTGGGTCCGAGAATCATGTGCCCTGAGCAAGCGCAGTGAGCCAAGAATGCCTTCTGCATCTGTGCGGCTAAGATGTCTGCCTTAGTGCGGCAAGCCGGTATGATTTTAAGATTCGAGAGTAGAGAGGACATCAGTCCACCAAGGACTCCAATAATCAGAACAATCATCTTGACAGAGTGATCTGGATAGAGTCTGCGGAGTTCGAAGAGAAAATCTCGATATCTTATCCATTTCTCCTCTTTTCTGACGATATTCGTCTCGCCAGGAGCTGAAAACTCCACGACAAATATCATTTTTCTCTGGTGGTCGAGAAGGACTACATCAGACTTATTAGCTTGTATGAGCCTGAGGGTGGGGAACGAATAGTTCCAATAAATTCGGCACTTCTCGTTCTCCACAACGAATTCAATATCCCCCGGAGCTATTATTATCATCATCCTCATAAGGATTATTCTCACAACGTTTCGGCAAAGTCTCATTTGCCATCTTCTGGTGATGTCTGGAGTTTTTCAACAAGACTAATTCATTCGAACTCTGTATCTCAATTTATAGGAATGGATGTTCCCATTTACCTGTGTTTGCTCGACTACCTGTTTTGACTCTATTACCTGAGCTGCCTCTCTTGCCTGTTATTCTACCTGAATTTTTTAAGATAAGAGCATTTATTAATATAGGAATCCTAATATACATAATACTGTTATAACAATCACATTTTGAAAATACAAGCAAAAGTATAACAAGGATAATAAAAATAAATAAAATCAGAGGATGGAGTGTACAACTCCCGATAGACCAATGAACTGAAAAGCTGGTATAAATGTGGAAGATATGTTAAACTCAAGCATATTTTTCTTTCAGATATTTAGTTAGACGGTTTTTAAAAATTAAAATGGAGTCACTACATTTACTATCATTGGGAAGTTTATTGTAGTCCAAGAGACCCTTGTGGAAAAGAGAATTCATTGTCATGGTATATTTTGTTCGGGTAACATATAAGTTCTTATTCCCTAGTGTAGGGTAATCATGGATTTCATTTTGATAAGTTATGAACTGGTTGAAATAGATAGGAAATTTTCCAGTAATAATTTTGAAAATGAATATCATGGAAAAATAGGAAGCCTGTCTTTTACAGATAGCCAATCGAGAACCTGAAGCATGGTCATTATAGGGGTGTATCTATTACATTTTAGGAGTATACGCATACATCTATTTTGTAGTTTTTGCAAAGAGGATATAGAGTTTGCATCAAAAAGGTTGAGAAGTGTTGGACAGTAATCAAAATGAGGTCGAATTATCGTATTATAGACTGTTAGTGATGTTTCAAATGTCAACGTGTTACTAATTCTTGTAAAGTTAATTTTTTCAATAATTTTGTTATGAATGTGATTAAAATGTTTTTTTAGGCTCAGAGTGTTGTCTATCATAAATCCGAGGTATTTGAATTCCTCAACCAATTCAATTGTTTCACTATATATTTTTATGTTTATTGGTTTTTTGTCGGTTAGATTATATTTATATTGAGTGGTTATGATCATTGATTTGGTTTTGTTTATATTAAGTTTCATTTTATTGATATTGAGGAATTCGGATATTCTAATAAGCATATTATTAATTTTTTTGACAGCATTCGTTAAGCTGATATCGCTTGCTGTCAGCAAAGTGTCATCTGCAAAGACGTTTATAAATTCACAGTCCTGAATATAATTGATGTCATTTAGATATAAAATAAACAGTAACGGACCTAATACACTACCTTGTGGAACAGCGGTATTGATGGCTTTTTTTGTTGAAATATAGTTGTTTACTTTAGTACACTGTGACCTCTCTTGTAAATAACTAGAGAACCAATTGAAAACGTTACCAGTCAAACCATAGTACTGTAGTTTCATAAGTAGAATTGAAATATCTATAGTCTCGAAAGCTCGTTTAAAATCAAGGAACACTGCTACAATGTACCTATTTGCATCCATATCAATTTTCCATTTGGATAGTGTTACTTGAAGAGCAGTTTCACAGAAATGACCAGCCCTAAACCTTGATTGGTATTCCATTAAAAGTTTATTTGTATTGATGTAGTCAAGAATTGAATATTGTCATGTGCTGAGTTTCGCTTCTGGGGTTGAGCGGTCTGTTTGCTTTTGTGAAGCAATAAAACGGATCTCCATGTTGTTGGTAATCTTTACGCATCATCCCTCTTGTTCATATTACCATTTTGGATAGCCTCTCTGATTGTTAGAGAGTGGAAGTTTCATTGCTTGCTACTATTTTTGTGTTATCGAAATTGATGTTGTTTCCGGTTTGCAATACATGTTGGAACAGAGATGTGGTGACTTTTCTCTTCACTGCTAGTTATGAAGCGTATGTTGATTTGCCTGTTGGTCTGGCCGATGTAAGTTTTGTTACATCGGCCAGACCAACAGGCGAATCATGAACTTTTCAGAAAGGTGCAAACCGACTGAGTATCACGACCAAACATTGACGCTTGTTCACAAAAAAGATTTGAAGCTTCAAAAACTTATTATTATATGCCAGCGTTCGACAATATAATAGGTAAGTAAAATGGAACCAATGGAATTTTGAATGATGAGCTACCCCTAGGAATTGCATGTTGAAAAGTTTGACTTCGTAAGCATCTGGTCAACTCAATTTTTTCAAATAAATAATTTTGTACATTTTTTTCAATTAACCAATAATAATAAAACATGAAAATGGTGTAACCAATCAGTTTATTCAGAATACAATTGAATTACATAATAACATTTAATACAACTTCGCTGGGAATTTTGTTTTTACAATTTTCAGTTTACTTTCATGAGGCACAATTCACTCCCAGTCAATATTTGGGCCAAAATCTTTAATTTCTTACTGTCGAGTAGAACTTTTCTAACTGAAAATCAGTGATAACATTTTTACTCATAGCCATCATTCAAGTATCGCAATATAAATAACTACCTCACCGAACATTCAACATAAATCAAGCTTTACGGAATATCTCAATCACTTATTGGCATTTTCACAAGTCAATCCATTTGAAATCAATAAACTTCTGAATTTTCCCTATAATATAATCAATAAATTATTTCAATATGAAGATATTCTAATATTACAACAAATTTTCTAATCGAAAAATAGATAACATGCCCATTCAAATGCTTCATGTAAGATCACAAGATAAAGGTTGAATGGCATCTAAATATACGTGTTGAAAAACACTTCTCTTTGAGAAAAAGCAACAATTATCGATATTATTATAAATAATTTCAATTCAACTTCTGATTACGGCTGTACACAAAACAAAAAATCATTTTGATGGATAATTCAATAAAAACTACAAATAATTCAATATAAATACCTTTCAAGTCTTAATATCTTTGCAAAAATGTTGATGGCATTCTTTTTCTTGCAGTGTGTGAACACAAGTCACCAAAACTTCATTATTTTCATCGACCATTGTGGGTATTTTATGTCAATAATCATATTTTATTTTAAAGAAAAAAAAGAACGTTTTCAATAATGGGTTGAATAAAAAAAAATAAGCTTTTACGTCCTGAGTCACTATTGAAGAGAACAAAAACTGGACTTGTGGTTCGTGGTCAAATGGAACCTAAGAGGACGAAAGTTATATTTCGAAGCCTCAGTAACGAACGATTACTTAGAATTCTAGAAATAATTTCGTCACCCCACATACCACTGATGATGTCTGTCGCAGCAGCAGACGGAACTTTATTAAGTTGAATCATTCATCGTGGATAAACGACGAAGTATATTTTAACAAATAAAAAATGACAACAATATATTTTGCAATGTAACAATTCTATCCGTTATATAAAATTCGATTTCCACCAATTTAATGAGATGCTCCTAACTCGGTTACTATCTACTATAAAAATTACAATTAATTAGCCAGCCATGGATGATATTTCAGAGATTCCTTGGACCGATCTCCATAGTCATATAAAACTTCATCGCCTATCTTAATACTGTCTTTGGCTAAAAGTACCAGCCTGGGTTTATTGTCTACCATGACGGTTTTTGTTGTGAGATTTCCATTTCTTGAATGATTCACTAGTCGTCCTAACTTACCGGATTCTGCTGTTGCATCAATACTGCAAATAAAAAAAAATATACACTACAAATTATAATATCAAGAGATTATTCTGGTGCTTTCAAGACAGTTGTTTGGATTGTATTTATAAACTGTGAGCAACGTGATCGTTTTCTACAGATCAAATTTCAAACATTTTTCAACACAAACCATTCCATTTCGATTATACAGGGTGTTCCAAAGAAAACATCAATTTTTGTTTCGAGTGGGTTCAATTTTGATACAAAATTCATACTGAAATCTTCACACACCTGCGAGCATCAGCTACCACCTCCGATAATTGGTTCATTCGTTATTGAGAAACTTGATGTTGAATGTTTTATTCAAGAAAAAATCAACATTTGCTTCACCTTTTTTTCATTGAGGTAAATCGAAAAAAAAAAAACAATAGGAACAGAATTACTGAATATTGACCTCCACTTCGTAAATTATTGACTAAATCCACTCAGAATAGTATCAAAGGAACTAGAATTTCACGCAGCAAAAAATGTTTATTATGCCCTCATAGACTCTCACAAAAAAGTGCGGTACGGTATATCTGTGGAGCAAAGTGGAATGATCCTTGTAAGCCACTGTGTTTAATGCATGAAATTTTAACTGTGACTTCATTGTTTATTCTTGAATCAGTATGCCTTATACACAAGAACAAAGGTACCTTTACTTCTCCGCCTCACCACAATACTAGACAAGCTTGCCAATTAAAGCTTCCTATCCCAACAAGTAGTCAAATCAAGAACTCAATTATATATAATGGAGTAAAAATGTATAACAGATTACCTAAAAATTTAACAGAATTTGTCATGCTACTATCTTTAAGGAGAAACTTGAAGACAATTCTGGTCAAAAAGGCTTACTATACATTAAATGAATTCTTTGAGGATAACCTCGACACATAATAATATTCTGTATATAATTACATATTATATATTCTGTAATATAATTACAGAATAGCACAAACAACTGGGCCAGTTATAAAAAAATTAGAAATGAATATATCAATTTATTAAAAAGTTAAAAAGCAAATTACTATTTCAATAAGATAGATTTAAATGAGAAAGATCCAAATAAGATGTGGAAAACTTCAAAAAGCCTTGTCAACTCAAGGAGAAATGTTAACTGCTTCAGTAGAGCTTTTGAATTTGAATACAATGGGGCCATAACAAAAGTTAATGATAAAAATGATATTGCACAGAATTTCAATTTTTATTACATTGAAAGCATTGAAAATATTTTAAATACTATTGATACTGGACCAGAATGGAGTAATTCGCACTATTTTGTATGTACCTTCTCTGAATTTAAATTAATTGGATTGTTTGAGTTAGCAAAATTGGTCAATGAACTAGACAACAAATAAGGCAGTGAAATAATAGATATGAGGTTTATTAAATCTACTTTTGGAGTCATTGGGCATGTGTTACTTCACTTTATTAACAGTTCTTTATCGTATGGAAAGCTTCCAAATGACTTGAAAACTAGTAAAGTTGTACCAATACAAAAAATTCCAAATTCCATAAAATCATGTGAATTTCGACCAATTAATACATTACCGGGAAGTGAGAAATTACTAGAATCTGTCGTATATAAACAATTACTGAGATATTTGAATGTCAATAATATACTAATGTCAAATCAGTCTGGCTTTAGGCAAAATCATTCATGTGAATCTGCGCTGCAGTTAACAATAACTAAATGGAAACAATCAATAGACCAAGGGCAATATATAGTGGCTGTGTTTTTGGACCTCAAACGTGCATTCGAAACAATTGATAGAAGAATTCTTATAATGAAGCTAAAAAGAATTGGCATTGATGGTAATGTACTTGATTGGTTTATTGATTATTTGTCAAACAGAAGCCAGATCACAAAGATTGACAACTATTCATCGACTCCTATATTAAATGAATTTGGTGTGCCACAAGGAAGTGTCTTAGGACCTCTCTTGTTTCTGATATATATTAATGATATAAGCTTTGCTCATAACTGTGATTTCATAAAATTATTTGCTGATGATACACTACTTTGCGTTACCAATAATAATCTAAATGAAGCAATTTGTAAAATAAATACATCATTGGAAACTATGACAACCTACTTGAATACAAATAAATTGAAACTCAATTCTGCTAAAACTAAGGCTATGATTCTAACTACTCCCTTCAAGTATGCTAACCTTGACATATCTGAATACTACATTAATATTGAGAACACAGAAATTGAAATCGTTATTGAATTCAAATATCTTGGTTTTATGCTTGATAACCATCTCACTTTCAATAAACATTTTTTGTATACTTGTAAAAAATTATATTTTTTCAGTCGTATATCAGCTAGTCTCTCAGCTTCCTCTAACATTACTGTATATAATACCATCATAAAGCCACACTTTGATTATTGTGCAAGTTTGCTCTATTCATTAGATCAAAATAAAATATCAGCTTTACAGAAACTGCAGAATAGAGGTATGCGTATAATATTAAAATGCAACCGTTATACAAATATATCATTAATGCTGGATCAGCTTCAATGGCTCTCCGTGAGAGATAGATATTATCTAAATACAATGATTTTCATTTTTAAAATTTCAGACAATCATCTCCCTACCTATTTTAATGACTTCATTGTTTTCAACTCTGATATTCATAGATATTCTACAAGAAATAATGCAAATTTTTATTTACCTAGATGCAATCTGTCAAATACTATGAAGTCCATGTTCCATATAGGGGTTTGAACGATTTCAATAAATTACTGAATGATATTAAAAAAGCTCAGACTGTTAAGGAATTCAAAAAACGCCTCATCAGATTCATACAAATTGTGAAATGAATTTGATACCTATTTTATATTTTATATTGCTTTGTCTTTAGAGAAATTTATATGTAACTACCTGTATACTTATTTTTATTTGTATTTTTTAATATTAGTCTTGTTAGAAAGTTAATATTTTTTTAAATATTACTACATGTAATTTTGTATGTAAATTATGTTTTTCAATTTTCAATAAACTGTTATTATTATTACAAATTGTGAACTGAATTTGATACCAATTTTATATTGTTTTGTCTTTAGATAAATTTATATGTAACTACCTGTATACTTATTTTTATTTGTATTTTTTCAATATTGGTCTTGTCAGAAAGTCAACGTAAATTTTTTTTCTTAATATTTCTACAAATAATTTTTGTATGTAAATTAGGTTTCCTATTTTCAATAAACTATTATTATTAAACTATTATTATTAAACTATTATTATTAAACTATTATTATTATTATTATTATTATTAGATACTGTTTGTGTATGTGCTCATTTGTGTACATTAGTAAATTCATATATTTACTTAACAGTTTATTAATATTTATAGTCATTTTTTTAGCAGAAAAATATTTGTCGACAAGATGATTTCTTATGAATATTTGATGTTTCAGAAAAACATCAAATATTCATACCCTGTTATAGTCTGCATGAATTTTGCATTCATCGATACTGAACTACAACAATCTTGTATATTCTTTATATGTACTATTTTTGTGAGTTTGTGTTTATATTTGTACCTGTTTTTACGGTTGTAGGTATGTGATGATTGTCAGACCAATGATTATGTACAGAGCAATTGATTCAACAGCAAATGGCTTGGGCGAAGCCCTCTGGAGTAGAAAGACAAGGTTGCCTGGCTATCTCTGCCGAATTTAGCACCACACCGTCAGCGGTCATGGAAAGAGAGGCTAAATGGATAACATACATAATTGTACATCTACCACTTTCAAAGTATGTTACCAAACAATCATTAGATTATATCAGGGATACTCTACATTGTTCAACAAGTCTACTTATAGGACACTGTTGTCATAATCATCATATGCGGAGACTTGGGCTGTCAGAAGACAGTGTGTGCCATGTTCGGAAAATGATGAAACAGCAGAGCACATGTTTTGTGCCTGCCCTGTCATAGACAGAATATGATTTTCAGAGTTTGGGGAAGTTTCATTCTTGCCATCTGAGATAACAGATTACTCAGCAAATAAGATAATCAATTTCATTAAGAAGCTGCATTATCTGACCATAAGGCGGTTTTAAGTTCATTTGACATCTGCTTTACTCAACCAAAAGTACATAAGTATGGGCGAATATACAGCAAAGCAAATTTTGATAAATTCAGAGAATCAGCAAGTTTTTTACAGTGGAATAACATATTAGACCTAGAGAAACCCTTCCAATCTTTTCCTGAACATCATGTAACACTTTTCCATGAGTCCTTCCCTTTACAAAAACTTCGGGGCAAGCGTAAAACAAAGCAATGGTTGACGACTGGAATCAAAACATCATAAAAAAATTTAAGATGCCTGCATTGTATGAGAAAATACACTAACGCAGCTTTTTTCTACACATACTTCACTAAATATCGAAGGATCTACAGGACAATTATTAAATTAGCTAAGGAAAATTTTTACAAAAATAAAATTAATGAATCTGATAATAAACCCAAAACCAGCTGGAATATTATAAATGATCTAAGAGGCAAAAACTACACTAGCAAATCAGATACTGCTCTAACACCAAACGAATTGAATAAGTATCATTGCACTGCTGCCAGTAAAATAACAGAGTATAACAAAAAATACTGACTCGATGAAATACTTTGGCAACTTTACCATTTCTCAGTCAATCTTATTTTATGATACGGATGTGAGTGAGTTAAAAGAAGTCATGTCATTAATTACAAATAAAAAAACGCATGGAATTGATGAAATTTCGGAAAGAGTTCTTGAAAGTCTGCCAGAAGACGCGCTACATACCCTGGCCACCCTGATAAATGATTCATTTCAGAGAGGTATATTCCCTGACTTCCTCAAAACTGCCATTGTAATTTCCGTACATAGAGGTGGTGCCTTAGACGAGCCAGCAAATTTCAGGCCGATTTCTCTTATACCCGCACAGTCATGTCATAAATTACAAATAAAAAAACGCATGGAATTGATGAAATTTCGGAAAGAGTTCTTGAAAGTCTGCCAGAAGACGCACTACATACCCTGGCCACCCTGATAAATGATTCATTTCAGAGAGGTATATTCCCTGACTTCCTCAAAACTGCCATTGTAATTTCCGTACATAAAGGTGGTGCCTTAGACGAGCCAGCAAATTTCAGGCCGATTTCTCTTATACCCGCACAGTCATGTCATTAATTACAAATAAAAAAACGCATGGAATTGATGAAATTTCGGAAAGAGTTCTTGAAAGTCTGCCAGAAGACGCGCTACATACCCTGGCCACCCTGATAAATGATTCATTTCAGAGAGGTATATTCCCTGAATTCCTCAAAACGTCCATTGTAATTTCCGTACATAAAGGTGGTGCCTTAGACGAGCCAGCAAATTTCAGGCCGATTTCTCTTATACCCGCACAGTCATGTCATTAATTACAAATAAAAAAACGCATGGAATTGATGAAATTTCGGAAAGAGTTCTTGAAAGTCTGCCAGAAGACGCGCTACATACCCTGGCCACCCTGATAAATGATTCATTTCAGAGAGGTATATTCCCTGACTTCCTCAAAACTGCCATTGTAATTTCCGTACATAAAGGTGGTGCCTTAGACGAGCCAGCAAATTTCAGGCCGATTTCTCTTATACCCGCACTCAGAAAAATAATTGAAAAAATCGTGAAAATTAGAATAACAAAATTCTTTAAAAAAACATATTATAATATCACATCATCAATACGGATTTCAGGAAAAAAAAACTCGAGTGATGCCGTCTTTTCATTTCTCCAAGAAATATACACAAATGTCAACTGCGGGGAGGCTGCAGCCGCCGTGTTCTGCGACTTCAGCAAAGCTTTTGATTGTGTTGATCATCAAATACATTACTGGCTAAACTATACCATTATAGCTTCAGAGGAGTTGTATACAATTGGATAGAATCCTACTTAAAAAATCAAAACTTCATCCGTTTCTGATAAAGTAATAGTAAACTGTGGTGTACCACAAGGGTCCATTCTGGTCCCCACCCCTTTTTTTTTGTTATACATAAATGATTTGATGAGAATGGATATCTCGGGTAAATTTACAAATTTTGCAGATGACACCACTATTCTATGGCATGACAAACATACTATTGACCTGGAAAGAAAAATAAACTGCGATATGCAAAAAATAAAAAGTTGGTGTGACTAAAACCTCCTTGCTCTCAATGTTTCAAAAACCAATATATTATACTTCAGGTGTGATCTTGTATTTTATTTATTTATTTTTTTTCTTATTGTTAAGGATTTTTATACTATATGTTGACTGACAAATTGTACCTTTTAGCATTCAGTGTTTTATTTATATAAGTACTATGTCCACAAGAATTCCTTGTTCTTTATGACAATAAAATATTGATTGATTGATTTATGGATTAACAGGTTGCAGTGGAGAGGCAATTACACTCACTCTGTTAGAACCTATCTACCGTATAGGTAGATAGGTATAGGTTGCTTTGCAAATTGGACGCCCCAAAGCAAAAATTGACGAGTTCTCAAATGTTTGTACACAACACGTCTGTTTCTGAAATACAGAGGAGCCAAGTTTCCATTGGAAGGGAAATTTTATAAAAAATATAAAACTATTTTTTATGAACTGTATACAAAAAGCGGCTTACCAATACTGTTGATCATTATATTTGAAATAATACATGTAGCATCCAGTATTTTGGTCACGAGCATATTTTTCCTCCCTCACTTTAGCTTCGATTAAATCGATTAGATCTCCAGAATATTCAACAACAAAATCCCCCTTAGTGAAGTCTTTCGCTGCTACTACACCTCTTCCTTTGTCTTCAAAAATCCTAACCTGGAAAACAAAATAGTTGTAGGAAATAAATTATAATTGGGGAATCATTTAAGTAGATAACAAAAATATTCATTTATCATAAACAATATCAGAGCTGAAACAAGATTATCCTCAATTTATATTGATATTCAACCATTCTTCAGATTAGAATAAATTTGGAAATAATAATGACAATAATAATAATTCTTTATTTCCACAAAGACAATATAAAGTTGTATTGGAAACTGTCAACACAATTAAATAGAGATACTGAAAATTGATTATAGAAATTAAATGAGGGGATAGTAAAAGAAGAACAGACTAAGAATTATTAAAAAATTCTGCTAGTGTATAATAACAATGTTTGTTTAAAATTATTCAGTTGCTTTGAAGCCATCACATATTCAGATTACTGTAAATTTTTGGACCAATGTATTCTGGCCCAAATTAAGTCACTTTCGCAATTGCCAGATAAAGCTGACTTTCTATTCTTGTGTTGTGGTGGTTGAATCCTCTTATTTAATGTAAAATTTGACTGAAACCGGTCCTAAAAATAAAATAAGTTGTGGAAATTAGACAAAAACTGATTCCATTCATTTCATTAAACTGTCTACAAGAATCTCTTTGGAAAATATTTGCCCTAAATTTTTTCTGGCAATTGTGAATACGAATAACCTATATTTTATATAAAAATAAATTGTGTTTTGAATCGACAGCTTATATTATCAAATAAGACAAAAGTTACCTCTAGCCCTTCTTCTTTTTCATTTTTCAGTGCTTCTTCTAAGTTCCTCTGTTTTTCTTCTTGAACAGTCTTCTGAGTTTTGCGACTTGACCTCCGTTCAGGAAAATATTCAGTTAGTTTGTGATTATCTCTTTCTACATTTTTGCCTTTTTGATTTGTCCTGAAAAGTGTTGGAAATCAATAAATCATTTATAACATTCACTGAATATTTTTTGACAATTTTGACAATAATTTTTGAAACAACAACAGCTAATTTAGATTACGACAAGGCTGAAATGTTCAATTCTTTTTTCATTGATTGTATAGTATCAATTAAAAATAGTATTCCCTTAGCCCACCCTTGGACAAACCATAACCTTCCAATAATTGAATCCACTCTGGTAGTTTTTAAGCCTTTATCCTTGAATGAGCTAAAAATTTTAGTGAATAGTTTTCAATACGTCACTTACTACTGGTGTTTTTCCTCATCAGCTTAAAACAAGTACAGTTGTACCAGTTCCCAAAATAATAAATACAAACGAGGCTATTAATTTCCGACCTATCAATACATTACCAAGCTTGGAAAAAGTACTTGAATTAGTTGTGTACGATCAAATTCTTGACTACATCAATACAAATAAACTTTCAATTGAATACCAATCAGGGTTTAGAGCTGGTCATTCCTGTGAAACTGCTCTTCAAGTAACACTATCCAAATGGAAAATTGATATGGATCTATGATTTTCAACGAGCTTTCGAGACTATAGATATTTCAATTCTACTTATGAAACTACAGTACTATGGTTTGACTGGCAACGTTTTCAATTGGTTCTCTAGTTATTTACAAGAGAGGTCACAGTGTACTAAAGTAAACAACTACATTTCAACAAAAAAAAGGCAACAATACCGGTGTTCCACAAGGTAGTGTATTAGGTCCGTTACTGTTTATTTGATATCTAAATGACATCAATCATATTCAGTACTGTGAATTTATAAACGTCTTTGCAGATGACACTTTGCTGACAGCAAGCGATATCAGCTTAACGAATGCTGTCAAAAAAATTAATAATATGCTTATTAGAATATCCGAATTCCTCAATATCAATAAAATGAAACTCAATATAATCAAAACCAAATCAATGATCATAACCACTCAATATAAATATAATCCATTCGACAAAAAATCCATAAACATAAAAATATATAGTGAAACAATTGAATTGGTTGAGGAATTCAAATACCTCGGATTTATGATAGACAACACTCTGAGCCTAAAAAAACATTTTAATTACATTCATAACAAAATTATTAAAAAAAAAATTCTTCTTTACAAGAATTAGTAACACGTTGACATTTGAAACATCACTAACAGTCTATAATATGATAATTCGACCTCATTTTGATTACTGTCCAACACTTCTCAACCTTTTTGATGCAAACTCTATATCCTCTTTGCAAAAACTACAAAATAGATGTATGCGTATACTCCTAAAATTTAATAGATACACCCCTATAATGACCATGCTTCGGGTTCTCGATTGGCTATCTGTAAAAGACAGGCTTTCCTATTTTTCCATGATATTTATTTTCAAAATTATTACTGGAAAATTTACTACCTATTTCAACAAGTTCATAACTTATCAAAATGAAATCCATGATTACCCTACACGAGGGAATAAGAACTTATATGTTACCCGAACAAAATATACCATGACAATGAATTATCTTTTCTACAAGGGTCTCTTGGACGACAATAAACTTCCCAATGATATTAAATGTAGTGACTCCATTTTAATTTTTAAAAACCGTCTAACTAAATATCTGAAAGAAAAATATGCTTGAGTTTAACATATCTTCCACATTTATATCAGCTTTTCAGTTCATTGATCTATCGGGAGTTGTACACTCCATTCTCTGATTTTATTTATTTTTATTATTCTTGTTATACTTTTGCTTGTATTTTCAAAATGTGATTGTTATAACAGTATTATGTATATTACGATTCCTATATTAATAAATGCTCTTATTATTATTATTATTATTAAACATTATAACAAAAAATATTGCAATGAGTAAATGAGACAATCATATTATAATCACATATATAACTTGAAATCTCAGACGCTTGAGAAAGCTTTTGTATAGCGAAATACTTGTCGCGGTTTTTGTAAAACCCTTCATAGTGAAAATCATACAATAAACTGTAATAATGAGTTTTGATTTCATTGAATTAATCATTTCTATCATTCTATTGAAAGTATTCTTTATGTAATTTACATTTTTTTTCGTAAAATATTTCTTCACATTACTGCAGAAACAACCACTTACCTTCGTTTTGTTTTCGTCGCAGGCTGAAACAATCTAATCAAAGATTTCTTGCAATCTTTGCTCTCCGAACTATCACTCCTCAGTTCAATTCGGTGCGGAGTTGGTGGAGACAATAATTGGTCACATGCAACTTTTTTTATACTCCTTGTTTGAATCACTGGCGTGGTTTGTTCAGCTGGCGTAGCTGAAACGATAAATAGATATGAACCGAACAGAAACAGAACATGAATTTGTTCGTCTACTAGATAGATAGATAGATAGATTTTTATTTGGTCTAGTTACGAATATACATTTGTGACAAGCCATAGACAGTTGGTACAAATTAGTGTACAAATAGAGAGAACAATATAGAAGCAGCATTAAATATAAATTTTGAAAATGATTTACAAAATAGTTAACAAATAAAGAATCGAATTATAAAAAAAAGATACTTAAGTATATAAATAGTAATGTAAATAGTAAATTAAGGCTACTTAGTCTGAATATGTACTTTGCATGAAATCAAGTACGGAATAAAAACAATTTCGTTCCTTTTGAACAAATTAAAATTCAATTCAGTCACATTATATGGAAGTTTGTTGAATAATTTAACGTCCAGAGAATTTCGTAATGACATTTCAAGTCGAAATCTTGGCTGTCTGAGTTGTCCCGCATTTCTAGTTTCATAATTATGATGATCTAAGTGTTTGGAAGTTGTATTTTATTTTTATGTGTTCCTAACCGTGAATAGAAAATCAACATACAGGGTAAAGACATTATTCCCAATATTCTAAAAAGTGGTTGACAATTGTGCGTCAAATGGAGCTCCACCTATAATTCTGATGGCTTTTTTCTGCATGCGAAAAGCTCTGATCGCGTAAGTAGATCTACCCCAAAGGAATATCCCAAATGAAAGGTGACAGTGAAAAATGGAATGATACGAAATGAGAAGTGTTTTATGGCTAAATGCTTTTTTCAACTGGCGAAGTAGAAACAACTGTGTCGAGAGTTTTTTACAGAGATGGTCAATATGTTTATCTGTTTATTTATTTACGGCAATGCCTATTTTTCACAAATAATTAACAAGTTTAAACATATGTATTTAACAGTAATCTAAGGTAGATTTAAGAAAAAAATCTTAAAATAAATAAAAAAAAACGTAAAAATAATGAATTAAAATCTTTTCAGACTTTAAAAATGTTTCTAAAGAATTAAAAAATTCTAAATCTACATTGAATGTATTTGCAAGTCTCAAAATTCTACCCACAGATTCATTCCGGCCATAGTTGGTGCAACAAAAGGGTACTTTGAAGATTTGACTCGTTCTGGAGAAATGATTCTACCATTGATTATTTTATGAGTTAGTGTAAGATCTGCTTCTAATCTTCTATGAGCCAGAGTATTCAAGTTAAGAATGTCCAATATAATTTTATAGTCATATTCACCAATATGATATCCCAGTTTATATGCAGAGTACCTTAAAAACTTATTTTGAACACTTTCAAGCATATCAATATCCACATGATATGAAGGGCACCAAATTGTGGAATTTTGTTCGATTATTGATCTAACAATTGAACAATATCTGATTTTTATTGAAGTGGGAGATATTTCATTTGCAGATCTAAGAATAAAACCTAACATTTTTAGTGCTTTAGATTACTTCTAGTGCAAGATCTGATTCTAATCTTCTATGAGCGAGAGTCTTCAAGTTAAGAATGTCCAATATAATTTTATAGTCATATTCACCAATATGATATCCCAGTTAAGTCATTTACAAATAGGTTGAAAAGCAGTGGCCCTAAATGAGAACCCTGTGGTACACCCGATGAAACTGTGATTGAGGAAAATACTGAGTTACCATATTTTACAAATTGTACTCTGCAGGCTAGATAATTTTCAATCCATTTCAGAATGTTTTCTTGAATATCCAAAGCGTTTAGTTTATGCAACAAGGAATTGTGGGTTACTCGGTCAAATATGTGATTCCCATCGAAGCGACTCATCTATAATTATACCCAATAATTTAACTTTAGCTTTGATTACCTAGAGCAATAAAAACTTCGACATCTCACAAATTTTTCAGACTACTTATAAACGTTAATAGCTGAAATGGGAGTTACACTCTGAAAATAATAGTTTTAAATTTAAAAAATGTATGTTCACTATTAAAGGCGTGAGGAGCTAAAAAATTATTCAATGTCTGCTTGAAGCGTTTGATGTTTTTCAGCTTTGGATTTCTGTATCCATTATTGACATTTTGTCTAGCACTAATGAAACAAAACAATTAATGGATATTTACAGATCTTATAATTGATATGTAGTGAATAATGGTATTCCTACCTGAGGAGTAATCAATAGTTCTACTCTCATTGATCATTTCCTAACAAATACACAAAACAAAGTACACCTCTTCATTACAAACTCTGCCATCAGTGATGATAATATGTACATTTCTTATATTGAAAAGAACGACTCAAGTAGACCTAAAGATAATTATATCGAAGTGAAAAAATGATACCAAAAAACTAAAAGAAAAACTAGCATATTTGCATACTAGAATTCATTTAATAATAATAATAATATGTTTATTATCGCATACACTGATATACATTACATAGAGTGCTATCAAAAATAAACAAGATAATCACAGAAGCCATAGAAATCTATATCTTGTTCGTGATAAGGATACATTGTAATTAACTGTATAAATACTTAATCTAACATTGAAAGATAATGAATGATGAATTAATCAATAACCTTATTAACAGAGACAGTAGACAACTACTCCCCTGGCTAATACCACGAAGGACGTTGGATTATATCCGACAGGCGTCAGTGCAGGAATCTTCACAGAAAATTTTCTGCATATGCAATTGGCAATACAACTGAAAGAGTCGACCTTCAATTTTGAAACGGGCACACTTGCAGACCGGTTTCGGGCTCCTTAGCCACTCGTCAGTGCAAGATAGTAACCATCATCAACCTAAAGTCAATGATATTCCATAATTGAAAATGGGAATTCTTTCAGAGTATTTCATTCCTCTTCCTAAGTTGGAGCGAAACAACAAAAAGTCACTCCATCTAGTGGACGAGGTACTAACCAACTGCATATCCGTAATTTGCCCGATTCCTCTGAATAAGGAAGAAAAACTTTCTTATTAGTCAGTGGCTATGCTTGAAGACTGGCAGTACACAAATCTAAACAAATGAACTTTAAATAATGTTCAAGCCAGTCTCGAGTATACCTACACAGTAGGTTGAATGGACTGACGCCTATCAGAAAACAACTACTTCCCTGGCTAATACCACGAAGGACGTTGGATTATATCCGACAGGCGTCAGTGGAAAATATAAGTTTGAATAATCAGAAAACTGATTATTTATCTGAAATTTGCGAAATAATCAATGATCATTTTGTTGCGATTGGAAAAAAATTATATTCTGCCATTCCAAATATTTCAAGACGACCTAAAAGTGTCTCATCTATATTTTTCAGTCATGTTGAGTAAGTGAACGTAAAGAAATGAATTTTTTGTGATTACAACAATTGATAAAACTGGGTATAATTTGTAAAATATTTGTTTTTCATATAGTATACCACTGATAAAAAATGTAGTGAAATGTTGAAACATTTCATACAAATGAAAAAATACAGGGTGTACCATTTGAAAAAGCTGAATTATGTCTGTCTGAAAATGAATGAAACTTGACCGGTTTTACGTACTCCCATAAAAAGTATGCTTGATTGTTTGAATAGGTTATCAGTTGAAAGTAGACTCTACTATTTTACAATGACTCTAGTATACAAAATTGTCAATAGAATGGCACCAGAATATTTTAAAGATAACATCAAATTCAATAAACACATTCATAATTATAATACAAGAAATTCCAATAATATACATATAAACAGACCGGCAGTCGGTAGTACCATGAATTCGTTATTTTTTAAGGGCTTCCACGAGTTCAATGAATTACCGGATGAAATAAAAAAATATCCATTTTAAAAGAGCTCTTAAAGAATTTTTAAAAAAATTATAGAATACAAATTGTATAGTTATGTGGAATAATTTGGGACATTATTTGCTATCATATATTGTTTTTAATTGTTCACTAGGGTATTTGTATCTGTAATGAAACCAAATATCACTGTTTTAATAATAATTTAATGTATATATGTATTTCATTATCTATTTAAATGTTACTTAACATATGATACTGAAATATTTATATGTAATGTTCATTGTCTGGCTACATGCTAGTTTAAATCTCAAATTGTTTAAATTTAAAATTTTTGACATACATTTTGTTCAATTATTCACTGTGCTTGTGTTATTAATTATTACACTCATAGATATGTATATTAGGTTTCCTATTTCAATAAAGATTATTATTATTATTAACTTGGCAATGCTGCAATGGAAATTCGAAAACAAAAATTTTTTGGACAGCTAAAAAATACGGAATCGAATGACGTATTCATATACTGGGTGTTTCATTTGAAAAAGAATTATTTTGGTTGGCCGTGCTCAGTATACGAGAAAATAATTTTAAAAGATGGTATTTATCGATATGACTGCAAAAAAATTGAGCAGTTCGAAAAATTGTTTTCTTTGATAGCAATGGACCAAGGGAATGTTGTTGACTCACCCTGTAGAAATACACAATTCAGCTCCAAATAATATCTCAGATGACCATGAAGGAACTCTCATCAAAAGATTGTCAAAGTCAACATTCGAAAAAATTTCATGTCGAGATTAACACAATTTTTTTTTAAAGAATGGGTAACGAAGATATGGGAAGAGAGTTGAGAGAGAACAATGAAAAAATTGTTGAATGCATATTACTTTTAAAAGAACAGAGAGATGAACTAACCTTTATCATTGATAAACAACAAGAAGAAAGAAAAAAATTGGAGACCGAAATGGAGAGGATAACTTATAAATTATGCCTGGTAAAATTATTCTGTTGCTGATATATCTCCTTATTTTTTAGTAACATTTTAAATATTTTACCACATCCTCTTTCTCAACATAAATATACACAAAAATTAACATTGATTTCTTTTCAAAGATGTTGAAACTAACGAATATCTGTTTGTGTTATTAACTGAAGAACTGAAAGTTTTTATGGAGGGAGAGGGGATTGATTGCTCAATTTGTTTTTTCAAGAAAGTTATTTTAGATAAATAAAAGTCTAGCTCAGAGGATTAAGGCAAAAAGTAGCTATGACAATACTATCAATGAGATAGAAGAAAATTATGCAAAGTTGGTTAGAGAATCCGATGACCTACTTGGTCTGATTAAAACAGAATTCGACAAATTAGAATCATTGATCAACAAAAAAACAAGTACTGAAGATGCACCCAGTTTTGAGTGAGTGGAATCATGAAACCTTCTGAAATTTTCATGAAGCTTATCACTAATTTATTTGATCTACAGGACCATTCTCACCAAAGTGGTAGAGTTGGCCTGAAAAGTAAGTAGGCTAACGAAATTTTTTTCTAAATTTTGATTTCATTACCTAATATAGTTGTCTTCGAGGGCGATACAACGAGTGAAGCAGTAAAACAATTTTTTGTTGCCATTGTGATACCATACTATCAGTCTTTAGATTCAAAATAGGCCTCAGTTTCGACAATTATCTCTTCATTGAGGTCTAAGAACAAGAAAAAGTCGCTGAGGATCAGATCTGGATAATACGGTGGATGCGGAAGCAATTCGAAGCCCAATTCATGCAATTTTGCCATCGTTTTCATTGATTTATGACATGGTGCATTGTCTTGATGAAACAGCACTTACTTTTTCTCAGAATCATCAACCTAGTTGTTGTGTTTGGTCGATTGTGAGTTCGCGCGGAACCCACTTTGAACAGAGCTTTTGCATACCCAAATATTCATGCACGAAATGTCCAAGACGTTCCTTTGATATCTTTAAAGTCTCAGCTATCCTGATCAACTTCACTTTGCAGTCATCCAAAATGGTTTTGTAGACTTTTTTGATGTTTTCGTCGAAACAGCCTTTTTAGAGCGTCCACTGCGTCGTGCATTCTCCTCGGTGCTCATTTTACCTTGTTTAAACTTAGCAAAACACTTTCAACGGTTGATTTTCACGTTAAAAAGTCCGAATAATATTTATCAAGCCAAGCCTTGACTTCAACAGTATATTTTTCTCCAAAAAGTAATGCTTTATCAAAACATTAAATTCCTTTTTCTACGGATGCTATACAATGTGCCACTTCTCACAATCGACCAAACACAACAACCCGAATTTATGCGTCGATATGTGATAATGGATGAAATATGGCTCCGTCATTTCATACGTTCAACATGAAAGATTTCTCACGCAGTGAGAAATATCCGCCATTAGAGTGAGAAATAATTTCTCACTGTTATCACGATAACCCAAGTCAGTCATTAATTGTTACATGTCAGATTGTTATGACACGTTCTCCATGTTGACAACGCTACCCCGACGATTCGCGTGCAATATCCAAGTAGCCCATTGTCGGCGTTTTCATAACAACAAAACCGAAGCACTGCATAATTATTGCTGTCAACTTACCCAACGAAAATAGTTTTATTGTTATAGTATAAACAGTTCAGATTATTACATATTGAATATGATGGAATACGAAGATTTAGAGTTGGAAAATACACCTCCAGAAATTGTTCAGAAAGCAATAGATGTTTGCAATAATTTGCTACCAAGCACATCAAGAGAAAAATATTAAATCGCTTACAGAAACTATACGGACTGGAAAATGAAATTGATTATTAAAAACTGTGTTGATATATCAAAATACGTAAAACTACGTGCATTTTTGAAACGCAAATCTGAAAAATATGCTCCAAAACAGTCAAAAACCTTAACTTCTCTGAAAAAATTCAACAATTTTTGAAAGATGCACATGATGAAAAGTATTTGCTGGTAAAGGTATGAATTGAAAAATTTTAAATTGTTATCGAAAAATGAATGTTTGGTTTTGATTTCAGGCTGCTTTAGCTATTGACCTTATAGAGGCATGCCTTTGTGATGAACTTCGAAAATTAAAAACTGATGACATGGAAGATCTTAATTCGGCACTAAAATTACCCGATACTAAAACCAAGGTTCCTAGAAATTTCACAGTCACAGGAGAGTTCTACCAAATTTACAAAAAATTGATGAAGCTTCGACCATGCACAAATGAAACACGTGTTTTTTCAAATTCAAAAATAGCAAATATACGAAACAGCCTGTGGGGATAAATAAATTTGGCACCATGGCGAAAGAAATAGCGAAATTTTTGCTATTACCGAACCCTGAATTATATACTGGCCACTGTTTCCGAAGGTCATCTGCGACTATTTTAGTTAATGCAGGGGCAGAACTTTCAACTTTTTAACGCCATGGGGATTGGAAATCCAGCAATGTTGCTGAATCTTATATCGACAACTCCATAGCTAACAAAATGAAAATTTCAAACAACAAACCTACCAGGAATTACCTTACAAAATTGTTCAAATATAACTGTTAATTACAATTTTAGATAAAATATAAAAATAAGTTAATGACATACAAGTATTATTATATATGTATTTTAATTTTCAATACTTGAAAACAATGCAACCGTAGAAAAAGTACAGTGTACAATGCGTGAGAAAATGACATATTTCTCACTCGCTTGATTTGCGCTTGTCAGAAATATGTCGTTTTTCTCACTTGTTGTACAAATACAGTGTACAATGCGTGAGAAAATGACATATTTCTCATTCGCTTGATTTGCGCTTGTCAGAAATATGTCGTTTTTCTCACTTGTTGTACAATATACTATTTATCCATTTTCTTCAAACAAACAAAAGTTGCTTCACTCAAAATGTTCAATCCTCCAAACTAATAGTCCGATAGCTGTGAAATTTGTATTTGTGTCGTACGAAGGTTATATTATATTTATTACATCCTTTAAGATCACAAAAAATGATAAAGGATACGTCTTATAGAAAATAAAATATATACATACAAACATAAATATAAATATACATACATATAATTATAAATATAAGTGTAAATGCAACGATAAAGATAATACATACACATAAGTATAAATGAACGCAAATAAACGTACATACATATAGGTATAGATAAACTAGTTGGCAGATAGAACTTAACATAGCATCTATTATTAGTCCTCACATTGACTCAAATATTCTGCAATACTGTAAAAGCAACCGCTAATCAGAAACTTTTTAAGTTTAGCTTTGAAGATAATATCCCTTTTTTCACTTCTAATTATGAGAGGTAGATTATTAAAAAATTTTGCACCAGCAAAAGACGGGCAGTTTTCAAAAAACGAGGTTGAATGTTGTTGAAGTCTTATGAAATCACCATGTCTCGTTTGGTACTAATGCATTTCAGAATTTCGGTATTTCTTAAAAAAATAGTATGCACTTGTAGATGTATATACATGGTACACACATAATTCCATTTTCAATAAAATACGTTTTACATGACTCCCGGTAGTATAATTTGAATATTAAGCGCATAACTCTTTTCTGGAAAACAAATATTTTATGTAGCTTGGTGGAGCAACCCCAACTAGTGATATTATAGGAAATGTGGGAATATACCAGGGCAAAATAAACATTGAGCAGCTGTTTTCTGTTAAATAATGATTTTAACTGTCTAGTAGCAAAGTAACCCGAATTAACTTCTTCACTCACTTGTGCTATACTTGATTCTCATGCCATATTACTATCTATCAAGGTACCAAGAAATTTGGTTTTATCTGATGACTCAATGTTCTCATTTCCTACCCTAACAACAAATTCTTCAATTTTTTTGGTTGTTCTAGAGTAAAATTGCATTAATACTGTTTTACTTGAATTAACTACCAATGAATTCTTCTTGCACCAATTCGTGAATTCAAATGACAATAAGTTCAGTTTATCTTGAAGTTCCTCGGAACTTTCAGAATTAGTTGCTAGAGTTGTATCATCCGCATATAAGACAATACAATTCGTGTTAACATGTCTGGTTAGGGATAACTAAAAATCATATGGAATTAATACCAGTAGCGCCATCTGTGTGTTAGCCTACGAACTTTTCAGCGTCCATCTAGTAATAATACACCAAGCATCACTCCAATCTTACTTTTTTAGCCCTACACACCAAAATGGAAGTGGTGAGCAGATTCTCAGAACAATAGAAATCCAACCAAGTGGATCCAGGACGAAGGTAATATATTGGCACTGGCTGATCTTGAAAATTAACTGATAAGTTTGAACATTTATGAAGTTACATAATTGAAGCAAAATTTTTCGTGTACAACACCACCGTGATTATTCTCCAGTGAATTCAAAATGCAAATATCTCTGAAATTTCAAAAATTTATAATGTTTGTGGCTGTTTAAAAGGAAAAAGCGTTTTCAAATCAACATATCAAATACATTTTTTCTCTATATTTGCTACTCCAATTTCAATTGATAAGATTCAACACTAAACGAAGAGAAATCAAAATTTCTTGTAGCAAGAAATAAAAGTAAAAATTTGATTACAGATTTGTCAATGCGCCCATAAACCTATGAAGCAGATAAGGAAGAATTTGATCGACAAAGCAAACCAATCAGTTCAAGCAGACCAAGAAGTTCCCACTAAACTACAAGATTCTGCATCAGTGAAAAATGATTCGAATGAAATTAAAACACAATTACCAAATGATAATCTGTCCGAACCTGAACAAACGAACATGCCAAAGGAACAATCAAATACAGATTAGTTGCTTTCATCATTGTGTTACTTTGGTAAAGAACAACTTTTTCGTCATGGTTATAGCAAAAAGAAAAATATGTATAGGCACACCTGAAATATGTGAGAATATTTTTCATGAAACCAACAACAAAGATTTATATTTATTTTTCACTATTAGGCCTGGTGATAACCTTGCATTTATGGAAACCTAACCTAACCATGCATTTATGGAAATTTTATTTTTGTAGTCATAATGAGTTATACGGTTGTTTCGAAAGTTTTGTCATGTGTTTTTGTAGTTTCATATCTCAAAACATATTTGTTCTACTGTGTCGTGGTTTATACCACGTATTCTATTAATGTTTTCAAAGGTGTAGACGTCTTCAAAGTTGTAGGCATTGACCGCAAGAAGAAAGGTAGTCTCAGCAATGACTAACTGCACTAATAGGTCTTTATTTTTTATAAGAGTCACTTCATGTCAAATCAATCAATGGTCTGGATCATGACTTCTTGGACTTTCATATTTGGATTATTTAGTTTTCAAGTTATCCTACACACTACTTTAATATAATGTTCAAACTTGTGTAATTTTTTCAGCTTTTGAAGGATTAATTTGATCTACATGACAGTATTGAATAATTTTTTTCGAAACAGAAATTACTTTTTTCAACATTTAAAAAGGGGGTTTTTAATTTTTTTTTTGGAAACAGGACAAGCCCTTCTATTTATTAGTGACTAAGGGCCTGTTAACATTAGTTATTTCCATCCAGACAGTCATAAATTAGCAGCCTACAATTCAATGTTGCACAGAGCATTCTCATTGCTTTTGTCTGCTAACAATCTAGCTAGGGAAATTGATATAGTTACAGAGGTCATAATAATGGTTTCAAAGCAGATACAGAAAACAAAGCCGTAAATTCACTTACAGATTAATATACCCTCAAATCAAACAACCAGAAATCAAGAAATGGGTAACGCTAACATATTTTGGAAAAAGAACAGATAATTGCGGGTTTCTTCAGAAAAAACAATGTGGAAGTGGCATTCAGACCACATGCCAGGTTATCTGATTTCCTTTTCAATGCCAAAGATAAGGTGGACAAGTTGGAGAAATCTGGAATTTATAAGCTTAAGTGTCCGAAGTGTAATCATTTATGTAGCACAATGTGGTTGAAATTTCCAAAAACGATATGCTGAACATGAAAGGTTCTTCAGACTTGGAAAAAATGATTTGACTTTTTCAAACCATTTCTTGGCATGCAACCACAAGTTCCCGAATCTAAACGATACCGAAATATACCGATACATTCCCATTGTAAATTTAGGTACTCAATCAAGCCAAGTACCACTGTTATTACCTAATAGGTGCTATATATGGGCTAATGTAATAAACCATTGTTACTTTAATGTATAAGTTTGAAAATGTCCTTATAGGACGAAATTGCAGTAACGTTAGTTACGAATAAAAGTTGTAAAAAACATGGAAAGTTTCAATTCTCTTTTCTTCATTAGTTTTTTCGTTAACCAGCTTTCGATCCCCCTCCCCTCTGAAGTCGAAACTTGTGCGAGCTAAGGATTAACGTGGTATTACTTTTCAATGTGTGATTCCTTGGTCGTGAAAACCAATTTCATATCTGCAAATCATTTTTTTTCTGAGGAAGACATGAGTTAAATCACGACCACCCATGTCAATCCAACCGGCTACCGTCCCACCCTCTGAGATAACGAATTATAAAAGAACAAACTAGAAGACGAAATTTCCACTTTACTTTCCATTTATGACTTTTAATTAACTGAAAATTAATCTCCCTGAATATATGAAATTTGAGATTTTTATCATTTGTTGAAGGTATGTACCATTAGTAAACCAAAAATTTATAAAAATCCAAGCAGTCATGATCAAAAATTATTTCTCTACTGATTCATTAGACAGTGTTAAGCAGTGCTGTAAAGGAGCCACTTTAGAGAGGCAGATGTGCAAAGACTGGCCTCTGTGTATATAAACTGTATATTCAGTTAGTAATTCGTCTTTACACATTTTTCCTATAAATAAAATAAATGATTGGATTTTCATATACTTAGCTTTCTTGAAATGACTAACGTTTTGGTTTCAACAAGTGATTCCTTTCGTTCTCAAAATCTAAAAAATTATTGGCAGAATTGAAATGATTGAAAATATGCATTTTTACTTTTCAAAACAGCGATTTTATCGAAGCCAAGGAAGTATATACAAAATGATACAATATTTGATTTTATTCATAGACAAAATTATAAATATGACAAGTTATGTACTAATAATTAGACCCGACAAAAATTGCAGCTTTGAAGTGCGAAATGGCACACTACTTCATAAACAAAACTCAGTTGAAACTTGAAAACATGCGAAAACTCTGCACTTGTGAAGGCAAGGTGTCGTTACAACCCCGGTAATACATAGCTGAAGTTATACATAACCCCTATTATTATTAAACGCAGGTGAACATCTTGTATTTCGCAGTGATTCCATGCCATATAAAATATTCAAATTTTACTTTTTGTAGTCACCTATGAGGCAACTATAGAATAGTTCCGACGCTCATTCATCAAAGCCAATTTATAGTAATTTGTACAAAAATATTCTATGATTTACAGGATCGAATGCCTCAAAATAGTGGTGAGTACATAATAATGAGGAATTATATTATTGAATTGAAAAAAGTCCTCGACTTAATATTTATACTGTTAACAAGTGGACTAGAAATTCAGAGCCCCTACTACTTAGATTCCCAAGATATTTCCGGACTTTTTATTCCAGTATGAAAATCACACGAAAAAAATTCAGCTTTGGAAGGATGGTTGATTCACTCTCTTATAATCTTCAGAGCAGGATAGTCATTTTCTGAATACTATCTGGCATCTATTGAAGAACGTCTCCACTACTACTACCTATCAATGAGTGGTTCAACTTATACTTAGTAACTTTTGAGGTTATCTAAACATTTCTTGTGGCATTTTCAAGAACTGAAGAAAAATATTGAATGCTGGCACTTAACTTTTAAACCATAAAATTTATTCACTTACCTCTAACCATTTTGAATTCCAGTTGGATCAAGGGAAATTCAAAATTCTCTTTTCATTGAAAACTTGGGTTCAATTCGGAACTTGAGTTTTCATGGAATATCATGCCATTATACATATATTTTGATCGATGATATACAAAACTCAATGGAAATATAAAATCCCGTAAGTTTTAAAATAAAACTAATTCGTTGGAAGATACATTTAAATTTGTGTTTGTTTGAAAATAACTGCTTATGATACAACTAGTGAATATCCACTGACAGTAGTGACAGTTGTCAATTGAATACTCTTCTTCTTCTTCTCGTTTTTTATAGTATTTGCTTCCTTTCGGCAAAGTAGACCAGTCTCCTCCGAACTTTTGACAGTTTTGACTCAGTGTTGCCAACTGGATAAACTACAAAGTCGCTACACAAGAAGCAAAATTCCGCTACACTGCTTCATATTTTGTTACGCTTGAATATCTGACGCAAATCAATCTTTTAGTTTCAAAATATTGGAGATTACTCAGCTACTAAGACTATAACGTATTAACTGTGCATTAAATTCTTTGTAATCGATCATCAATACGGATTTCGTATTAATCCTATGGAGCAAATTTTTTTCTCTGTTGAATATTCTGTTATATTATTAGTTTCAATTATCAAATGTTTTTGATGATTTTATGGTATTTGAGTTTTATTAGAAATTCATTTTTATTGTACTCATTTTTTATTTAATTTTTTTGATATTTAGTTTTGATATTTAGTTCAGTGAATAATTATCATTTTGACTAACTAATTGAAGTATACAATGTAGCCAACTGAAAGAAATGAATTTGTTCCAAATGAAATTATCACATTTTGAATAATGGAGAAGTAGAGAACCGAAAAGCTTTCATTCCAAATATTCGTATATATGTCTTAGAATGTGTATTTGATTATTAATGATCTAAAAATTCTTTCACTGAGAATCTTGGGAAAATTCAGATTTCTATATTGATCAGAGTATGTTAGGGAAAGTTATAGGGTTATGTCAAAAGTTTTGTATATGAGTCTACTGCAAACTATAATATATCAGTGATACTAATTCAATTAAATCGAAATTAGCGTCATTTGAATCAGTGCACTTTTGCCAACGTAACAAGTCGATTATTTCCGCCAGCATAAAAATTGGGTGATCGGGATTCCATGAAGTCGACGAAGGCCGTTTTTGCCTGGTCCTGATTGGCGAATGTTCAATCCGTGAGAAAGTTATCGAAGTGCTTGGAAAGATGGTAGTCGATTGGCAAGAGGTATGGAGAGTATGATGAGTGAGGCAAACCTTCAAAGCTCAATTCGTTCAATTTTCAGCCGATAATTGAAACGTGTGGACCGGCTTGTCGTGGAGCAGAATCGTACCTTTTCTGTTAACCAGTACCGGTTGCTGATGAAGCAAATTTTCAGTACATTTCGTCAGTTTCCTCACAATAAGACTCTGCTGTGGTGGTTTGGCCCATTGTGAATCATACAAGCTGTTGATTACCATATACAATAACCATGGTCTTTTTTGTTGTTTTTAGCTTAGGGAAGTGCCTGTGTGGCTCATCGGTGTCCAACCAATGTTCAGAACATTTTTGTTGTAGTAGAGAATCCACTTTTCATCATACGATCCAAAAACGAATAGTTTATTCACTTAGATAACTCGAAAGCCGTTGCATGTATGATTGAGGTAACAGACATAATTGACAGATAATACATATAGTAACTAACCCAGAAAACGGAGTTCCTTGGTGGTGGGACGTGCTGATAACGACCGTCCACAAAGAAGATATGTGGATGTCACGTGCTATCGCTGGGCTGCTTTATGTATTTATTGTATTTGTCCATGTGGTTTAGATAACCACACGGAGGGGGCCATGTATGTGAAAAAGATACTCAAAGATCTGCTGAGGAGGAGGCGACTTCTTTTAAAATAATGAAGTGTTTTTTAAATAAACAAAAAATGTTCGAAAACACTCAGGGTGGCAGCATTGTTTCGAGTAAGACTTTTGCGCCCTCGGTGAAGCTCTTGTCAACTATTGATGATGACCCTCCTACCGAGGGAGAAGCAATGACTATACCACACCACAGCATAACCACACTCAGAGTAACAATTACTCAATTACTCTGAGATGCCACAGATATGTAATCTGTGACTATACGGTGATACAGAAAGAGAGAGAACCCAGAAAAAATGTGCCATACCTTTGTCCATAGACTAACCCTAAACCTATATACAAAGGATATACTGAAATTCCACAATAGTATGCACTAAATTCTCACAAATATTATTTCATTAAAAGGAAAACGTTCCTGTTGGGTTGTGATTCTATATATTTTATCAGATGACAGTAGTGGAATTATAGAATTTTAGTATACCAATGAAATCTAGATATGGCCGATTTAACTTTAATCCGGCATCGAAAAGTAGTAGATATTATATTTTATTAAAAAAAGCAATAGATTTCTGAAAAAAATTTGCCTGCGTCGGACTTTTGATAGGTACTTGCTGAAGGATCACTTTCAATTGTTTAAAAATGTAAAAATCATAGGAATCTTCAACAGACGTTTTAATCTTTTGAGCATCTTATTCTTGATATTGTCTTTTGCCTTCCATTGTAATTTATAGTAAAATAACAAAAAAAAACTTGGTGTCTCCAGAAAAAGTTGATTAAACGGGATATCGACAGTACAGAAATGGAAAGTAAAGTTACGAATGAGTTGGATCTTTTAGAAGTTGAGAAGAATGCCACAGAAGACGAGTATTTAGATATTATTCAGAGAATGACTATCATGACCGAAAAACTGAAAGAAATGTATAATGACATTGTGTTGATGAGATTGGAAGCAACCAAAGGAAAACTGCGTTATTCCAAGACTGTTGAATTGCCGGAATTGAATGAACGTGGAAAATCAGAATTATTTACAGAACCCTCGTCTCTCACCTCAGACCACTCTGGTGAAAACTCACTATCTTGAATATTTTATAAATTTGGGGGACCCGCTTGAAGAGTTTGTGTTGAAAGTTTCAATAAATTGATTTAAACATTTTGGGTACAATTTATTACTAGATGGACAATGATCTTTTTTTTGAAGTAAGGGTAGTTTAACTCGGAGATTTCAGTTGTCTATTAAAGACACATCACTATATTTTACTTCAAGTTTGTGGCAGAGATCAGAGCTGAAAGCGTAGACAATTTCAAATAAGGTTTTTAGTTGCACAATTTACTTCATCATTATCATGAAACAGGATCATAAAATGAGAGGACCACAATAAGAAAATCTGAGTAATTTTTGTTCAAAAATCAATGCTTATCACAAAACTGTTATGAGAATTGTTTTTTTTTTCTCTCAAAACAGGAACGAAATCAACATAGAACAACCGGCTTGCAGGTTTGTGTCACAGTTTCTCTAGTAATCACAACAAAAATGATTTTTGAGTTGGTTCCGAAGGTCTTCAGCAGAAAAGTTGTTTCGAGGTATACTATAGGTAGGTACATATCTAATACCTATTTGTACTGTTTACAAGATGAAAAATTGGCAACTCTTAACAACTTCAGCTTTGATGCAAATATCTCTAATTTTTATTGTACACAAATAAGATGAAAAGATCCTTATGTTCAAGAAGCAGCGCAATGCTAGTGGATATCGATGAAACTTGCACGTGGTTATGGTAATTTCTCATTTTCATTGCGATATGGAGCTACAAAATACATGACATTTAAACGGACCACACTTTTGAGGTTACACTTTGCTGATACCACCACCAGGCCTAATAATGGAAAACAGATTCCCTCGTAGACATCAAAAGCTGAGAAATAGATCTCTGACAGATATTCGATAGTTTCATCCTCTAGTTTGTAGAACAATAAGTTGCATTTAGTTGTTGGTATTATGAAAACATTTCTCATATATTTGGGCTTGGCAGGCTATCGTCTATTATTTGGATACCCCTGTATTCATCCTATTTAGAGAGTATCGTTAAAAGAACTACCTTCACTTAATAAACTTTTGGCTGTCTCATAAAAATTAATCCAAAGATGCTCAAAAGGGGTCAACCATTTATTTTGTTAAAGCCTTTTCATTCACATTATCAGTTTTATCTATAAGCTTATTGGTAAATTATCACACTAAAAATTACAAAAAATAAATCTTATTAAAAATGTTCTGAAACAATATGGAATGTTTAACATTCATCACTTATATACAAAATACTTAATTTATCACAGTAAGATTAGCAGACCTAATTTTTAAAAATTAGAAAATAAAATCAAATAATGTAGAATACAAATATCAAAATTACTAAAACGTAGACTGTTTCAAAGACAAACAAATACATATAGAGAGCAAGAACATTAGTGGGAAACGGTTTTTTCTTGGTATAAAAATCAATAACAACACAAGTTTTCACCATCCCACCAAATCTTTTGGGATTTCTTTTAGTTATGTAAAACAAAAACGTATTATTCAAGATATCGAAAAAAAAATATGTACTTAATGTATGTACAAAATGTCTTTGACTTATTGTTAGTTATTTAATTTCATATTTGGCTTTTTGAGTTACATTATACACTTTTTTATAAAATCATTATTTATGTTGATTTGAATTTTGTGATTCTAATACAACTGTAAAAAGGATCAAGAAATCATGTCCACTTTCAAATAAACATATTAAGTTTGGGGTTGGCCACAAATAGTTCATCCCTATAAACTACCAGACGAGACAATTAATAACAATTTCATTTTTATTTAGCAAACTTTCTGTTCAACTTAGTCAATTTTTGCAACAATCCACGTATTAGGAGCTTTTCTTCTGGAAAAACACTGATTGAAATTTCTAAGATTATGAAAAAGTTTATTGAAAAAATTGCATTAACCATGTACACTGTGACAGTGTATGGCGTAGATTTGAGCGGCACCGTGTTTCACTTAGATGTGCATGGCGCATATGCGAGTCATAAGCCAGTTTAAAACAATCACGTTATTATTTTACGAGCATTTGAGGTATGTAGATGTGATTAAGTAGCGCAGATGGCGATACTAGTATCAAACGCATTTTTTTAGTTAACCTTAACCATCAAAAGATAGTGTACAAATTTCACAGCTGTCGGACTATTAGTTTGTAGGATAGAATATTTTGAGTGAAGCCACTTTTGTTAGTTTGAAGAAAGTGGATAAAAATTTCGGGTGCTAATAAAGCATTGATTTTTGGAAAAAAAGTACTATTGAAGCCAAGATTTGGCTTGATAATCATTATTCGTACTTTGCACTAGGAAAATCAACTATTGAGAAATGGTTTGCTAAGTTTAAACGAGGTGGAATGAGCCCCAAGAGGCTGTTAGCAATGAAAACATAAAAAAGTCCACAAGTCAACTCTGGATGACTACAAAATGAAGATAATTGAGATATTTGAGGTTCTAAAGATATCAAACGAACGTGTTGGACACACTTATTTAAAGTTCCTTACCATTCTACTAGCTATGGCTTAAATGAATCCATTACTAGAATGCTTGAGCTCGAAAATATTACCACCTATATTGATTTATTTGATTCATCCTTATATTATTTCAACAATCAGATTAAAGGTATTGACCTACTATGAAGAAACTACTGATTATTATGAATAATTAATTGATATTTTGTATTCTAATTTCTCTATTATATTGTTCAATTGTTTATTTTTCTCTCACACTGTTTATTGCCAAATGACATGTCCGTAAAATAAATAAATAAATATCGTGTATGAATATTTGGGTATGCTAAAGCTCTGTTCAAAATTGGTGTCGTGCGAGCTGACAATCAACCAAAAACAACAATGAATTGATGATTCTGAGCAGTGTTTGGAGCTGTTCCACCATAAAAAAATCCGAATTTATGCATCGACGGTTGAAATATCTGAGCGGACTGCACGTGGTGAACAGACCTCAAAGGTTATGGGATCAGTATTGTGGGATACGCATGGTATAATATTCATCGACTATTTTGAAAAGGGAAAAACCATCAACAAATGATGTCGCAAAGACAGTTTACCATGCACTTATTGAATCTCAACTACGTTATGGAATACCTTTTTGGGGAGCATGCAACTCATCCCGTCTCTCTTCTGTATTGATATTACAGAAGAGGGCACTTGTTCACTGCCAATAAAATTTTAGCAGTCACCGCACTTTTTATAGAGACAGTTTGCCTTATTTATAAACATAAATCGAAGTTCAACTTTGCTTCTACTCCTTATGGTTCTCGTAAAAGCAATTATACCTTTAGACTTCCCATCCAAACTTCGAATTTAATCAAGGATTCCATATACTATAATGGTGGTAAGTTGTTCTGTAAATCTAAGCAACATTCATTTCAAAAAGGCGTTGAAGAACCTACTTGTTGATAGACCCTATTATAGTTTGGAAGAGTATTTTAGCAAATCTTCTTAACAATATATTAGCAATTTATTCTTTGTACAATCACTTTATACATGGTGGTATTTTATCTATACATTTTTAAACCTTTTTTTATATTTACATTCATATGGAACTTTTTTATATCTACATTTATATTTTTTTAGTACTTTTTCTATATTTTCATTGTATTTCTTGGACTTGTCGAAAAGATTCAAATCTTCGGGCAATAAAGTATATTTTGATCTGATTTGATTACATAGCAGCGTTATTGGGGCTTTTGAAGGACGAAATCGCGGAAAAACACTCCCATTTGAAGAAAAATAAAGTGCTATTCCACCAAAACAATGCACCATATCACAAATCAATGAAAACGACGGCAAAATTGCATGAATTGCTTCCACATCCACCGTATTCTCCAGATGTGACGCCCAGTGACTTTTTCCTGTTCTCAGACCTTAAGAGAATGCACGCTGGACAAAGACAAATCGTACTATAAAAATGGTATCGATAAATTGTTAGACCGTTATAATTTTTGTATCGCCCTCGAAAGCAACTATATTGAATAATAAAAACGAATTTCATAAAAAATTATTTTTTCTGTCAGCCTATGAACTGTTCAGCCCAATGATAAATATAGAAAGTAACGTGACAGGTTATCATCAACGCCCATAGAAAACTGTAATACAGTCGAACAAGTTCACAAAAGTGGAACTTAAAAACATTTAAGCAACTTAAAGACAATAAGCAAAGCTTATTGTTAAATCATCTGAAAATGGAATAGGTGATGATCGCCTGTATTGTCAAACATGCGCCAAACTAACTGACTGTTATAAGGAAACAAGTATAGCTTAGGCACCAGTCAATCTAATAATAACACTGATGATTTTCAAACAAGACTCAATCTCTAACGGAAGCAAGAAACTTTTTGGAAGGTTCGAAATAGATGAACATTTCAACCTAGCAGACCACTATTATAATATTCATGCAGTCATTGTTCACTGTGGTTCTGGCGTTGAATTTGGTCATTATTACGCCTTGGTCAAAGACGAAACGGACTGGTTTAAGTTTGACGATAGTCGTGTCTGACCATGCATTGAATCTATTGGAGCCTCTGGAGACACCCTACTTTTTTTTTATAAGAGAGAGGACATTGTTGGATCAAGATCTTCAGATGATGTGGTGCTGCAGGTTTTTCCGGATTTTCCTGCAGCTGAAAAAGCAAATGCGCCACTGGAATGAATGAAGTCGCCCCGGAGCACCAATTAATTTTTATTGTTGTTTTTATTTTATTTTTATCGTTGTTTTAATAAAATTAAAAATGTTATATTTCAACATAAAATGATTATTTTTTAATAATAATTTTAATGTGTTATTCCTATTATGTATTTCTTTTATGTATCTAACATATAATTTTTATTGCAATATTTTTTTTATGTACCATGAACTGCCGTAAATTTTGTTATATGTAACATGGTTGAAAAAAACTCTACTCTTCTCTATATCGGAAGATGTGGAAAATTGCAGTTATCTGAAAACAATTCCAGGCGATGAGGAACTACTGGCTTTTTGCCTAACTCTAGATGATGAATTGATTACTTTATTTGGTGAACAAGCAAACTGTTACGCAGGAGAGATTTTTTTTGAACAAATTAGTGAGAAATCTGGAAATGGAAATCTGTTATCTGTTAGTTTTTATAATCGATAAAAAATATTTTTGTAGTATTTTTTACAAAAAAAAATCGCAATATTTCCACTGGATCTTATAAGTATTCTAATTTTAGTTGAGTTTGAATTGTTTATTAATGAAATAGAAAGCAAATTAGTATGACTCACACGAACGCCAGACAGCACATAGCAAGAACATTTTACCTTTTTATACATATCGTTTCAACAATGAAAATTTCCCACCTAACAAGAAATTATATATCTTTCGAAAAAGTACTGAGCCACACCAGGCTTACACCAACCTCAAAAAGTGATCAGTCAGAGTGTCAATATTTAAAACTGATCAAAATCAACGCAACTTGTGACCATTACTAATAATTCATTTTTCGATTTTCATTCATTGAGATTGGTTCCTTAATGAAACTATGAAAGCCACACTATGTTTTCAAAGCACTCAACGTATTCTTCTCAACTTTGCTAACAAGAAATGACCATTAGAATAACACAATGATTGTCAAAAAATATCATTACCAAGTTCAGATTATACTCCTGAAGTACGTATTCTTCTCAACTTTGCTAACAAGAAATGACCATTAGAATAACACAATGATTGTCAAAAAATATCATTACCAAGTTCAGATTATACTCCTGAAGTACGTATTCTTCTCAACTTTGCTAACAAGAAATGACCATTAGAATAACACAATGATTGTCAAAAAATATCATTACCAAGTTCAGATTATACTCCTGAAGTACCAATTAGGTTATTCATCAAAATGTAGTTCACGAGATTTGTAAAATTATACTTTATCCAGACACATTCTAGAGAGTCTTCTCAGTGAACTGTCAAGAGATTTCATGAACTATAAAGCCGTATACTCGTCTGATGGTCCACAGCTCCTCCTAACGTCTGTCGAGTCGCTTTTTGAAGTACACATTGCTTTTAGAGAACTTCGACCATAATTTCCCCTACTTCCAAAACCAAGTCCTCCTTTTTTGTTGAGATTCTCTACCATACTTCTTACCACGCTGCCAGAACTCGCCACGGTTCCCAATGACCTTTTGGTAGGATCATCAGGATTGTTTTCTATATTCAAAAAACCTGTTTTTCTCTGCAAAAGAGGCGTGAGTTTAGTCAAAAACGAAGGTTTATCTGTATTGGTGGAAGTTTTTTGTTTAGTACTAGTTGAAGTCCTTATTACTGAATTTGTTTCATTCTCATGTTCATTGGCAGACTTTATACCTAATACTGTGATAAGAGGTGCGGAACTCAAAGAACTGCTACTGTTCTTATCAGTTACTGAACTTTCCAACCTTTCAGATATAGTATGTGAGGGCTGCTTTGCAGAAAGACCACTGTGTGTTTCCACTTCATTTTGTTTGTGAACTGATTTTCTCTGCAGAATAGGAGTTCTCTTCAAAACAGGACTATTCTCTGAATCTTTGGTATATCTTCGACGCGGCAGACTTGAACAGACATCCGCAGTGGTTGGTGTAGAATCGCTGCGGTTGAAAATGTGTTTACCAATATTGAATGGGTTTCTCACATTAGTCGGATGAGGGTTTTTCGAAAACGTCGACGACACCAAATCAGGAATGAAGCTATTGATATGACTATCCACATCGCTGAGAGATCTTTGGTAAAGCACAGGGGTAACTTGCGGCTGCGACACCGGGTGTTGCTTGTTCAAATTAACATTTTTGATGGAACCGACATATTTTTCAGTAACCTGTGAAGGCACCGTGGAACTCTTCAGTCTTATGCTATCTAAATTCAGATTCGATACTTTCGCGGTAGTGTTGAGCAAAGGTTTCATTTCCAACGTCTTTGTTTTGCCTAAAAACTTGCGTTTTTCCCTCCCTTGATTAATCTCGTCATTCTTAATGCTATTCTCTTTCATTTCTTTAACTAGACGATTTCTGGTGAAATTTTTAGGCACTTTTCTCAAATGAGCGCTGAGAGTATTATCCCTCATATTATTGTCTTGATTAGAAAGTGAGCCTAGTTTGGGTTTGTGATTGATATTTTCCTTTGCGTTTTCAAAATTCGAGTGTTTGTCACTTTTACTTAATTCAGTCCCATTGAGCTTTTGTATACAAATTGGTTTTTCAACAATTCCAGCATAAGCAGCATCGTTTTTCAAAAAATCAATATTTTCATAATCCGGGAACTTCTTGGAGTCTGGTTCAATATCAGCGGGAAATTTATCGTCTGTATACACATTTTCACAACTTTTTGTTGTGAATTCGTCTTTGTTAGACAACTTTGGAGTCAAAGCATCAACGCTAGAAACTTTAATTATGGGCTTGAGCCGCCCCTTTTTATCGTCCAATACATTTTCGGCAGAAGATACTTTGATAATTGGCTTTAAATTCTCGTTACTTTTCTGTAATTTTTCACTGCTCTTATAAATCTTTTCCGAGCTTCTTTTAATATCGGCCATTTTACCTTCACATATTGGCTCTAAAGCAGGACTTCTGTGCCCGGAAGGAATGCCTTCTGGGGTTGTACTTCCCGATGAGCTTGGACTAAGGCCTCGATAATGTTGGATATCAAATAGAAGGTCCGGAGGAAGAGGCATTCCAACGGACAGATGCATGGAAAGAGATTCTAGCCATACTTCCATCACTTCAAAAGGGGGTCTGAAAAATATTCCAATTAGTTCATCGGAATTTAAAACTGTGAAAACGAGCACCTTTTATCTGGATTTAGATCTGTGCACAAAAAGGCAACTTTATAAAATGGCTCGGGACAAGAGGAACAGAACTTTTCTTTGAACGTCATTTGATTCAATCCAAAGTCATTGGACCTTGGTAGGAAATCTGGGTCAGCCTGTACCCTCCCAATGATCTGCAAATAAAATAATATCTGTTCATTGATGTTGAGAGGTTTTTTGAGCGGAACATTTCTCATAAAATGTTTCAAATACACTGCCGGGCATAAAATTAGGGTCACCCCATGTGTTTTCATTTTTTTTTATTCTATTTATTTATGTACATGGGTAATCCCCGTGAAGAAAAAATAATAATACAATTACAGTGTTTCCTTAAAAATAACTTAACCTTAATGTATGTATAAATGTAAATATATAGAATTCAAATGATATAAACTTAAAATCATCATCCTAGCTGGATACCTACACTGGAACCTTTCCTATTGTTCGTCACTAACAGCACCAAAATTTTCTGGGAAAAATTCAAATGGGAGTGCAAGAAATGAATTTTGAGAGACATGCGACATCCCTTTCTGCAGTAGTTTTCAAGTAAACTTCTACAAGTGTTTCGTAATTTTCTACTTTCTTGTTCCCTAAAAACTCCGAAACAATTCTTTTGAAAGAACTCCTCGCAGCTAATTCAACATTACTTAACTTTTGATCAAACTGTTGATCACTTAGCAGTTTTCTAATTTGTGGTCCAACACATTTACCTTCCTTGAGCTTTGCATCACTTAATTTTGGAAAAACTTATTTAAGATTTTTAAACTTATCACCTTCTTTGTCTTGTCTTATCACCTTGCTTTTATAAAAATTTTCATTAACCCCAGTTTAATGTGTAATGGAGGTAACAAAACTTTTTTGGGATTAACAAGATGTATATTCTTCACGTTAGCTTGAACTGGAATATATTTATCTCTCGGAAGCCATTCTTTTACTTGATAATGGCTCTGTGTTACCCCACTGTTCCAAAGGCAAAGAAAACAGCAAAATTTCGTGAATCCGCCCTGAAGACCTAGTAATAGTCCTATGACTTTTAGGTCACCACATATTTGCCACTTAAACATATTATAACTTATTGCATTTAGAATAAGTGACATACTTTATATACATACATACCGTGTTAGAAATCACACGTTAAAAGGTAAGACCTCGTTAGTCCTTAGCTCGCACAAGTTTCTCAACTTTTGAGAGTTGAAACTTTCGTGTGTTTCCTTCATGGCAAATGCATGTGCAAGAGGAATGGAGCAGAACGGCTTTTTAACTTGTTTTAGACGCCGTGTTTCCAGATTTTAAACAAATTCCTCAATTTAGGGGAAAAGCAAATTTGGAATGTCGTGTTCATTAAATTTTTGTGAAAAAAATCATAACTCAAAAATCTTACATGTTACGAAATTTTTACTACCATTTTCGCATTTAGGAACCAAAAATTAACAAAGAACTACCTTCGGCATTCCAGTCGTAAATTGGCTGTAAACTAGTGTAATTAGTATGGTGATTAGTTATTTTCACAGCATAACATCCAGATTGAAGTTTTTTGTTAAGTGATAGTATTAATAGCCCAAGAAATTTGTTGCATGACATGTTCTCAATCACATTCGAATTCGAAGCTAGAGGAATATTATCAATAATGCAATTAAAGAATAAAACTTTGGTTTTTGAGACATTGAAAGCTAATAAATTTGCCTTACACCAATCTGAGAGTTTGGAAATATCAGAGCAGATGGCATTATATAGATCATTAGTGTTGATTTTGTGCCATAATATTGTAGTGTCGTCAGCAAATTAAGTAAATTGACCCCCTACATCGATGGTAGCCAAGTCCTTGATATAGAGTAGAAATAGGGTAGGTCCGAGTACTGAGCCTTGTGGTACTCCATTAGATATGTCATAAACATCAGATACTGTTGTATATTTATTCCTTTGACTTCTACCCGATAGATAAGATGCAAACTATTTATGAGTAATACCCTCAATAACATAGAGATGAAGTTTTCTCAGCAGAATATCGTGATTAACACAATCAAATGCTTTAGAGAAATCGCTGCTGTGATCTTCAGTCTATTAATGTTACTATACACTTCATATAAAAATGAAAATATGGCATCATGAGTATTTTTATTTGACAGAAATTCAAATAGTTTGGAGCTTATTATATTACTGAAGTTCAAATGTTCGGTTGAACGTATTTTTACCATTTTTTAAATAATTTTTGCTAACGTCGTAATGAGAGAAATTGGGCGATAGTTCGAAGGATTCTCTTGATCACCACTTTTGTAAAAGGGGATTACAATAGAAGTTTTTAAGAATGAGGGAAATGAACCCATTAAAAATGAATGATTGATTGCTTATAAATAGCTTATAAATGAGGTTCAATATAAATATATTTATTTTATCATGTTATGTATAAAATACATTTATGACAAGTCAGAAAGTCTATAAAATAAAATAAACAGTAAAAATTTGTAACAAGTTTACAAGGTACATTACAACATATTCAAATTAAGTGTAGAGGTTCAGCGAGCATCTTCCTTGCGTGAAAAGTGTTCTAAATATTCTGAAGTGGAATAAAAACAGTTTGTTCTAAAATAATTTTTATAACTTTTTTAAAACAAAACATATTCATATTTTTAATATTGGTAGGAAGTGCATTATACAATTTGTAATCATAGGAGTTTTTTGTGATTTCATCGGCCTGAAACGTTGAGGTCTAATAAAATTGCTGTTACGTGTATCATGATCGTGTAAACTGGATTGTTTGGGAAACAAGAGGGCTCTTTTGTGAATATCTAATAGGCTTGAGGAAACATACAAAGAAGGCACCGACATAATTTCATGAGTGATGAATGATTCACGGCAAGAATCCCTAAAACCGATTCCAGCAAGAATTCTCAGAGCTTTTTTCTGTAATATAAAAATGCATTGGGCATCACTAGTAGAATCCTCAAAGTAGAATACCGTAAGAAATGTGAGACTGTATGAGCGAGTAAAATACTATTTTCAGCGTACTGAAATTTGTTATTGGTTTCAGCTGTCTAAGTAAAAATAAGGCACTCGATAGCTTACTTTTCAAACTTGAAATGTGGCTTGACCAATTTAGCCTAATGTCCAGAGTGAAACCCAATAATTTGACACACTGGAATTCAGGTAATGGCAGAGCCATAGAAACAATTATGTTTTGTGGTTTTTCCTTATTCATCATGAGTTTGTAGACACTGAACCAGTGCTCCGCTTTTTCTTGTATTTCCATAGACTTATCAACAAGAGCTGAATAATTCATAGAAGAGTATATCAAGGATGTATCGTCAGCAAATAGTACACTGTGACATGGCTGCATATAGTTGTAAAAATCATTGATGTAAATAACGAACAAAAGCGGGCCCAAAACCGATCCCTGCGGTACACCTAGGTCAATCGGCCTCAGCTCAGAAAATGTATTGTTGTAAAAAACTCTCTGGAAACGATTATTCAGGTAAGGAGTGCCTCTTACACCATAATATGACAGTTTTTCGAGTAAAATGCTGTGGGAAACACAGTCGAAGGCCTTTGACAGGTCCAATAGTGTGACCCCCACAACTTTTCCGGTCTCAAGTCCCTCAACTATGCCTCTGACAACACTCATAGTAACATCGGTGGTAGAGCAGTTTTCGCGAAAACCAAATTGATAACTGCAAAAAAAATTGTTGATTTCGAAATAATTGGTGAATCTTTTCTTCACAGTAGTTGAATGTATAAGGCGTGACTCACGGTCGATGGTAGGTTAGACGTTTCTGGAAAACGCAAAGCATGATTTTTCTGAAAATTTCACCTCTCACATTTCCTTATCTGTTCTATCGATCTAAAATATTTTCAGCATTGCGGCGTTGCCACTTCCATCAAAAAGTCCTAGCAACTTAATTTTTTTTAAATGGAACACCCCGTATATTAATACATTTTTGGAATTGCTCTGGTATTTTAATACTTTTTTGTTAATGATGTCCTATACCTATCTCTATCTGTTTTCGAGATGAAAAATAAATTGTGCTAAATATGGTCCAAAACGTGGCCTTAATTGAAATTAAGTACATCAGTACTCTCAATTCATGAAAAGTTGATATTTTGATGATAGTTTGGACAAACTCGAAATATTCAAATAACACCAAGAAATCGACTCCACATCATACAGGGCGAGCTAAAATTACTATTATTTCCATTGGGCATAAAAGTAGTCAAAAGTTCATTTTTTCAAATGAAACCCCCTGTATATTACTCGGTAAATTGAAAGATGGTGAAAAATGCTTCAAGATGATATATCACGTCCCTATACCTAAATCGACAAGTTTTCTCAATAAAGTCGCTTCTTCTAGAAACATTATTTTTTTTAGAATTTGGATTTAGGTAGCAGTGGAATTATCAAGCTTATAGCAATTCGGTTACTTTTATAAGTAATTTACAAAGAGTTATCGACGGTGTTTCGAATCATCTTCCAAAATGAATGCAAATATCGATTATTCAAACGAAGTTCTTATGAAATTATTTATTATACACGGACAGTGTGGTCAAATCATTGCCAGAACTTGTAGAAAATTCAACCAAATGTATCCTGAATTAACACATATGAACGAGAGGAAGTTTGTAAGATTACAAAATCATTTCCTTAACTATGGCTCCATGTGAAAAGCGCCTTCAACATTACCAAAACCTGTTACTTCAAATGAGGACAATACTGTTAACGTTTTGGCATATTTTTATGCATATCCAGAAGCTTCCATTCGCAGTGCAGAAAAAGATTTAGGTGTATCACACACATGCTTCAGTAGAACGAATTTTGAAAAATCACGGAATGCATCCGTATAAATTTACCAAAGTTCAAGCTCTAAAAGCAGAAGACTTCGAACGTAGAATGCATTTTTGTGAATCCCTTTTGATTCATACACAGGAAGATCGGGAATTTTTGTCAAAAATAATTTGGGGCGACGAATCAAAATTTACGAGGGATGGTATTTTCAATAGAAGGAATTACCATTTTTGGGCTGATCATAATCCTCATGTTACAAAAGAAATGGGGTTTCAAGAAAAATTTGACCTGAATGTTTTCTGTATTCTGAAGAACAATAAAATTATCTTTTTTATTTATGAAGACACACTGAATGTAGAGAGATATCTCCAAATATTAAGGGTGACTAACCGATTTTCTTGAAAATTTGCCTTTAGAGGAATATACGAATTCGTGGTTTCAACTGGACGGAGCGCCAGCTCATTCCACCCAGGAAGTTTCCAGGAAACTTGACGAACTCTTCGAATATCGTTGGTTTAGGCGTTTAGGGCCGTGGGATTGGCCACCGAGATCACCCGATCTTACGCCACTTGACTTTTTTTATGGAGTGTTTTAAAAGAAAGGGTATACAGTACTCCAGTGCCTACCAAAGAAGAAGAAGAAAATGTGATATTTTGTTTACAATTTTGTTATTTTGAATCATCCTATTCTGTTATTGTCTGTACTTTCACATGTTTTAGCCTACAAAATCTTACTTTTTATCTAGAAATGATTGATTTTTGGTACAGTTGTTCCCTGGAAACTTTGAGCCATAGTTAAGGAAATTATTTTGTAACCTTACAAACTTCCTCTCGTTCATTGGAGTTAATTCAGGATACATTTGGTTGAATTTTTTACACGTTCTGACAATGATTTGATCACTTTGTTCATGTGTATAATAAATAATTTCATAAGAACTTCGTTTGAATAATCGATATTTGCATTCATTTTGGAAGATGATTCGAAACACCGTCGATAACTCTTTGTAAATTACTTATAAAAGTAACCGAACTGCTATAAGCTTGATAATTTCACTGCTACCTAAATCCAAATTCTAAAAAAAAAATTATGTTTCTAGAAGAAGCGACTTTATTGAGAAAACTTGACGATTTAGGTATAGGGACATGATATATCATCTTGAAGCATTTTTCACCATATTTCAATTTACCGAGTAATATACAGGGGGTTTCATTTGAAAAAATGAACTTTTGACTACTTTTATGCACAATGGAAAAAACTATCATCAAAATATCAACTTTTCATGAATTGAGAGTACTGATGTACTTAATTTCAATTAAGGCTATGTTTTGGACCATATTTAGCACAATTTATTTTTTATCTCGAAAACAGTTAGAGATAGGTATAGGACATTATTAACAAAAAAGTATTAAAATACCAGAGCGATTCCAAAAATGTATCAATATACGGGGTGTTCCATTTAAAAAAAATAAAGTTGCTAGGACTTTTTGATGGAAGTGGCAACGCCGCAATGCTGAAAATATTTTAGATCGATAGAACAGGTAAGGAAATGTGAGAGGTGAAATTTTCAGAAAAATCATGCTTTGCGTTTTCCTGAAACGTCTAACCTACAATCGACCGTGAGTCAGGCTGTATATAATGGAATTCGGAATATATATCTTCACCATGCCTTGAGAATCTATGGACAGCTGCATACTTTCAATGTACTGAACACATTTACCCTTTCTCTGATTCACATTCACTTTCTTACATTCATTATCGTTCGGTTACCAACTGTCACTTTTCTACAAATCAATCAATTTCATACAATACCAATTGAAAGCTTACTTCGCACAATACTATGCCAAAGCTGAAAATGTCAACCTTCTCGTCATATTTGTTTCCCTTCATCATCTCAGGCGCCATCCAGTAAGGGTTGCCCACAACAGTATAACGTTTTTTTCGTTCTTGGCGTTTATTTGCACTCTTTGGAGAAACTCTTCTGGCACTGTTCGTTGCATGTGATATGATTCGGGCTAATCCAAAATCAGCAACGATTACTGTTTTATCATCACGTACCAAACAATTATGAGAATTGAGATCTGTAATATTTATTATGCTCAACACTGAAAATTACTCCTGCGACTATTAATGACTTACCTCTGTGAATTATATTCATGGAATGAAGATATGCCATACCGGCAGCTATATCTTTAGCAAAGGAAACCCTTTGTTCCCAAGGTAGAGGTTGAGCTGAATCATGCAATAACTCCGTCAAAGTTCCCCCTGAAATATACTCTGTAACAAGATGTAATCGTCTCTCTTTATAAAGGACTCCTATGAAACGAAGAACATTATTATGGTTCAAGCTCCGCAGTACTGCAACCTTAAAAAACAAAAAATTTAAAATAATTTCAAAGGCCCTAGCTGCTTATTATATCACCTCTTTCAAAAAATTTTTTTGAGCTTCTTCATCGACACGATACAGCTCTTTCAGTACCATCACTTCAGCTGTATCTCTAGTTGTAACTTTGAATACTTGCCCAAAGAAACCCTGCCCCAAAAGTTCTCCTTTCACTAGATCTGATGCTCTGAAGACACGCTGTTGAGGTCTTGGTTCTAAGAAGGAGTAGGCCCGGGACAACTCTAAGCACTTTTTCGAATTGGGTGATCTTGAAAATAATTTACAGATATAATATTTGTTGAGTTTCTTCAATTTCTAGATGTGTATGTATAAAAAATGTTTCAATTTTTTTTCTAACAGTTTACTTGTTTGATCAAACTAAAACATATTTTACTGTCGTATCTCAAATACTGAGTAATATGAAATGATATTATGTTCCCACAGTTTATATTACTACAAGTACAACAAACGAATTGCTACCCACTCCAAAATTCAATGAAAATATTTGTCATCGCTTTTTAACTTACACACTACCTAAAATTTGTAATATTCTACCCCTAAGAATAAAACGTATTAAAAACTATAAAATCTTCTCTATAGAATCAAAAAAAATTATCTTCGAAAATTACTTCGAATTTATCAAAATATTAGAACACCAATAGATACACTGGCACTAAATTGTTTCCTAATTCTGTGTACACAACGGTAATTTTATAGATAGATAGATCTTTATTTAAATAGGATATACAAATCAACTGGAATGGTAGAAATAAAAAAAAGGTATGTGTTACATATAGAAATGACTTAAATGTATGACAAACATAAGTTCAATAACATATTTTTAAAGACATTACTACAAAAACAGCAACATTATACATTCGAAAAATTTCAATGCAACACGTAGAAAGATAAATTACATAATTATTTGAAATATATAACGAACATTAGATGAATGGAATTATACAAATTACAGCTACAGGTAACAAAGACATAATACATATCATATTTGTACATTTAAAACAAATTTCTTCACTTCATTTTTGAACATGTTCAGAGATGGGCTATTTTTAATTGCATTAGGTAATTTGTTGAACCGATCAAAACCCTTGAAAAACAATGAGTTCATAGTATTTGTTTTTTGTTCTGTTAATATAAAAGTTATTATTATTTCGAGTGAAGTGGTGGTGAATATCGTGATGAAAGACAATATACTGATTAAAATAAGATGGTCCTAAATTGTTCAATATTTTGTATACGAAGATCATTGTGAAGTATAGCAGTCTTTGGGAAATGAATTGCCAATTTAAAACATTGAGCATAATAGTGATAGGAGTATCTCTACGGCACTTCAAAATGATTCTCATACCACGATTCTGAAGTTTTTGGAGTTGAGACAATTTATTCTGATTGAATAGATATAGGATAGAGGAACAATAGTCGAAGTGTAGCTGAACAATTGACTTGTAAACTGTGATACTTGACTCCGTTGAAAGATTATTGGCAATTTTAGAAAAAAAAGAATAATTTCTTTGAAATTTTTTTATGAATATACTCAAAATGTTCATCAAACGATAGAGTGTTATCTATCTGGAATCCCAGATATTTAGTTGAATTCACTATTTCAATTTTGTCACCATCAATGTGATTATCATCGCTTTAGTTTTCATCACATTCAGCTTGAGTTTATTAATTTTTAAATACTTGTTGACACTTGCTAGAGTATTATTCATTTTTTGTATAGCCATCGTAAGGTTCACATCGCTACATGCCAATAGAGTATCATCAGCAAAAAAGTTCATAAATTCACAGTCGACAAACAATGACATGTCGTTTAAATATAGTATGAATAGAAGGGGTCCCAGAACACTACCCTGGGGAACTCCAACGTAATTGTCAATTTCACAAGAGAACATGTCTTTAACTCTTACCCGTTGTTTTCTGTTGGTCAAGTAATTAGATAACCAATTATACACTTTGCCCTCAATTCCATATATATTCAATTTGGCTAGTAGTGTAGACCTATCAATGGTCTCAAATGCTTTTTTGAGGTCAAGGAATATGACTACAACAAACTTATTATTATCCAGCTCAGATTTAAATTTGTTTAGAGATAGTTGCACTGATGACTCACACGAATGCAATTTGCAATGTCGTTTTTTTCCACATATTCTATTAGTTGGTTATATACTGCTGTTTCAAGTACCTTCTCAATCGGAGGTAAAGTGTTGATTGGCCTGAATTCTTTACATTTCATAGTATGAGGAATTTTGGGTATAGGAAAAATAGTACTACTTTTCAATCTTTCTGGTATTTCGCCTGTTTCAAGAGAGGTGTTGATAAGGTGCAATATAACGTGACCGATAGTCTCAAAAACTTGTTTCAATATTTTGAAGTTGAGGATTTCATGTATACTGCACTTATTATCCAAGGAAATTATAATTTTACGTAGGTCATTTAACGAAAGCAATCTGAATTCTGAGAAAGTTTTGTATAAATTAAAGTTTTTATTGCACCATGACTCTGAATAGTCAATGCTCGCCACAATTTCATTTAAGCTTTCAACAAAATAATTGTTGAAGTTATCTGATATTTCAATAACATCTTTTAGTAATATAATTAATATATTAATTAGTATTACCTTGTAGCATAACACAAGTGTTAAGTCACTTAGATGCTATTTTATACACAATCTTTACTTTATGTACTGCAATTACTGTCTTTATATCTGTCTCTTCGTTAGTGTTTTATTCTTATTTTCTGTATTTTTATGTATAAATCAAGTAAATGAATAAATATTTTGTATTTGAATATCATCAAAATCTAATCATTTGCTGAAACTTATCTGAGCACTGAGAATTATGAAAAAGTGGACTGTATTAATTCATAAAAAAATGCGATGCAAATCATGACAAAATTAAAACCATATTGAAACATTTTACCCGCTTCTGCATATATGAAATTTTATGCCTTGGTAGTACTGTGTAATTAGCTCTTATTATATTTCTCATTTCATATAACTTGTTTTATATGCAATTGTCATTCGGAAATAAACTGATATTATTATTTTCATGAAAATATTTGTGAACCATAAACCACAATGCGAATTTTATGACCTTTTCATGTTAAAAGTGAACTTTACACTGAAAAGTCTTGTAAAACTTCAATGGAAAAAAGGGCCTCGTGACTCTGAGTATTGATATTTAATAATAATAATAAATGTAACTCAAATTGAAAAAAAAAACTTACTAAGAATAATAGAACAAATAAAAAAATTGTCAATATTTTTCAAGATATATTCTTTCAGTTGTATTTTGAATTTTGTAAAAAAAATTCGAGCAGTTCTTCTTATCAGTTTTTTGTTAAATAAAATCCCTTTTTTAAAATCAATATCCACCCCTCTTCTTCCAGTTTTCATTAGTACATCGTTCGATTGTTTTGTTTAAACGGGTCGTGTATTGTTATTTGTTTAAAAATGCCTTACACTACTGCTGAAAGGGTTTCAGTTATTGCTTTATTTTTTGGCAACGACCAAAATGTTAATAGAACATCTATTTTATTTAACGAGCAAAACCCTGTTAAACACCTAAGCAGAAATCACGTTCTGGATTTGTTCACAAAATTCGTGGAGACAGGTTCGGTTTTAAATAAGAAAAGAAATATTCAGAGAAGGGTAGTGAATGACGATAATGCGATTGGAGTGATTGGTCAAGTCATCGCCAATCCCAGGTTAAGTACCAAAGGTTTATCAGCCCTAAAACAGTTTTTTAAACTTTTCTGTGTCATCAGCATTCAAGGAAATCAGCAGGTTGTATTCGTTGTGTAGGTAACTTTTTTATCAGAAGCATAAAATATACACGTCAAAATACAACCTTCAAAAGGAGGTGCCACTCAATTTACCTAAAATGTAAGGGTGGTAATCAACCCCATCCCCCGAAAAAATCTCCTCGTAATAAGCAAATAATTCTTACTTTTTTACGAAATCAAATATTAGCAGGTTGTCATAAAAAGCAAAAATTTATTTTTTTATGAAAGTTCTGAACGTAAATTGTACCTTAAAAACAATTTGATTTATTTTAAAAAGAGTTGAACTCAATAAAAATACCTTTAAATCTTCAAATTATCTCGAAAACTAATCGTTACAAAAATTTTCTTTTAACAGAGATGTAAAGGTATTCGAAAGACCTTTAAAACAAGGTGCCACTCGACCTACTTTCCCTATCTAAATAAGGGTCGTCGGACGCAACCCTCCGAGGGGGTGCGTCCGACTACAAAAAACCTGATTAGTCTGAAAGGTGTCCCCCTTTAGCTAGAAATCGACGTGTCCGAGCTTTTTTTAAAAATCTTACTTTTTATGTTCAAAAACGGCTCTGTTAAGTTTTCGTTGTTACACACTGTATAAATTAATTCCATCATGAAAAATACATTTTATGACCAAATTTGCTTTTGTGCGGTTGTGAAACTATATTTTCTATTGGCTATTTATTATGATCATGAATTGAATTGATTTCATCAAAACACAGTACCGAATGTTTTTATTACATTCTCTACATGTTGTGGAATTGGCAGCGGTGGTAGTGCGCCCGACTCACGATCGGAAGGTCGTGGGTTCGATTCCCGCCTCGACCAGATGTTTATCTCGTGAGAATTTATCTGGTTGAAGCTGGGATGATTCTGCAACCGTGTTAGGAATCACACGTTAAAAGGTAAGACCTCGTTAGTCCTTAGCTCGCACAAGTTTCTCAACTTCTGAGAGTTGTCCTTCGTATGGGGGCGACAGCTGATTAACGGAAAAACAGATTTTTTTAAACAGATTATAAATGAACATGCATATTTTGAAATGGTATATTCCCCTAATATCAAATATTTTTGTAGGCCTATTGCTGGTCCTCTCAGCTTGTATATAACAATAACTTTATTCGCAATAACAAATTACATATACTAAATTCCAATCATTTACAGATTTGCAAATAAAATAGTTCAGTCATTTAGGTCCAGGCGAACCTGTATATGACAACTACATACAAGCAGAACGATTATCATTAATGAATTTGATATATTGTATATACATTTTATGATTTTATTTTGTAATTTTGTAAAGGTTTCAAATGAGAGGAATTAGCTGTTGCACAACCTGATGTTAGGTGTTAAATATTCAAATAAATTGTTTTCAAATAATTGAAAGGAATTTCATATTTTATAAAATATACCTACAAGAGATGCAATTTTCTTTCTGATATGAACCTAAAATGTTTACTTCTTTCTTAAATTCTATCAAATTAATATTGGAATTGAGAAAAAACATTTTGTAATCTGAATTTGTTCTGGATGTAATTGTAAAACAAGATTAATCGAAATTCAAATGTAACTCATGAGATCTCAACCAAAGAGATATTATTTTAAAGTCTTTTAAAATTGATTTTTCAACGATATTGGTATTTTTAGAAAAATAAATGAGGGTTATATCAACAGCAAGACAGATAGAACCATATAAATTCAGTTCTGTAATAGAATTGATGTACATTAAGAAAAAAGTCGGACCTAAAACAGAATCTTGTGAAACTCAACTTTTGGTGGTTTTCAATGCACTCTTTTTATCTGTATATAAGTATACTGCTTGGCGAGTAAGTTCATTCGGCGATGTATTTCGCACATCCAGCCATTGATTCCCAATAAATGTTTTCCAATTCAAAAAAAACTCATGAACTATATAAAATCTCATCCCGGATTTTCTTTTTTCTGTGTTGTGATATATTTGTTATGTATATATTTGTTATGTTGAAACCATTCTGAAATCATTGAAAAATGCGTATCTTTTTTTTTCTTCTATCTTATCATCATTTTTGTTATTTATGTGTTATTTATTTATATATTTTTAAAATAATGTACCTATGTATATTAGGATGTCCTAAAGAAATCAATTAATATTATTATTACTAATTAGTTCATTTGAAAACATATTTGTTCACGACTGAAAATGTGCTTAAACATAGCTGAAGATACTTTCTACTATTACAGATTGATTCAATAAATCTAAGCTACTACTACATGACAAAATTAAGTTTTTGTGGAGGAAATTTTTTTTATTGATCTGGGCAATTCTTAGCTCTTTGTTGATAGTTAAAATTATAAAATATGACAAGTTTTCCATTCTGAAAAATACATTGAATTCATACAGTAACTTATCATAATAAACTAACAGTCTGCCCTTTCTAGCCGTATATGAAGTTCTCCATTATAATTTTAATTTTTTTTTAAATCCTCAGAAAGATCCCTATTTCACATTTCAAAACTCTTTTGACATCTCTCCATGGGCATTTGAAAATAAATTGAATCAAAGAAACAAACTGCCGTAGACAGAGGGAAATGAACCATGGTCGACCATGAAGTGGATACTTAATCGTAAGAAAATTCAGGACCTGGTAATAACAAGTGGGCTGAAAAAAGTTTTTCTGCGATTTCGTCCTTCAACCGCTCCAATAATGCTATGTAATAGTCGCTGTTGATGGTTTTTTCCATTTCAAGATAGTAAATGAATATTATACCATGTGCATCCAAAAATACTAATACCATAACCTTGCAGGCCGACTATTGCTGCGCCCTTGCAGGCTTTGGAGTCAGTTCACCACTTGCAGGGATGGTTAATTCACCTTGTTTCAAATTAGCAAACCACTTCTCAACAGTTGATTTTCCTGGTGCAAAGTATGAATAATGTTTATCAAGCTAAGCTTTGGCTTCAACAGTATTTTTTCGCCAAAAAACAATGCTTTGTCAACACACAAAATTAATTTTTATCCATTTTCTTCGAAATAACAAGAGCTGCTTCACTTACAATGTTCTATCCCACAAACTAATAGTTCGGCAGCTGTGAAATTTGTACACATGTCTTTTGAAGGTTAGGGTGCCGTCTTTGCTGCGGATCAAATTAGATTCTTGGCCTAAAAGATCACTTACCAAATAAAGTAATAGGCTTCATTGACAATGTAGATTCATTTGATTAAGTTGAAATAGTATGGCCAACAATAAACCTTCATTTTGGACCCAGCTATCTACATACCCATTAAAACTTTTTAAAAAAGGAAAATTCCAGTGTCATAACATTAACCTTCTCGAAAAATCATAAGGGGGTGTTTGGTCGCAGACCAAATTATTCAAACAAAATTTTCAGGAGTCATATAGAATAAAAAGACTCACTCATCCAAAAGTCGACTCATGGAAGAACTCCTTTCCTTGTCAAGGCTCGGTCGGTTCTCGGACAAATTATTTTTCCTCCGCAATTGTCGAGATCTCGTTCCACTCATATAACCTTCATCTTTTCTTCGAAATAGCCTTTCTCTTTGATCTGTCCTACCGGTGGAACCAATATTATTACTGTTATTATTGGATTCAGTACTAACAGATAAATTATCTTTTGAAGAGAGCTGTTGAGGTATTTGAACTTCTAAGGTGTTGGTTTTAGGCTCATCATGTACAGAATCGGTTGATCCAAATTTTAAGAGATCAGTTGGAATGTTTTTGTGGCACGGAATGTTGGTATCACTGGCTGTTGTTGTTAGAGGAACGTTGGACTGAGTTAACTCTGTAAATTTGGCGATATTTCTGGATATCGTATCTGGATCATGCTCTATAGTAAGCTGAAATATAAATGAGATTTTATATTTACTATTGAAATAACACTTAATGACTGAAATTCATTTTTACCTGTATTACTGTATCTGAATATCTCAGAATATTCTCTACATTTTCTAAAGGGGTATCTCTCACAGGTATTCCATTTATTTCTAAAATTTTATCGCCAATGTGTAATGACATCAAGTCATTATTCATATCCAACCTGTATGGGAAATAATATTCAATAATCACATTTGAAATATGTTAAAAAATAAACAAACGGAGATTTATTAAAAGTACTGGTAATCACTGAAATTGAAGATAATTTTCATGCAAGTGTTTCACATTATCTGTCAAATTTCAATTTAAAAAAAAAATAATAAAATAACGGAATTAGTAACTAATTTTTCTCAAATTGAAAGGGGTATATTTTTAGGAGAGATTAATTTTTGGAAAGAAAGATTTTGACCTTTTACTTCTTCATTGCTATACCAAAAAAACGCGATAATCTTCCAAAGAAAGGAAGAAAGCAATCAATTTATTTATATTCCAGCATCTGTAAGCACTGAGACTTACGAACTATTTTGTGAATCGTTTGTTTGAAGGTGATTGACAATGTTTCATGATGGATTTCACTAGTTCGGACTTCCATTGTCTACTTCCCTTAATACAACCATTACAAGGAAAAACATCGTCTTTTGTGAAGACCTACTAGGGTCAATTGAGGTCACACAGGAAGATCAACTAATTAGTTTCGACGTGGAAAGCCTTTACACCAACGTTTCGGTCGAAGAAGCACTCCAAATCATACAGAGAAAGCTATCCGAAGACGGGAACCTGAAAGAGAGAACGAATCTACCTATAGAAGTAATCATGGAATTATTAGGATGCTGTGTACGAAACTGTTATTTCCAACTGAAGGACGAATTCTTTACACAAGATGAGGGACTGCCAATGGGATCGCCACTTTCACCAGTGGTTTGAAACTCTGGCCATTGAAGAAGCCCACAAGAAACCTCGAGTCTGGTTGAGATATGTTGACGACACCTTCATAATATGGAACCATGGGAATACTGAACTAGACGCCTTCCTGAAACACATCAACAGCATGAGACCTTCCATCAATTTCAAAATGGAGAAGGAAATCCACAACGAATTGCCATTCTTAGACGTTTTGGTGAAGACGGCCGACACTAAGTGGGAAACATCTGTATACCGAAAACCCACTCATACGGGACAGTATCTGAACCACGAATTCAACCGCCATCAATCGACTAAAAGAGGAATCATCAAGACTCTATTAGACCGTGCTTTTGGGCTTTGTAATACGAAGGAAGGTCTCGAGAAGGAACTAGACTTCATCAAAAATGATCTTCAACGGAATGGCTACTCCAAAGCGATGGTAGAAAAGACTTTGGCTAGAAGACAGCAGGAGCCTCGCAAGGAAGAGAAGCCGTCACAACCAGTGCTTGCACTTCCCTACATCAGGGGATTATCGGAGAGGATAAGAAGAATTGGTTCCAAGTACAACATCAGAACCTGCTTCAGATCCGGTAACACTATCCGTAGCAGCCTCACGAAAACCAGGCCACCAAACGCGGAATGCGATTTCAAGAATTGCATTTACCGGACACCCTGTGAGTGCGGAAAATCCTATATTGGTGAAACTAAGAGGCCATTGAATGTTCGCATTGCCGAGCCGAGCACAAGAAACACACACAGCGAGGGGAAACCAGCAAATCAGGAATAGCAGACCATGTTTGGACCCATCAACACAACATCGAGTGGTCCCAAGCTGAGATCTTGCACAGAGAGGATCATTGGTTTGAGAGAAAATTCAAGGAAGCCGCATACATGCTGTCCAACAACGTATTCAGCCAAGCTAGCGTAGAGAAACGCAACATATGGAAACCCATCATCAAGCGAAAAATGGCCAACTCCCGCCAAAACGGTCATCTCCCACGGAACCAGTGAAGCGGAAATAGAAAGCGGGAATAACTGAAAGTACTCGAACGACCTATAAATAGTCATCTCTCGAAGGAATCAGTCCAGTCATCACCCGAAGACGATTGTAGATACTAACAATCGAAACGTCGTGAACTAACGTGACTTGGAATCTCTCCACTTTTTATTTTTATTTTCTCTTTTTTTTTCTTTTCTTTATTTTTATTTATTCAATAGTTCTATTTTTACTTTTATTTCACTTTTATTTCATTTCAGGTTTATTTTGGTTAATATAATTCTTATTTTCAGCTATTCTTTTTTAATTCTTCTTTTTTATTGGTTTCAGGGATTTCAAATCATTTTATATAGTAGACAATGGAAGTCCGAACTAGTGATATTTTGTGAATCATTAGATCAACTAGAAATTTTGCAGACCAAAAATGTAGCTTTGATTGGTGACTTCAATGCTCCTAACTTTGTATGTGTCCCCGCTCTTGATAACAAGTCCCACGCTCTTTATAATATGATTAACTCCTTGAATATGAACTCGAATAGGTTCTTGGACCTGATCATTTCCAATATGAAATGTGAGGTGACAAGAGACAGAGCTCCAATGTTCTTGAAGATATGCCTCATCATCCAGCTTTAATTATTGATTTAAATAATTTTTTTATTGACGAAACTAGTTTCAACTCAAATGATAACCAAAACCAAAAAAATGATAATTCCAAACGAGCCAATTATCCTGCATTATATAATGCGCTACTTTCCACGAACTGGTCTTTCCTTCGGAATTGTGATGATGTGAGTTTAGCTAATACTAATTTTTATGTCTTATATAATATTATTTATAATAATAATATTTTCAAAGTGTTTATACACAAATATCCCAAATGGTATATGTCCGAGATTATTTGCAATATCAAAAAGAAAACTAAACTACGCGAAAAGTACAAGAAAACTGGTAATATGCAGTACAATTATGAATTCAAGAGCCTTAGACTTGTCATCAAAAACCAAATCAAAGCTGCATAAAATTATTTATTTAAATTCTATACAAGAATATGTAGTATCTAATCTTCAATCATTGTGGTCATAGGTACATTCCAAGAATAGAACCTTCCGTATTCCAGGTAGGATGAAATATGATGGCTTCACTATTATAATAATATAAACTTCAGAGAAGAGGAAATCTTGATTGCGGCACGTAAACTAAAAAATAAGTTCACTTCTGGTCCTGATAAGATAATGTCCTTTTTGTGAAAGATTTCATCGGTGTATTGGTCTCTTACTGACACTTTTCAATCTTGCAGTTTAAAATAATTATTTTTCTGAGTTATGGAAGATATCACGAGTTTGTCTCATTTTTAAGTCTGGAGATCCATCTGATATTCGGAATTATCGTCCTATCTCAATCCTATCGAACTTTGCAAAACTTCTCGAAATTGTCATCTACAATCGCATACATTCCTCAGTTCGTAATATCATATCTCCGCAACAACATGGATTTATGTCAAACAGATTCACCATAACAAATTTAATTGTATTGACCCAAAATGTTAGTGATGTCTCAGATAATCGTGGTCAAGTTGTTGTGATATATACTGATTTTGCTAAAGCATTTGATCGACTTGATCACATGATCCTTCTACAAAAACTCCACCAATTTGGTTTCCATAATTCAGCAGTGCTTTTCATTAAATCCTACTTACTTCAACGCGAACAGTTTGTATCTTATAACGGCAATGATTCTTTTTATTACAATCCTTCATCTGGAGTACCTTAGGGGTCGAATCTCGGACCACTTCTGTTCTTATTATTTATTATTGACCTCAGTAATTATGTCGATTGTAATAAGTTATTTTTTGCAGATGATTTGAAAATATATTTACCTGTCGAAAATATCGAAGACTGTAATACATTGCAACGACAATTAGAAAATACACAGACTTGGTGTGAAGTAAACAAACTGTATCTCAATGCATCCAAATGTAAAGTTGTGTCTTATAGTAGTAGGAAAATGTCAGTCATCAAGTACAATTATCGAGTAGATACCATTTCACTGTCACAAAGTAACTCAATTAAAGATCTTGGTGTATATTTTGATCAGAATTTGTCTTTTTCCAACCACATTAGATCGAAAGTAAGTGAAGCGTTGAGAGAGAGCCCTTAAACCATTTAAATAGTTTTTAACTGTTGGGTAATAAAGACTATTATTATTATTATTAAAATAAACTCTTTACAAAGATGCCAACTGCTTCAGAGCCCATTCAGCAAACACGTCGTTGTCTATGGTTGTTTACTTTCAGTTGACTCGGGTTCTCCTGCACACCCTCACAGACAGTTCTCGGCAGATCTTCTGTTTCATTGACGTTCGTGTGTTGGTCGAGTTTACTGAACCAGTGGACTCAAATTTATCCACTGCATTGCGGACGATTATGATAGGACGATTATGGCGGCCGTAAAATTGGCGAAGCGAGTGGTATGTTAATGAACAGAACACCCATTTTGATAAAACATTTTTTTTTGAATGATATCAATTGTCAAAGTTCGAAAGTCCCTGTTGGAAGACCCCTGTTGAGATTGAAAAAATTTGTTGAGTATCATAAACTTATTCCACACTGTCAACATGGTTTCAGACAACAAAGATCAACATCATCTGCAATTTATGAATTATGTGACAACATCTACAATAATCTCAATAATAAAAAATATCCAATCGGATTATTCTTTGATTTAACCAGGGCTTTCGATACAGTTGACCATCTCCTGCTGCTTGAGAAACTGAATCGAATGGGAATACGAGTAGTGGCTAATGAATGGATAGCCTCCTATTTAAAACAAAGGTCGCAAATAGTAGTTATAGACTCAATTAAATCTTAACCTGCCCCTGTTTCAATAGGAGTCCCACAGGGTTCAACCTTGGCTCCACTTTTCTTTATAATATTTAAGAGCGATATAGGGTATTCATGTGTATCTTCCCAAATAACAATAATCTATTCAGATGATACCTATCAAATAATAGGAAAAAATGAACTATCTCTTTCTGTTCAGACTGCAAATACATCTGCTGATGAATTCTCCCAGTGGTGTACAAATAATGGTCTACTAGTCAATGGTAATAAAACCTTTTTCATGAATTATCAACAAAAAAACATTTCGTTAGACTACTGTCCCCTAATAAAAATAAATAATAGGTCTATAGAGCAGTTAGGCAAATATAAGTATCTAGGTTTGATAATTGACCAAAAATTAACCTGGGAAAAACACACTGACTATTTGACGTCCAAATTAAGTAGTGTTTGCTTTGTACTCAGGCAACTACATGGAACAGTATCTCATCAAGTACTCAAGTTGGCTTATTTTGGACTTGTACAGTTCAATATATCCTACGGATTAACCTTTTGGGGAAATTCAGCACACTCGATAAAAGTATTCAAAATGCAAAAAAGAATAATAAGATGTATTACTGGCTCACACCACAGAGAATCATGTAAGAACACTTTTATTAAATTGGGTATATTGACGCTACCATCACTCTATATATTATTATTAGTTTTAAATATAAAAAAAATGTATCCCTCTTCACAAAAAAAAATATGATACATGCATACAACACTCGTCGGGGTTATGAACTGAGGCTACCCTATTCACGGTTGACCACCGGGCAGGACTCTGCAAGCTATCAAGGTGTCATCTGTTTTAACAAAGCAACAAAAATATTGGGAAATATAGACAACTTCAATAGATTTAGGACAGCTTTTACAAATTATCCTTTATCAAATGCATTTTATTCTGTTGAGGAATTTATAAACTTTTAACATTGTCAACTTTAGAATTTTATTATTTAACATTGAAGCTTTTGGATTTTTATTATTTTATATTTACAATTTTATTATTTTATCTTCACATCAACTATATGAGGAATTTATACAACACATTTAAAATTGTCAGCTTTTAGATTTTATCTTTACAATTTTATTATTGTATTTATTTATTTACAATTAGATAGAAAGAATTAGTATTGCTATTCAACGTGGCAATGCTGCTTCAGTACTTGGAACTATTCCTCCTTCGCATAATTTTGATGAGATCATGCATTGCCCTAATTTCAGTACGGAACTGAAACCTCTTCGAAACAAGCCGTGAATATTCATGTTAATATTCATCAGTCTCCTATCAAGGTTAATTCACAAGTGATTGATCCACCTTCTTCTTTTTCAGTGCGGTCAGTGGACTCAGGTCATTCTTGCCCCCAAAAAATGAGTTGCAGTCCTCGTGATACTGGTACCCTTTCAGTGGAAGAGCTTCTTGAAGCAAGAGCCGAATCGATCCCTCTACGAAACCCTTCTTCACTTGGAAGGATCAATCGCAGCTTGAGAAATGGTTCTTATGGAGATTCTGTGAAACATGTTCTTCCATACGAATCAGTAGATAGTTGTCCTGAAAATCTAGAGAAGAAAATTGGATTGGATAATTTAGGAAACACTTGCTACATGAATAGTATTTTACAAGTGTTGTTCATGACGAAGAATTTCAAGAACGAAGTTTTAATGATGAACGAGAATGGGAATGTTTCCTACTCATTCATCAAACTCAAACAACTGTTCATGCAGCTGCAGTTTCGTAAGAAGGTATAATCTTTCCCTCCAACCGATTTCCTGTAGTCTTTGAAGTCTACTAGATACTCGTTAGAACAACAAGAGGATTGTTCCGAGTTCTTGGGGTTCTTGTTGAATACTCTTCGTGAGCAAAAGAATAGCAAAATCAATACTCCTGACCTCCTGGACTGAATGATTCCGTACAACCCATCTCGTCTTGTGTTTGTAAATCTTTTGCTGGAAAAATCCTCACTGGTTTACTTTGTGGTAAATGTTCAAGAAGTACCGAAAACTTATGTGAATTTCTGGAACTTATCTAGCTTTTCCTAATACGACTAATAACCAGTCCGTGCAAAGTTTATTGTTAAATCATCTGAAAATGGAATTTTTAACAGGTGATGATCGACTGTATTGTCAAACATGCGCAAACTAACTGACTGTTATAAGGAAACAAGTATAGCTGAGGCTCCAGTCAATCTAATAATAACACTGATGATTTTCAAACAAGACTCGACCTCTAACGGAAGCAAGAAACTCTTTGGAAGGTTCGAAATAGACGAACATTTCAACCTAGCAGACCACTATTATAATATTCATGCAGTCATTGTTCACTGTGGTTCTGGCGTTAAATTTGATCATTATTACGCCTTGGTCAAAGAAGAAACGGACGATAGTCGTGTCACGAAGTGTTCTGGTGATGCATTGAATTTATTGGAGCCTCTGGAGACACCCTACATTTTGTTTTATAAGAGAGAGGACATTGTTAGATCAAGATCTTCAGATGATATGGTGCTGCAGGTTTTCCGGGTTTTCCTGCAGCTGAAAAAGCAAATGCGCCACTGGAATCAATGAAGTCACCCTGGAGCACCAATTAATTGTTATTGTTGTTTTTATTTTATTTTTATCGTTGTTTTTATGAAATGTTTTTAATTATTATATCATTAAATCAACTATATTCAATTGTTTTGACTAGTCTGATAAAATGTTATATATTATGTGTGTAATGTTTTTAATGACAAATAAATTCTATTCTATAGTTTTTCCCAGTTCCCACCTAATTCACTCAGAAGTATCGGGAAAATTATAAGGAAATTATTTCATATTTTCATATACCCTTTAAAATTTTGTCAGTAACCATTTTTCTGACAGAATGTGGAAGAATCTTCAAAATTATGTGAAACAAAAGTATAAAAACCCTTAGATCTGAATGACATTTTGGTCGGCATCAAATACCTGACCGTATTTTTAAACAAATTTCAAAATGATGTTAATGTTTCACATGTTGCTACTCAATCTGGGAATAACGGTATACGAGTATTTTTACAATCAGTCTCCTGCTGAAACTCTTACCTATGAGGAGGCAATAAGTAGCAGCAAATGTTAAAAGCAGATGTTAGAAATGCAAAAGCCACCCGAAGAAGTTTTCCTTGGATTCTCCATAACAACCTGAATCAACAAGACAAAATATTAACAATAGTTTTGTGTTGAATTTTCTATTCTTTGTGCTTCCATTAAGTGTGTATTTCTGTTGAAAGATAAATATAACAATGTTAGAATTGTTTTTGACACCAAACAGAAATAAACATTAAATTTCTCTTAATTATAAATGATTTCTCTATTGAATGGTTAACGTGACTACAATTTTTTGCTAATATAAATATAATACTGACATTTTGACACCAATAGATATTTATTAATAATTGTATTAGTAGCAAAAATATGATTGCAAATCAGCAAAGTTAAGAATATGAAAGTTATGAAGCAGGACTTCTAAATTCAGATATAGCAAGCAGAATAATATTAAATTTTTAAAAGTGACTCAGCACTCACTCTGAAATCGTAAAACACTGACTATTCCCATTTTGGACAGAGTTTTTAGTTAACTTGATACCTTTCTGTCCTCCTGGAATTTCTACTAGCCTAATTGAGTGTGGTTTTCTCATGAAGGAAAATCCCGTTGATTTCTGTAACGGTTGCATTTGACGTTTATAGCACTGACCACTGAAATTAAAACATATTTATGAAGAATTACTCAAATATTCTCCACTTGATTAGACTCACCAGTATAATTTGGACCGCTCAACCAGAGCGTAGGAATCTCCATCTCCAATGAAGGCACTACATGAACCACAACAAAAGCATTCGGGGTGAAATTTATGTTCTCCAGCTACCATGACTGGCCCTGTGATAATCTGCAACCAAATTTTATGGCTACACAAAATATGAAGAGAAACTTCTGTGTATGCACTCAATATCTTTATTAGGAGTTTATATTGTAGTTATTTGTTTATTCTTTTCTTTTTCCATATTTTTTGTTTAACATGGAAGAAGTAGAAAGCCAAAAAGATCAGAATTTCAATTAGAGAAAGAAAGCAGAACCTTTTTTCAATCCAATTTGAACTTTATTTTTTGATTCATTTTTAGTTTCTCTTGAAGATTATTATACAGTGCATTTTTTTAATGTCTCCCCCCCTTTATTTTTTGACTGGGTCAACTCAAAAAATTGAAATTTGAGATAATGAAATTAATGCATGAATACTTTATTTTGAAGTGAAATTGACAGATGAAACGTTCAAGATGGCAACTGGGCGCCATCTGGGAAAACAAAATTAAATGGAAAGGAGAATATAATGTCAATATCTTCAACTACTACAAAATGGCGGAACTTTTAACCATTGCCTGAATACATTAACATTCAACTACATAATATAAGGTAATAAGCTTGAAGTCAGTTCAGAAGATGCTCGAAATGGTTGCCTTGAACTTCTTGACATATGAACAGCCTATCCGATATTTCACGCCGATAATTTTCGAACACAGTAACGTCAATATCTCTACAAATATTTATTATTCTCTGCCATATATCCAATAATGAAGCAGGTTCAGTTTCGTACACCTTTTGCTTCAAATAGCCCTATAAAAAAAAGTCCAAAGGTGTCAAATCTGGCGAGCGGGCTGGCCATTCTGTAGGACCTCGATGGCCAATCCAACGATCGGGAAAAGTAGTATCCAAATAGTTTCTTACTTGTCTGGAGTAATATGGTGGTGCTCTATCTTGTTGGTATACAATATTCGTATCGAATTCATTAGAATTTGCAACAGTAGTTTCCAGCATATTCAATTACAGTTTCCGTGTGGAATTTTGTTCTATAAATAGAGGTCCTAAAATATGGTTTACCAATATTTCTGCCCAAACGTTAACTTTTTCTGAATATTGAGTATGTGTTTCCCGGAAAACGTGAGAGTTGGTGTCACTTCAATAACAGTAATTTTGTCTGTGAACATTGCCGTTCAAAAAAAATGTACATTCGTCACTAAAACAAATATTGTGGAAATAGGTAGGATGCCTTGCAATGGTTTCCGACATGATTTTGCAGAATTCTGTTCTTCGATCAGGGTCATATTCAGTCATCCTCTTCAAAAGTCTCCACACAGTAGAAATAGACACCTCACAAACATTCGTGACGGAATAAGTAGACTGTTCAGGATTTACTACCATCTCACCAATTATTGCATACATATGTTTGTATATATGTATGTATATGTGTATGTCTGTGTATATGTACTTGTGGTTAACTGTTATATTTACCATACATTTATTCATTTATTTATTTATTGTATAACAAAATCATGTTTATGGAAATATATCATTATTAATTGCATATATTTGTTCATAATTACCTGACTACACTGTTGGCAAGCTTCCCCATACCTAGTCCAGTAATCATCTTTACAAAAAAGGAGACCATCTTTTTCGAAATACCAGTTAGACAGGGCTGCATCGCAGGCTGAACACCTTCAGAAAAATCAAGACAGTGAATAAAATTATTAAAGCGGTTTACTTTAATTTTTCATTCCATTGTTTTTACCTGAAACACTCCATATGCCATTCTTGACAGAGAGCTGAAATAAATTCCTCTTCGTCAATGATGTTGAGGCATCCTGCACAAACATTTTCAGATGGTGAAAAAATATTCGTCTCTCCCTCTGCAATGAAAATTTATTCATAAATCATTTTGGTATATTTGACAATGGATGTATGAAATATAAAAAAACTTCTTTTTGCCTCTGGATGTTGGACAAGAATTTTTATTAGAATCTGATTAATCAGAATATTTGTTAATCTAGATTTATTTATTATTCAGATCTTGAATGTTAAAGGCCCCAAAAACATAAAAAACATAGACTCCTTCATAAAAAAATGTCTTTTGCACATTTATTACATTTGGAAGATAATTGTTTGTAACTTCATCTTTTAGAATGCTGGGAAATTGATAGCTTTGAAAGATCAAGTGTATTTAAATTCTTTCCCTCTGTTGAATCTGTTTTCTGATGTGATGTCCGTTTGATCAGTTGGTTATACTGTTTCACATTTGTTGTAATCTGATATGAATCAACTTGCAATGCGAAGATTTGTTCCTTACATTTCATCATCATCTTATTTTTTCAATAAGGAGCTCTAGCTTTTTTTTCAGTTATGTATTACAATACATGTCCGTATTTGAAAGTATAGGGCTGATGATGAAATCTAATGAACGAAACGTCGCATTGCAAATTGGCTTATATCATACTATAACAAATATGAAACAGTACTGAAATAACTGCCAATGAATGAAAAGTTCATTCAAGTTCTTCAGGAAATCTGAGTTTTGTTATCATTTGATAGTCATGAAATTTGTCGCCCACGCATTAAATTAAAAAATAATGAAAAGACGTGGACATACTTCTAACGATCCCAGAAAGGGGTATATTTTTTTCTTTTTCGAATAATACTTACCATTATTCGATTGTTCTTGCATATTTTATATTGTTTCAAATTGTTTTCCACATCAGTTGACATTAGTCAACATTTCAACAACAACCATACTTCAACCTTCAACTAGACTATGTGACATTTGATTTTCACAGTGTTGCCAATTACCCAGGTTCATTCTTTCTATTCAGGCTCAATCGGGTGGACGTAGTTGTTTTACTCTAGGCAATGCTACAAGAACATGTTTTTTTACGATTTTCTCGTCTTCACATGAATCACATCCATATTTTTTGTGGTTCTTTTCAAGGACAAAACACAAGCACTACAGGAAAACCTTTAGGTCGCTCTAAGACCAGTGCCTGTGCGAAAGTAGCGATTCACATTGAATTTGAATCGCTGGAGAATAAATCAATTTGGAAAAACGGTCTCGGAAAAACCCGGAAAAACCTGCAGCACCACATCATCTGAAGATCTTAATCTGCCAATGTCCTCTCTTTCATAAAACAAAATGAAGAGTGTCTCCAGAGGCTCCAATAAATTCGATACATCGCCAGAACAATCAGTGATACGACTATCGTCCAACTTAAACCAGTCCGTATCTTATCTTCTGGCTATATAGGTCTTCCCCAGCCTGCTAACCAAGTGGCTGTAATACCACCCGTTGACGCATCTGCCACCAGTGGAAATTATCAGAACACGCAGGGCACTCCACTGAATAAGACCTCTTAAACTACAAGAACTGGTTTGTTTGGATATCAGAAAAGTCTGACATATGGCAAACTAACACCGCCGTTAGTCGCTTTCCGAATCGGAAGGACGGTATCCCAGCCCGGCGGTTCAGAAGATTGATGAGGGCGGCTAAGATGAAGTTGTCGAGACAACACGCGTCTCATATCTAATGGGTAATGGATTACAGGGCGGCCAACAAGCCTTTCACTCATCTTCCACATCACATTTTGAGTCAAGGCGTGGTTGCTTACCACCAAAAAGTTCTGCCTTGATAGCGCTGCAAGCGGCCGCTAAAAAGTCACTATATAGTGAGAAGTATCACGAACAAGTCCCACTTGTTCTGACCCTTTTTCTGTTTTGTTCGCAACAACAGGTTTGTTCTGGTTCTCTGCCCGGACTGTTCCTAACAGTCAAAAAACAGTCACCCAACTGAATACTGAAAATTTTGTCACGTTAACCTTTTCAGTCTACAACTGACTCACTGATTTTGGACGATTCAAAACAGTCTAGCTTTGAACCAGCAGAGAGCAGAATTGGATCATTTCTCTATAGGACAGTTTTCCAAGCGGCTGATGATGAGCTCGGTTTAGTTTTTGACACTGAACGGAGTCACTCTGTACTTGTTATGCATTGTTTGGAACCTTTGGGGCAGAAATGAATATTACTGGAGTTCTACTCCAACACCAAACTGCTATTTTTAACACCTCGACACTACGTGTTTCACCAAGTGATCCATCTTCAAGAGGAATATTAAACTGATTAATAATAATATAGTCTCGGAGATCAGTTTGATCCACGGTGAGGTCATCTTTAAGAACATCGAAGATTTCGGCTTATCAAAGCACCTGACCTTCGCTTTCCTCGGTCGATTGGGCTAAAGTCGGGAACAAAGGGGTTCATCGTAGTCTGCCAAGAAGATGTCTTCAACACCTTAGTCTACCGCAACCGCGTGATGGGTATAGAGGTACCTGACACCAGGTGCAGGGTTTCGGAGAGTCCTATGATACCCTAATAAGATTACTCAGTCTATTTCCATCGACATAACGCGGCCCTACAGTGCCTTATTACCACCTGGTACTGTATTGACTAGACACCGGCGTTGCCCTACGCTTCGGGGGATATTGAATACTTTGTAGGGAATGGGAAGTGTCGAATTTATCAGAACTATTCATTCCCCACCATTAGGTAGGAACGAATGCGTCGTGGGTGAGACGAATATCGCCCTAAAAGAGGAAGAAAGTCAGATGAAATATTGAGATTTTTCTCTGAACTTTTCAAACCTCTCTGTCAAGATGGAGTGATTATTGGAGTGGTTGGTGGTACTAAAGCAAAAATCTTGGTCAGAAAAATTCAGATGGTTGTCAGTTTCGGCGCATTGCATCTGCTTAGGGCACATGATTCTTGGAGCAAAGGATCACTTATCCTGCGGTATAGGGAGTGGTCATTGGTTGACAATGCTGACGCGCCCTCCCGAATGTGTTGGGGCTTCGGGGATAGGTGGGGACATGGCCCGACCAGCTCAATCTTCGGAAAAATGATAAATAATAATAATAATAATAATGATGCTCATCTGTATAATAATAGTTATTTACCAAATGTTGGTAGAGGCAATATTGTTTACATCAAATTGAAATGATTTTTTTTAATATTGAAGTAGTTACATAACTTTTGTACAAGTATTTGCAAGGTCTTATATATTTAATTAGGTATGTTTCCATATGGTAGGGGTTTGGTTTTTTGTAATACATAAACGGGTTTAATTCAAATAAATGATTCTCGTTCACCCTGAATAGTTGAAAACCGTTCTTTAAATTGTTATAAATCCATAATCTCTCTAAGTTAAAACTTATTTTTGACTATTAGGAATAAATGAAAGAAAAACAAATTGAACTATGTAACTATTCAATTCAATATTAAATTATTCAAAGAATTATCATCTACCTCTTTTATATATTAATGTATTTAAATGTTTTAAAAAGCATACTTTTTGAATAATTATTAATATTATTAGTGTTAGACAACATATATAACCTAAAAAACAGTTTTTTATTTACTCATATAATAATACAATAACATTTTCAACAATATATATATATATATATATATATATATATATATATATATATATATATATATATATATATATATATATATATATATATATATATATATGTATATATTTATATAATCTAAAAATTATAACAGAAAATCCGTGTACTCAGGTGTATATATTTTAACTAGTTTGTGCTGAAAATAGTAAAGTGTGCAAGATACATTGTAAAGGTTAGATAAAGTGTATGATATTGTGTCTAAATTTGAGCAAATCGAAGTTGACGTTAATTCTATTAAAGACAATGTATATTCGTCAAGTGAACGATATTAGTTCTAAAAATATACTAGGAAACGTGCCTAACTTTTGTAAATTCATACAAAAGAGCTTAGGAAAAGATAAAAGCAGTTTGAGACACTCTGAAACTCAGTTTACCAAAAGTGCCTGTTGCAGATGGAATTTCATATAAATGACACATATGAATGACACAAAATGACTAACCACTCTCTGCTATGGGTCCTGTTTTCTAAATAGGATCATAAGTCCCAAGGCCAAAGTGTTTCAGTCAATTGGAATTTTCTCAAAAACTGGGTAACCATTTAAGAACAAATTCGTGCTTCATAGAGGAAATGAAATTAGCAGACATTTTGTGTTTTCATTACAACATAATACGTATCAATTTTTGAAGGCATATAATATGTTATATACAGATCTGTATTTTCAGGTACAAGAAAATGAGTATTCATGAATCTAACGTATTGCGGTTATAATCAAGCCTCTCAGATCATAATCATAACATTCAACATCTCATCTTCTTTCGAAAAGATATTGTTTCCGTTACATACCGCCAAAGCATGCACAAGCAAGAAATTGTATTTTTCAGAACAATGTAGTTACAATTCTATACTTTTCAGTTGAACTGGTACCTTATAAGATACAAGTGTGGCCATAAAAGTCTCAGGTATCTTCTTGTAATCAGAAAAGTGATGATATGGAGGAAATTTAGAATTGAAAATAAAGTAAAACATTTTTTCAAATCTTGTGGACCAATGAAATCAAGATAAATAAGATTGGCTGATAAGAAAATGAATCGGACACATTACTACTGAGCCAATTCACCGCTCATTAATATTTTATAATCGATATTACTTATTGACAACTGCAATACGAGGGTGATCTGAAAAGTTTCAGACCTAAAAAAAAAAGATACGACATTTTTTAAAATTTGTTTTGCTCTCAACAGTCTCCTTTCAACTCTACCTACTTCTCCCAGCAATGCTCCCATCTCTTTACGCCGTCCAAATAGTACTCGGCATTTTTCTCTGCAAAATAATTGTTCACGAAGGTGACTGCCTTCTCATTTGACGAAAATCTCTGTCCTCCGAGCGTAATTTTTAGATGATGGAACAAAAAGAAGTCGCTTGGGGCTAAATCTGGTGAGTGTGGCAGATAGTCAAGCAGTTCAAACCGTAATTCGTAGATTTTTGCCATGGCAACCGCTGAGGTGAGAGACGGTGCGGTGTCTTGGTGAAACAGAATTTTATTTTTCTACAAATGTGGCAGTTTTTTCGATATGCATATGATTATTCAAATGACAGTGGCCTGTACGAAGGCCTGTTAGACATCGTAGTTCATCCCTACTGTAGTCCAATAAACGCCTTGGTGTGAGCCAATCCTGGAAGATTCTGCCAGAAGTCCATAGACCTTCTTGCCATCCAGGTGTTCAATCTTTGTTTGCTGAAAGCGATGCCAGTGACAGGTTCTGGTCCGATGAAGCTGCTTGCAGCACATGCGAAATATACTCCATGACTTGCCCAAAAAAGTTTTTGCTTTTTATGGAGCCGGTTTCCCTTTGCAGTCCACTGTTTAGACTGCATTTTCGTTTCGGGCGTATAATGGTGTATCCAAGTTTCATCTACATTCATTAATCGGCGCCAAAATTTGGATTTATTGCGCCTAAACTGCGCCAACAGAGCGTTGGAAATGTTCATTCGAACACGCTTTTGTTCTAACGTGAGCAAACGCGGCACCCAACGCGCAAACAGTTTTCTCATGCCTGCATGTTGATTTAATATGTGACAAACACATTCTTTTGACATGTTCATAACCTCTGCTATCTCTCTTACTTCAATTCGGTGTTCGTCTAGCACTATTTGGTGAATTCTGGCGATGTTTTCGTCGATAGTTGCAGTTTTTCGACGTCCCGAACGTTAATCGTCTCCCTAGCTCTTACGGCCACGTTCAAATTGTTGACCAAAATTTCACTGTGGTAAATGCTGGTGGTACAAGCGTTTCCATATACAGAATCCAACTCATCTTTGATTTGCGTAGGCGTATCGCCTATTTAATGACAGCTCGATACTCAATGAACCTTTTTCCTAAAGTACGAAAAATCACTCACTAGCAGCGCTAGTAGTTCGGTAGGGACAAACACTGCCTAATCCTCATATGAACATATGGTAAAGTACAATTAAAGAAGAATGTTTTCAACAGAAGATGGTCCTGCAGCAAAACTAAAATTTGCAACTGTAAAGGATAACAATGTTGTACCATTAAAACGTTGGCTAGCGTGGCGTAATTTAAAAGTAACTGGGAAAAAAGTGAATTAATAGACAGGTTAGTATACAGACTCTAGTAAAAGAGTAGCGGTAGATTCAAACTGTAATAAAAGAAATTTAAAATAATTATGAATGTCAGATTTATTTCCGAGTGAAATATGAATCAAATATAGATGGTAATGAAATAAATTTAACTAAATATAATTTAATGAACGATTGAGATTATATCTCATTCTAATCAATGGTAATTAACTATGAAAAATTTACTATTCATTTCATGTTCAGAGCATACATATGAATATTTATTTATTTTTTGCAGTGTTAAATCCACTCTCCTCGAAACATGTATCCATTTCTTACATCTAACCTCATTATTACGAGTTTTTATAAATGGTATAAAAACACGTTTTCTTCCTGATATCGATTATCCGACGTATAATTCGTAAAACAGCAATGCTTTGTTGGAATTATACTTGCAGAAAATAATTTTTTATATCAGATTTATATTTTTAAATAATACCTACATTATTATGTAAATAACACTGTTTTATTGTTAAATTGCAACCAGGGTTGCATAATATCAGGTCTGTTCTTGTAAAATGTTTTGCCTCAGATCTGTGCGATTCAAAATCGGCTTAATTCTAAAAATTGAAACTTAAACCTAATATTGTTGTATCAAGTGATAGTGAAGCCTAGAATACCTTCATTCTAGGCTTCTTCTTCTTCTTCATTCTAGCCTAGAATGAAGGTATTCTAGGCTTCACTATCACTTGATACAACAATCGTCCATTAATGATTGGGCCCTGCTGACCGTATAACTAGAATATCTTCATTCTAGGCTTCACTATCACTTGATACAACAATATTAAACACTGTTTTACATGTGAATAGTTTATTGTTTGTCCCTACTACTAGTGCTGCCTCTCGTGACACGTTTGCTGTACTATTCTCAGGAAAAAGGCTCATTTTGTCCAACCGCGCGTCGGAAACTTTTCAGACCACTCTTGTACTCATATAGAACAGTTTTCCAATTGTCCTCACTACCCCAGTCCAGTTAAAACTTTTTCCAAGACCAAATATGTTGATTACTAGTGATACAAAGGTTTGTTAAAGTTGGGAACTAATTATGAGGGCTGCTTTTGGGAACATACCAGAGACTATAATGATTTTATGTTAAAACTTTGAAAATATAATTTTATCAGCAAGTACAAAACTATAATTTTTCAATTTCTGCTTACTAGCTCAAATACTAAAGCATTCACTGCATTCCGTCGTTCATGCACAATGAGAAAAATATTAAAAAATCTGATCAGGGTTTCTTTATCATTTAAACATGCTTATATATTAAAAATTCTAGTCTCAGATAAATTGACACTTTTCTATGAATGTATATACTAGTCTATTTACACAGATGATATACATTTTACTTTATTCTAAAGATAACAACTTTAATTTTTTAGCTGAAAGTAGACTCATAAAAACAGACAAAACTTCTGAAACAACCAAATATATTTTTAAAATGTTTTCTTTTCCACACACAATTTTCAATTGAATTCCGATCTATTGGTTGTTGTTCAAGCTCCAATGATTTGAAATATTGAGTAGATGATTGTTTTGATTTTAATCTTCAACCAATACCTAATATCTAATGAATAAAATTGAACTACTCATGTGTCAGTATTCCACACAGAACTTACAAATCGATTCACAATTTCAACAAAATAAGTTCAAATTTTCAATTAATTCCGATCTATTGGTTATTGTTCAAGCTCCAAATTCCTAATAATTTGAAATATTGAGTCGATAATTGTTTTGGTCTTGATCTTCAACCAATACCTAATATCAACAACATGCAATTTCTATGTCAGTAGTCTGCCGATTTGATATGTAAGCTATTTACCAGGAATATGATTTCAGAGCACGTTAAAAAAAATATTTTCACAATCAATTAACGTTTCCAAGTGAAAATCAATCCATATTTCAACAAATGCAACATGTCTATCATTTTCCATAATATAATTCTGGTCATTTATTCTTTTAAATCTTTTGAGGGTATACAAATACAACTGAATGAACAATAAAACAAATTAGAGTGGTTTTAGTAAAGGTTTGAAAATCTCAAGGAAGAAAGTTATATAACTTGTGAAATGATTTGCCCAATTCGATCATTCATCAAATAAAAACATACGCCCTGAATACCTATCATATTCTTCAACAGAAAGTCAAAACAATATTTAGAATCCTTAGTTTCAATGCAATTACAAAAAACTACAACAAGCACTTATACTAGAAATGAAAAATAATAAAAACAAGGTGAATGATAAATAGAAAAATGCAATTCAGATTTTCCTCAAGTTGTGAACACTTCCAATGCTTCAACCTAGAAATCTCACGATAAACTGTAAGACACAGTTAATACTTAGCTCTCACAAGTTTCGACTCATGAGGGTTGTCACTTAGTAGCGTGACAGCTGGTTGATGGAAAACAGATTTATCAAACTTACGAGTTATTACTGATGTCATTTGTATATTTATGATTCAAATTCGTTTGATAATGATTACACCTATTCAAAAGCTGTTGGGAGAGCAATCAAACTTTATGTTCACTTTCTGAATTCATCGTGATAGTGTTAATGAACGCACTGTAAAACGTTGGTTTGTGAAATTTCGTTCCGGAGATTTAAACCTTAAAGATGAGCCCCGAAGTGGTCAACCTGCAGTAATCTAGGTCGAGAGTTTGAGGACCCTGGTGGAGTATGACCCATCACAAACGGTGCGTGGGATGGCGCAAGAACTGGGCGTCAGACGCTATACGGTTTTTGATGGTTCATAACGTATTATGGAGGTTGAAGAGCTCTAATAGTGGGTGCCCTACGATTTGAACGATAGACAAAAATTGTCACGTTTTAAGATCTGTTCTTTTTTGCTTTTGCGCAACCAATATGAGAAGTGGATTCTCTACAACAACAGGAGACGTTGACAGACAATGAGAGACACTGGTTGGACACCGATGAGCAACCCAGGTACTTCCCAAAGGTGAAAACCTACCAAAAAAGAATGGTGGGTTTTCACCTGGTGCTGAATGGTGGTCCATAGCTGGTGTGATTCACTATAACTTTCTGCAACCGGGCCAAATCATTACATCAGAGTCCTATTGTGGGGAAATCAACGAAATGTACCGAAAATTGCGTCAGCAGTAACCAGCACCGGGCAACAGAACGCAACAACGCCCATCCGCACGTTTCATAAATCACCGTCTGAAAATTAACCTAATTGAGCTTCTAAGTTTTGCTCCACCCACCATACTCCTTAAACCTGTCGCCAACGGACTACCATCTTTTTAAGCACTTCGATAATCTTCTCACCGGTAGAACCTTTGCTAATCTGGACTTCAACGAATCCAGAGTACCCAATTCTTATGGTGGCGGAATAAATCAACTTGTGTTACGTTGGCAAAAGTGACCTGATTCAAATGACGCTTATTTCGATTAAATCAAATAAGTATTCACAGAGATATTACAGTTTAAAGTTACCTCATAAATTTTGAAATAATCTGATAACATGTTTTAATCTCCAGAAAACATTGTCCACTCATTTTGTGACTACCAATAAACTACTATTTATGGCAATTATCTTCAATTCAACAAATGACGGGCTTCAAATGTGTGTGTTGAATGAGTCTAAAATAATCTCTGTTCCAATGCAACACTCTTTTCAACTCAACTCAAAGTGGCGACATCGAAAAATTAGGTAGTCTGGTCGGAGAGAGGCCAGTTGTTTAGCTTTAGTAGTTCGTTCCACTAATTTAAGCAACGTCTATGTGAATGTTGAGTCAATTCCAACTGCTGGATGGTGAAGTACCAGTTTTGACTACTGAGGGTTGTTACCCATAAGGGAGAAACAGCTGCATAACAGTAAAACACATTTCAACATATTTTACGGAAACCTGCCCAATACAACTGACATAGAAAGGAAATTGAAGGAAGACCATCTAAATAAGGGGATTTAATAGGTAATAAGAATTGGAATGTTATGAATTTCAATTAGGCGATTATTGAATGTGTGCACTTTTTTTGAAAAAGGTATCTACCTACCTTTTTGATGTTTGCTACTTAATATTAAATTATTTAGTTCAATTAATTTTTTCTTGCATCTTCTTGAAGATCCTTACTAGAGATTGAATTGAGTTTCAATAGTAAAGCTTCAACTTCAAACGCTTTTTTCTCAGGACGTCTACAATGTCACTTCGGCACTTTTGCTTCTACCCTTTCATATTCATAACAAAATAGGTCATTAGCAATACATACATGTATTGACTTGTGAGATATATTTCTTTCATTAGAGCCCATGAAACTATTTTGAAAAATCTTAATGTTTTTTGAAAATTTTGACTGCATCATAATACCAATCTGATGAGATGAGATGAAAACTTCCATAAAACAATGAAAATGTATGAAAAAACTAGATATTTCAAAATATTGGCAAAATATTCTACAGTAAAAGTATTCAAGCGACTACAAAAATGTTCTTTGCAATCGGCAATAGATGATACAGCATAAAGCAAAAGGTTATGTAATATAAAACTCTCTCTCGAGACTCTCTAATAAACTTGCAAAACAGTCATTCAAACATATCACACATTCAACAAATGATTTTTTTAGTCTGTTTCAGTTCTCAAACAGTATTATGTGTTTGCAAAACAATAATTCTATCAACTCGATGCAAATTGATTATGTTTTAGTTGAGTTGATATGACTGCTTCTGAACGTATGAAAAGCCTAAGTAAAAAAAAGCTGACTGAACTGGTCCTCCACAGTTTTTGTCCTGCCAAAATGTTTTAAGGCAATGCAGCAATATATGCGAAGTTCATTTCTCTCCACTTACGCCACCATTCCTGTATTGAACTGACTCTGGTCTTCCTCCTAAAGGTGCTTGGGGAAGTTTCTCTTTAAGCGTATTGAACTTAGCTTGCATTAGTTTAAGTTGAGTGTGCAATGAGCTACTGAGCTGTTTTTGTAAATCTTGCACTTCCATTAAATCTTTGCGCAAGTTTTGGTAATTAGTTCTCACTTCTCCCACTGACTTTAGAATATCATTCACCTGTACATGTTCTCCATTTTCCGAGAAAATGTCGCTCTCAATATCACTTACTTGCTGTGCTAAACTGCCCATTCGTTCATCAGTTTGTTTCATCTGAAAACATCCCCTCTGCTTATCAAAAATACTAGAGGTGACTTTGATATTAAGCTACAGTTTACAGGAATAAATATACCTTGCACTCTATGTCCTCTACTACTTGATTCATACCAGAAAAAGGACTGTATTCACAATTCAAATTAAAACAGCAAAATTTAACGATACAGAAATTAGAGAATTTTAAGTGATTTAACCTTTTTTACTTTTTTCATTTTCTTATAAACGGTTAACAACTTCTTCCATTTGCATGGTATTTGCTTCCTTAGTCAGGCGCATTTGGCCAGTGCGCCCCTAGATTAATGGAAGAGTGATATATCTGCACTTTATTTCATCCTATCTGAACTTGTGATCTGTACTGAAATTCAGATCTACCTTGAATTTTTACACTTACATTTTATGTTTCTGAAAGCGAAACGAGCGATAATATCACTTATTGCTTCCTCGATTGTGGTTTATTATAACTTAATTATATTTTGTTCCTCAGTATGAATTGTCCAATAAAGCTCATTATTATTATTTCATAACATGATAGGAGCTTCGTCAGAGGTATAGTTAGACTTGCTCGAAACAATCCCTCACCATATATGTAGCATTACTTATTTTCTGCTGTTGGTTTGTCAAATATTGTGTGTACAATTACATGTGAAATTATATGACATCGATATGAACTTTATTAGAATTGTACTTTTCTTCCTGTTATTGTAAAGTTCATTTTTTTTCCATCAGGAATATCCCAGTGTCAGGCCCTGTCTCTGGAGTCCGACACTTCCAAGGGGCGTGCTGGATTAATCTACTATTGTTATCATTATTATCCTTATTATATTATTCTTTACGTAAAATACCTTGTCTGTAAAGTGACGAGTGTTTATTTATTGTTTCTACATTGTCTATATAATATTGTCTATATAATATGGTAGAAAGAACTATTTTGCAGATTTGCTGATCTGCAAATTGTTCTCAGTAAACATTGCTTTCGTAATTTTGTAAAAAGAGTGAAATTATTGCAAGTCGGGGCTCCCAGATGGAAAATTCGACCAAATCAATAATTTTCGACAGAAAAAAATTCTGACCCCCCACCCATAGGGTTTAACGAAAATTCGAATTTCTCATGCTCCATCAAAAGACAGAGACTCTAGTAAATCATACAATTTTAATGCTATGTTTGTAGTTTTTAATTTTTTTTTCCAACAGTAGTTAGTTTAGCTATAAATCTACAGTTATTGATCACTATACCTATCTTAATCAAAATGCTTGTACTGCAAAGTACTGCTACCGCAATGTTACTAAGTATCAAACTTTCTACGACCACAATAATAGGTTCTTATTTCGAACACAGAATTAGAAATTGAAAAGTTATTTACAGTACGAAACGACAACTAACCATTTCAAAATATCTAATTAAAATGTAAGAATGATTATCCATAAACAGTCAAGATAAAAAATGATGCATGTTGGAAATAAGACGATAATTTTATATGTCAGATTATCATTTCCAGCATTTGAATGTTTTATAATTGAATTTTATTATTAATTCGAAAGTGTTAAAGTATGTTTGTAAGTTTTTCGATTAATTTGACTGAAAGTTTGATCAACATATGATTTTTTTGTCCATAACTTCCCTCATATATGAGTTTTATTCATTACCATCATTAAATAAAACAAAATAAGATTATAGATGAGATTAATAGTTTTCTAAAGCTTTTTTAGGAAATTTGGTTTTACCAAAGAGTAGAATCTTTGGTTTTACTCTAGGACATGGGGTTGGCAACATAGAAAGATAAACGTAAACAGTCTCCATTTTAAATTGTAGTGTTTACATTATTTACTATTTATTTGAAATTTTTGAGTACTTTCCTTCGTTTTAGGTTAACTTCAAGTAAAATGGGTCGTCCGAACAAATTCATGATCTTTTAATGAAAGATTATAGTACTATTTATAATTTTTCATTCATAGGCAGGCAAAAGTACATTCACAATGGTTAGAGGTAATATGTAATTATGTTAAAATACTTCCTATTTGAATTTATTTTGTTTTTTTTTAACAATATAATTCTCTTTTCCGGATTAATAATAGAAAAAAAAAATGTATGATGTCTACATATATAGTATTGTGTGAATTTCTACATAAGTATTTGAATAAGTACTTGAAAACTAGAAGTTATATGTTTTTTCAGCCATAATCAAAAGGACAAAGAGAAGTGTAGTTTCGGTAAAATGTGCAGATAATGACAATCACAAACTAACTGAATATTTTACTATAAGAAAATCCGACAGAAGAACTAAAGGAGAAGTTCAAGAGGAAAAAAGGAGGTTATTAGAATTCGCTCTGAGAAAGGGAGTTGAGGATGGCTTGGAGGTATCTTTTCTTTTATTCAGTGTTGTCATTTTATAGTTTTTATTCAAGTAATAATACTACAAAAATATTTGCTAGTGTAACCAATTCCTATCCTGCTGCTAATGGTTTATAATAATTTCCTCTCTCAAAAGGTATCTATGGGATGATTTCTGGGAATTATTGAAGAATTTTCTTTGTATCAAAGTTTTATTAGGAAAAAAAAAGACGCATTTTTAGAGGTGTTCTTTTCTATACCCTCCCACAATTCTAGTTTCACTGATTATCAATCAAGTTAAATAAATTTCTTAATTATTACTGCAGTTTTATCGCAACACCAAACCGTTATTTTAACACCTCAACACGTGTTTCGATCACCAAGTGATCATCTTCAAGAGGAAGATTTAACTTCTTAAACTACCTAAACTCGGTACTTGCTGATGGTTTACTAAAATGTCAGCTCGTTGCTGATCTGAACTTATTTATGTCAGGCATTATTTTGACAGAGAATGTTCAACTCAAAGTTTTGTTCTTTCAGATTTTAAAGCTGATGTCATTTTAATGCAAGACTGATTGTCTTAAAATATTTTGATTGGGTAAATATCAACATTTAAAAAATTAGGATATCTTTTTAGTTAGAAACAAACTTTCAGTAACACATAATGATGATAATAATAATAATATTAATAACCTTTATTACCCAAAGTTAATAACCATTTACAGGGTTAACTATGTTAAAAAAATAATGTGGTTGCTTATAACTGCAAAGTTAAAATTTGAGAAAATGAATAACAAAAATATAAAAAAATAAAGTAAAAAAAATATGACAGAAAGTTAATAATTCTCTACGGAAAACTGAGGTGCAGTTTCAACAATATATTCTAGACAATGAAAATCACACAAGTTTAAAATTAAATTGTAATTATTGCAAATGCTGAGGTACGAATTGGTTCTGGCCAGTTGGCTGTAAAAAGTTTTTGTACTTCTAGTTATAAAATGAGGCACACAGAAATTTATAAGAGACGAGAAAACACCTCCAAAGCATCCACATTGTTGTGCATCCACATGATAACAGTGCTATATATATAATACAATTCGGCATTTGAAAATACAACAATTGTTTGTTTCTTAGATTATCATTAGCATTCAATTCAAATACATATCCAGATATGCCCTTTTTATTAGTTGGATCATTTGCAAAATCGGAGTCAACATAGAAAGTCAACTGAATGTTAGACTTCTTACTTTTTATGAATTTGAGTTTGTAATTTTCAGTTAGTTCAAATATAAAACAAGTTATTAATTAGCTAATTAAATTCATTATCCCAAGAAACATTACTTCATTGTAACTGAACGAAAGAGACAACTCCATTTACACTATGAGGGATTCAAAAATATTTGTCATTCCAAAAAATAAACATTATTTTATAATACAAAAAATATTTGTAAGTAGACTACATACTTGAAAGAAATAAAGCTTTGATGATTCTTGGTAAAATTTTAAGTGCATTAGTTTGAGTGTATATATATTCAGTAAACAATATAAACATTGATAATCATTAATTATTAAGCAAGATATATGTCTACAGGTTAGGTATATCAAAAATAAAGGTAGAGGAGTATTCACAACTCGAAACTTCAATAAAGGCGAATTTGTTGTGGAATATAGTGGAGATCTCATAGATCTGCAGGAAGCCTATCATCGAGAACATGAATATGAACAGGATGAAAATATGGGGTGCTACATGTATTATTTCAAATATAACGAGCAGCATTATTGGTATGTCAAAGATTGAAACTAGTGAAAATATGTATCTACTTAACATTGACGCCCAATTTAATTTTACAGTGTGGATGCAACAGCTGAGTCTGGCAAATTGGGAAGGCTGATTAATCATTCCAGGAACGGCAACCTCATCACAAAAGTTCTAATGGTTGATAAAGTACCAAGACTGTCACTCTTGGCTAAAACCTTCATCAAAGCTGGAGAAGAACTGCTTTACGATTATGGAGATAGATCGAAAGAATCTTTGGAAAATCATCCTTGGTTGGCTTTTTAACAACAAACTGAATCAATTGGTTATATATAGCTTTGGTTTTGTTAGATATTTATGTACTACCATTCCACAAAAATGTAACTTCAACTATTTTGTTCCCATTTTTTGTGTATATGTATTACTGTATACTGAGTATTTTTTTGGGTCATCAATAATAAAGTAGTTGAGGCTGTTTCTGAAAGTTCAGAGATGCTGCAAAAAATAATTTGACTTATGGATAGGATCATACAATGATTGAAGGACATCACTAAAATAAAAGCATCTCAAGAACGGAAAATTGTAGCCTCAGGCTGTAGTAACATTTGTATTGTGATATTTTAGATGGAAATTGACCCATTTTTCTTGAACATATTCATTGTATTTATTTTATTTATTTCATCAAATCAAATGAGTACAAAGTCAGGTAGCTTATTTTTCCTACTGGTGTGAAATAAGTTTTGATTATTGATACTTACATATAATGTATGCTTAGGGGTGTAATAAGAGGGTATATTTGTGTTCTTTGAAAATGTTGAGTAATATTATTAAGATTTTCCATTGGAATCATTAATTGGAGTGAGAATGTAAATTTGCATTTAGAAAAACTCTTACCACAACTTCAAGGAGAGATATTTGGAAGTTATTGAAATGCTAAGAAACTGTAAATGATTCAGCTCTGAAATATTTAGTGTTTCATAAGTTTTTAGTGTCGTCGATACCATTTTCAGATAATGTAAGTCGGAACTAGTAACATTTACCAAGAAACATTGACAACCAGTTTCAAAGAAAGTGATATTGTGGCAAGAACACAATAAAATTGAATGTGCTCATGAGTTGTCCAATAAATATAAGGAGGCCCAGAATAGATCCATGGTCGGTTAGATTAGAAAAAAGTTGCATACTTCAGAGCTTATTTATGACGTTTTAAGAGTTAGGAAATGTCTATTAGATTTGAAAAGAACCGAAATTCGTCAATTTGGTTTTCCTTTTTTCGGACGTTATTTGAGAAGATATTAAAAAAATGTTAGTGTTGCTACTTTCCATTTGTTATTGATAAACTCAATTCAGGAAAGTATGCGAGAAAGTCTAAGATTGTCTCCTCTGTTTTCAGAGTAATCTTTCTGATGATAAACAATATTAGCTCGAATCATTGATGTGGACATTGAAGTTTGGTCTATATACAACGGTTTGGTTATGAAATAATTCAGTTTTGTTGAGACATTCTGAACATGCAGTAGGATTCATTTGCATTCAAGCAACTTTAGAAGGACTTCATGCCTTATTTTTGATTGTGTTTGGAATCGCACTTAAAAAAAGGTACACAACTTAGATTGCTCAGATCAAATCAGATGTATTAGATCTACAACTAAACAATTTTTTTTCTAACGTTTCATAGATATTTTTCAACGCACATACATTCAATTATTATTTTCAATGAATTTTCCACTTCTTGGAATGAAGTTTTAAAAATTATATTGAAGTAAATAAGTATTTCAGTAAAAATGGTTTTCAATGTCTTCCAAATTATTCCGTCATTTCTAATTTTTTTTTTCTACACATATAAAGATCCCCATTACAATTTTCATATTTTTCAGACTTTGGAATACCCAAAAAAGATCGATAAAAACTGGTATTCCTCTACAAAAAATGAGGCTCCTTCAATATCATAAGCTTTCGTTTTTCTAAATATACAATGCTTCTTATTTATACTTATCTATTCATTTCTGGAGTTTTTTCCGTTGAATGTGACTTGATTTTTATTCATTATTTTCTAAATTTACACAGTGGCAGCTGCTAATTGTGAAGATGGGGAGGCCCCCTTTTGAACATGAAGAAATGTTTCACAACCATTTTGGTTAACTTAGACATTTGTAAAGATTTATGAGTTGTCACTATCAATTACAGTAGATAACATATAATTCTTTTATATTTACATGATTTTAGATATTCATCAATATATGAAGCTATTCGTTTACATTTTTTTCAAGGTTTTATCTATTGAAATAAATTTTTTAGTATTTTCTTTGTAGTTTCTTTCATTTTTTCATAACATAGTAAAACATTTAAACAAATTCTAATTTAAACTGACACTTACAACAAAAAATAAACTTGAAAAAGGTGGAGTTACTAATTTGAGTAACTGAAAACAAGTCATCACTGAATTATATATAAGTAGAAAACATACATAACAAAACTTATGCTTGTGGTGAGTAACTATAAACATATCTTACAAAAGTTTCAAGCTAGATAAAGTATTGGTACCTCTGGCGTAAAATATATGTTTTTCCGTTAACCAGCTATCGCACCCCTACGAACGACAACCCTCAGAAGTGGAAACTTGTGCCAGCTAAGGACTAACGAGGTCTTACCTTTTAATGTGTGATTCCTAATGAAAACATTTTTCCCACACCAGAACATAATACAAATACCAAGTTAACATCGTCAGAAGATGACATTATCTCCTGAAGATGCTTACTTAGATAGAGATATGGCTACTGAGATATGCCCATGGCGAATATGAGAGTGAAGGAACCGCTACTGGCGAAAAAACAGGAAAGCGATAAAAGGTTCTAAGGAAGCCATTGAATAAAGACGCATTGATACTCATCCGAATTTTGCAAAATTTTTGTGAATAAAATGGCTGCTACAAACAACTTTTCAACTATTCATTAGGTTTATTAGGTTAATTTTCAAAGGTTTTGTCTGTTTTTAATGGAAATAATTGCTACGTGAATCAGTGCCTGCCTGAAAAATCTTGAAAGAAAATATATGTTTTTGGTGATAGCTCATCTGATAGCAGCTCATGTGATACGTCACTAAACTTAAACCTCAAACCACCAAAGCATATTAGCACGCATATCATATGACATTTCTGAGTACTGACTTATGAATGACAGTTATCACATGTAAAGTGTCTCATGTGTCACTTATAGATGTCAAAGTAACTTAAAACGAAACATAACTATACAAGATAATTAAATGGAACTGGCCTATAGGTACTTGATAATAGTGATTTTTCTTTTTGGTTTCCGCTATAAAAGGTTTACAAAATCGCGATACCTGTTTCGCTATACGAAAGCTTCCTCAAGCAGGATTTGATAAAAATCCAACGCATGTGACAAAAATCCACATGCCAATATGGTTTATAATTGTGCCCCTCCTTCGAAGTTTCCGTCATCTCATGAGAAACATAATTCAATAGTATTTCACTGCTGCTCAAATATTTATTTCAGTTATTTTACAGCACTCAATGGTTCAATCATGAACTATAGAAAAAGTAAAAAAAAAATCAATTCATGTTTATTTCAATACACTCCACACCATTTTAATAATCGTATAACATATGATTTATGATGAATTACACTGCTAGAATCGAAGTATTTTCTGCACCGCCCTGTATAATCGAATAGATTTAATGAACAAAAAAAGGAGTCATGAGATGTGTATTTGCAATATTCTATTCAAAGTATTTCGCAAATACCAACGTTGCTAAGGTGATATCATTTTTATATTGAAGGAAAAATAATGGAGACTGCGCCAACTGGTACATTGATTTTATACATAGATTCATTCTCCCACATCATGAACACAGTCTCATTAGAATGTATAATGGTCTGAAATCACTCAAATGTATTTATTAATTATCCCTACATTAGAGTTTTGAATATTTTGTTCTACTTTGAGTAACAATTTCATTGAAGGTACCAGTTGTTTTTTATTTTTCAGTTACCTATAGGTTTTGATTTCACAGTAATTATCTATTTAAAGTTTTTTTTTTGGTGCATGCTGAAAGTTACACATCATTATTTCATCAAACTGGAAGATGAACTTTCATTTATTTTTACGAATTAGTAATTCTGCTCTTATGAATCGCAATAATTATCATTATAATAACCTTATTTTTGATCCCTTATATACTTGTTTTTGTAATTTATTTACACAGAAATGAAGTAGCACTTGCTGATTTTTCTGCCATTATTCTTGAATGCCATGCTTGATTTTTTTCACATGATGTTTATTGCTTTTAGATTCGTCTGCAATGCTCTAATGAGTAAAGTGTTGAAAGCATCGTTTTCTGAGAACGTAAAATTAACAATACATTGGTACGATTTTTTTGTATTATTGCATGAAGCACGAATTATCAAAATGCCCCAAAATATTGAAAAAATAATCAATGAGAATTTTAATCAATAAGAAGCTTTTCAAGAAAAAAAATTTTTCGTTCTTATGGTTTCCTGTTATTTTTATCCCATGTACGCCACTGAAGCATTCCTTGGTGCCATCCAATAAGAACAAAGTTGCCAGATGCCTCTGCCAGATGCCTCTAGATTTAACCAATAGGGTACCTTGTGCAAAGAATTTTTGGCAGTTTCTTATTCAGTCAATTCAGTGCGCGGCAGGCAAAAAGCTATCAAAAAATTGAATATCGCTTTATTCAACAAAATAATAAAATTGTAAGAACGTGAAAAGTCACAATTCACACATTTTTTCGATCTCCAATCGGTGAGATATTGTAAAATTCACGTAAGTATAGTTTCCATTCTATATATTTCGACTGGAGTAGTCCGTGTGTGTGATACAGATACCAAGTCGTTAAAATCAATTTTTAGCTGATATATTGCATGATAGATTTTGATAAAATGTCATGATATATTGATATAACAGAATGGTTCTTACTTGTACCAGTTATGGGCGAGCTGAGAGCTCATGCCCTTGTTAGAATAAGAAATCTCGATTCCTACAGAAAAAGGTCTCTCTAGATGAGATATGGACCGAACATTACTTGAGAATTAATTGAAAATTTTGTAGGTCTAACACTCAAAAAGAAAAAGATTCCAGAATGACTGATCGCAAGGCAGTTATTAAGAATGCTGACATGAGCGAAGACATGCAACAAGATGCCGTAGACTGTGCAACACAAGCGATTGAAAAGTATAACATTGAGAAGGTGAGATTCAATATACCTGAAAGTGCTTGTCTAGCCACTGTGTTCATTTGAAATCGACTGGAGACATACAATTAAATGTAAAATTTTTGAGGCAAGGGGTCTCTGTATATGAGAGATTGTCAAAATAGTTGGACTCTTAACTGTCCAAGACATTATCATGTATTTCATGTACTTATAGCCTTTGAAAAAAATGTTTCTCAATCCTCATTTTCGAAATAGTCTTTTAAAGGAAGTAATTTTTTGTCAGTAGCAGTATTGTAATCTGATTTTCAAATTATCAGTATACTTCCGGTCATGAGTAATATTTTTGAAGGGTTAATCACGCATTATAATATAATAATAATCTTGTCACAATCACAATGTGGTTTTAGGCAGGGCTATGGTACAGGTACAGCTCTTGTTACTGTTACACAAGATATTGTTGAGGGACTCGATGAGGGAAACTCTGGTTTTCTAGATTTTTCAAAATCATTCGATACCATCAATCAAGGGCTGATTTTCATTTTAAAGTCTATGAGTATGCTGAGACACAAAATATTTTTAACGCTAATTTAGATTATTCATCAAGTGAAGATGATTTGCTTACTAAAACAATGATTTATTTTGGTTAACAGAAGAATCGCAAATTTGCAGAAAACAATTTCCACTTTAGAACTATAGGTGATACAATGTTGACTCCTGTTAATACAGCTAAAAACTTTGTGCAATTGTTTTATTTTGAGCCAAGCCACTTCAACTACTGTGACTTATCTATATGGGCCATACTTACATGATTCAGATAAAAAAGAATACAAAAAGTTCAAAATTCTTGTTGCCGCCTAATTGATGTAAATCATAGGTATGATTCCATTTATGAAGTCTTTAAAAACTCCCGCTGGCTCACTATGAAAAACCGTATGATTCATCATTAGGGTTGTTTTTTCATAAATTGATTATTTTTTCCCACTCTCCCCTTTTGATACAAAAGCTTATTCTGCGTGGAGATATCTACGGAATAAAACAAATTAACTATGCCACAACATCACACTGCACAGTTTCAGAGATCATTTCTTTTCAGTTCTGTGAAATTCTATAATTCATTGCCTGAGCAATTGAAGAGATTCAATATCAGGAAATTCAAATGCAAATGTAAAAATTATGTCTATGGTAGTCTGAAATTTTAATTTTTGTTTATTGAACAAGTCTTCTCTCTTCTATATTTTCAATAAATGTATCCAGTCAGGCATGTTTTCAGATGTCACCCACAATATACAAATCGGGTACTAAGTCAGACGTTGATAATTACAGACCGATATATATATTCTCAGTACATTTTCCAAGATATTTGAGAACATTCTGGCAGATTACCTTGTCTATTATTGCTCTGGCATCATAACTGAACAACAATATGGTTTTTGTGCTGAGAAATCGTCTGAATTAAACCAAGTTACCTATTCCCACTTCCTGTCGGAATCAGTCTGACCTTGACAATCTATCAAATTGGTGCGCCTTAAATGGCATGGACTTGGATGCCACAAAGTGCCTATGTACCTTCTACCACTTTTGATTACACTTCAAATGGTCATGTCTTGGAGTCTGTTGATCAAATAAAAGACCTTGGGGTTGTTCTTGATCCCACCTTGCGCCTCAATCTACATTTACTCACAACTATCCATAAAGCCATGAAAATGCTAAGGTTTATCAAATGGCTAACCCACGAATTCTCTGACCCAACTGCTATTAAAGTTCTTTATTGTTAACTGGTCTGTCCACACCTGGATTTTTGGTATTCTGTCTGGTTTCCTCATTGTGTAACTTATATTGAGAACATCAAAAATGTCCAACACAACTTCCTCAGAAACATGGCATATAAATCGGGTGTTCGTTGCAAATATGAGTTGCTACTGCAATCTCTGAGCATGTCCTCTCTGGACACTAGGAGGAAACAGAGAGATATGACACTACTTTTCAATATCATTAATGGCAAATTCGGTTGTGCTGAACTCTTAGAAAAAATGTATCTACATGTTCAAAACCTCTCAACTCGACAGCAACAAACATTTTATGTACAATTTTATCGTTTGAATCACACATTCAATAGCTGCATTCCAAGAATCTTACGATTAGCCAATAGTAATGTTGATTTTGAGATGTTTAACATTCCCTTGTATCATTTTAAAACTCAATTACGGAATACTGTGCTTTGATGTTCTATTGAATAGTTTACAATAGTATATGTGGTATGTGTTTTATTGTTGATCTTTGTTTTTTGTCGTTTTATACTCTAAAATTGACCCTTTTTAACAGTAAATTTACCCCTTTTAAGCTATTCTCAGTTGCAATTTGTAATTCAGTACGTATTTGATTTGATTTTAATTATAATTTAACCTTGTAATTTATACTGTAAATGGGCTTGCCCGTAAATAAATGAATGAATAAATCAATAATGAATAAGTAACGGATCAATTTGATTTATCAACTGTTTAGGGGATAAACGCCAATTAATATTTGTGTTAATTCCTGTATTTTTGCAGTTATTATGGAGTGGTGCTTGTTGGTTTAGTTTGAGTAGTTCTGAGCTAAACTTCGCCAATTAGTACCAGAATCTCCTGTAACATTTTTTCTCATTTCTTTGTAATTTTTTTGTATTTTTCAATTTTTAAAATACATGGTTTTCCAAACATTTTCAACTGCTTCAAAGCAATATTAGAAAACGAATTAAACAACTTCACGGAAATGTTTATAGTACAAGTACTTTATTTGATTCAGATGCATATAAATAAGTGTTCAATGGGCATGGAAGGTTAAAAATCATTGCAAATTGTTGTCAGCATTATTCAATTACGTTAAACGTACCTACAGTGCATTTTTCAATTATCCATATAGTAATGTTTTTCTAATGAGGCCCATTTGTACAACCGCAGTCAAGTGTGGTTTAAGTTTTGAACTTTGTTAAAGGCAGGTATTATTCTAACCTTGTCCATTCAATCACATAAGTGGAGATTTTGTAAACCATCGCTTATACACCTAGCTCCGCAGTAAACTTACACTTATACAAACATACACACCAGTGAAAAATTTGTCATCTGAGATTTTCAAGGACTTATTGGCGGAAATATGAGTTCCAGCAGTAATAGCTATGGTATCAATTTGATAACTGTGCTTGCGTAATTTTGGTTTACAATGTTCCCTTTAATAATGTCATCGAATCCATCTTGATTTTATTCAGGTTGAAGCCTGGCCTCCTTCCCCTTTTAACTGAAGTTTGTCAGAAAGACAAATGGGTCACAACTGATGTTTGTTGGTGGCACGAAAGTCCTTAGACATCCATACCGCCCTTCGCGTTATACCCCTACCTGGCTGGGGTGAGATAGATGAAGATATTATTCATCTGTTAACGGAGGACATAGGGGCCTCATTCGACAGAGTGTCGGGGCCTTCTATATCGGGAGGGGTCGTCTACAGCGTAATCTATAGCTTCCCTGACTAAAGGATTTTCATGAGTTTCAGCATAATCTAAAACTCGCCGATTCCTCGACTGAATGGATTGCTGAATGGAAGGCAGCTTCAAATCTCTGCGGATGGCTTCATTCCGCACGAACCACGGAGCATTCACAATCATCCGTAGAATTTTGTTTTGTAGAGTCTCCAAGATGGAGATGTTAGTCGGAGCCGCTTGTCCCCAAACGCCTGAAGCATACATGATGATAGACTTGAACATCATGTTATAGATCGTGATTTTGTTCTTTAGGCTCAGCTTCGATTTTCTGTTGATCAAAGGGTACAGGCTTGCCACCCGACCCTGGATCTTTGCCTTCACGCTTAACAGGTGCGGGTTCCAGGTGAGCCTACGGTCTATAATAAGACCTAGGTACTTGACCCGCGCTTGCCAATCAATCTCCCTTCCAGAGATTCTCACTTTCATGGCCGGAGAAGCTATCGTTCTTCCCATGGTTATTGCCTGAGTTTTATCCGGATTCACTCGGATCTTCCACTCGAGGTACCAGCGCTCGAGGTCGCCCAATGCACGTTGCATATAGACGATCCCGAGCTCCCGACCCATGGAAGATGAGAGGAGAGCCGTGTCATCGGCGTAGAGAGATACCTTCACATGCTCGGACCTCGGAAGGTCGCTGGTATAAAGGGAATATAGCGTGGGAGAGAGCACGGCCCCCTGTGGCACTCCAGCGAGGATCTCTCTGTTGTCAGACAGAGAGCCCTCTACTCTAACCTGAAATGTTCTGCCTCTCAGGAAAGACCCAATCCACCGGATCAGGCCCCGAGGCAGGTCGAATGCGATTTAATAATGTCAGTGTTAGACTTTATTCTAGCCTTATTGAGGTTAATCCTATTAATTTGTTTATGCTATTTTAATTGATAAAATGAGACAAAAGATTAAGATTAACATGACCATTACTTGATTCTCTTGAGAAAATTTTTGAACAACATTTTGAAATTTAGATAAATGAGATACAGAAAACTTTATTCAGTTATAATTTAGCACATTCATAAGTAACCCGTTAAGGTCAAGCATCAAATAAGGTTTAGCCTCATGATTGCTAACTCTCTTGAAAATTCCAATAAATTTCTATTTTTAAGTAGAAACATCTCTATTTCTCTGTTATATATTTGTGAATTTTTTCAACAGAACACAAATGTTTGTAAGTGCTTTTTCTTTTTTTTAGGATATTGCGGCATATATAAAGAAGGAGTTTGACAAGAAATATAATCCTACTTGGCACTGTATCGTTGGTAGAAATTTTGGATCTTACGTAACACACGAAACACGCCACTTTATCTATTTCTATTTAGGTCAGGTGGCAATACTGTTATTCAAAAGTGGTTAAGCTCCCTATGGCCCTTTTCTATGTATTCCACTACTAGATGATTTTAATTTTTCCAATACCTGAAAATATTTTAACGATTTTGTTTTCACATACTTTCAGACTGCAACAGAAATGTCGGAAGTGTGTTTGAAAAATTTGAAGTTTTATAATAAGGATTTCTTATACTATTTGGAATAAAATTATTTTGTTGATTATTTAGGATTGATTTTTTTGGGGGTTTCAAGTATGACGCACAATTATATTTTGTTCTGCCGTTTTGTGCAATTATTTTCTCTCTACAGTAGACAAAACTGATGTGTGCTTCTGGCTAGAATTATTTTTGAATTTGGAAATGTTATGATGGATAACACGAATACTTGGTTTGTAAAGAGGAATACAGTAAACAAAAAGGGATATCTGTGAAAAGTTGGGAGTTATTTTCCAAATGGAAATGTTGAGTATTCTAATAGTGAAAAATTTCAATTGAATTTACATCAATGATATGTTGAATATCAGATTTATAATTAGTAATATGGAAACCAAATGGATATACCTTTTGTTCTTTTGATTCGTTAACAAGGAGATGGAATGGAGATCTCAACTGTAGGAAAAGTAAGGAATAGACTAAAAAAAAATATTTTTTTGTTTTGAATTTAAAAATGATTCTATCTGTATGTATATATTGCTATGAAAATATAAAATAAGTTGTTATTTGAAAGTATATTATTGAAAACTATCTCTAAAATATGTACTTACCTGTTATGATATTGGTTTTCTTTTGTAAACATCTCTGGAACGAATGGAAATCGTTTCATTTACTTCAACAAAGTTTCTTTGTATATTTTGAAAAGGTAGAGAATTCAAATCAGAATATACTAATATTCATTACTTGACTTTTGACAGCAATGCCTGAGGTAAGTCGTTTTGATTTGAATTTTCTCTGAGGTTACTTTTATTTGATAGTTCATTTGAAAGTGTGAAGAGATGTTTCGGTTCATTCGATTTCATTGAGGAAGAATTTCGTCCACTGGGTGTTTCAAATCTGTGTTGCAAATCATATTAATTGATCGAAATTAGTTTTTTTAAATACAATTTATAGTATGGCGGTTAAAATTCAGTGTTCATGTGATAACAAATTTCAGTGTGAATATGAAAACTGAACATCTAAAATTATTTTTCCAGATGGTCTTGAAATCTCACTTTAAAAGAGCTAATTTCTATTTGTATTGAAGTGATATCTATGAACGGACTTCTAGTAATATATTCTAATGGGGCTTCACCAGATCCATGAAATATTTTTAGATTTTGGTGGTGTCTATTGAGTTGATCCCTGGAATCAACTGAAAACACATTGGTATTCCTCAATTTGTATGGCGGATTGATGATCTTTTGAAATCCGATCTAGAGTTATAATTCTAGAAATTGTTTCAAGTACACGGTTTTGAGAATATGGGACTATTGTATTAGATTAATAGTCACAACATTCCATACTTTTTTGAAGTCTCGAATAATTATTTTGTTAATAACACGAGTCCAGAACCCATGAATTTTTTTTCGATAAGGACCTAAGTTTTTTTTGTACTGTGCAATTTGTTACCCATATTCTCAGTTCCTCATACTATTTAAGGAGATATGAACCTGGTCCTTTCATACAAAACTGTTTCAATTGTATATCTCAATGTAACAATATATGGTTAACAATTAGAATTGTTTAATTTTCTGTATGCTTGGAGTCGAGTCCTAAAGAGAAATTTGTGGTGGAGAAAGATATTAATTTCGATTGTTGAAGGATGGGTGAAGAAATGAAGTCGAGACCATCATCGAAAGTCAAATTTGAGATTACTGAAAGGTATTTTGTTTGTCCAAAGCCCAATTGTAAAACAAAAAAAACAATTCATATAATTTTCAAATAAATTCCAAATGCATAAGTTTTGCAGCCTAGTATATGTTTGACTTGATTTTTTAAGTGTCTTCATGATGCTTATTTCAACAATTTTGTTCCCTGTACTATTAAGTTGTTCAGAGTTGTATCCTTTTTTATTTTATGTACACAAATATTTTTTCTACTGTGTGGTGGTATATACTGATTGATAGAGAACTTTGTACCCTATACATTGATGCTATTCATTTTCATCCAAATTTTGATTTTTTTGCTTTAGCTTTTTACTCTATGATGTCGTTAATCTATTTTCGGCCAATTTTTTTCACGAATTCAAATCAATCAAAACATTTATTGAATCAGTTTTCCATCACAATCACATTAGACAAGAAAAAACATACATCATAAAATACTGGCTGATTCAACAGGTCAAACAAATACATAAAAAAAAGTTGAGCTACAATCAAATTAAGATTCAAGGAGAAACTCATCCACATGCTTTTTGCAATAGAAAAAAAGTTGAGTCGCCTTTTGAATATATTTATATTTTGAGGATTTAATGTCCTCACTAAGCTTATTATATAGCTTAACCCCAATGCACATGGGGTGATTCTTTGATACCGTCAATCTACTATAAGGTTGATGTAGTTGAGAGTTATTTCTGGTGAAATGTTCATGGATTTGCTCATTTCTAGAAATGATTGAAATATTGTTGTTTATATTGTAACGAATTAAAGAATTCACTGTCTTAAACAAATTTATTTCAACAATACTTCACTATCACAACTAATTTATTTACACCACTCAGTAACTAATGCTTAATTTATCTTCACCGTTTGTTAACCGCTCGATTCGCTTTCTTGGTACAGACTACTCTTCGGGACGATTAGCGACCTTTTTTATATCGTCAACGAACGTTCCGGATCCCTCTGCGGATTTCGGGACTCATCCGCATCCTTCCCGCTCTTTCGCGGTATTTCGTGATGCGTCATGCGTCGGTCAGGGCCGGCTTCAGATTCATTACATTGCCCCCTTCTTAAAGACGTTTCGCCCCGAAATGTCATCCTTGGCGTGTGTCGATACCTGCAGAACTCTCCATATTTGCACTGTGAAGTTCGATGGAAGTAACACTCCACAGTCTTTGTGCTCGGTCGTGGAAGATGGTTACCACACACCAGAATCTGGATGCCGCTGGATCTGAAGATCGTTTCCAACATGCTTCTCACAATTCTCCAGTCGAGCCCAGAGGCTAATTTCGGGATCGCCAACTCCACGAGATTTTGGTCGAGCATCATCTCCTTCAGTCTAGTAAGACTCCTCCAGACATCTTCATAGGATGGTTTGTCTCGAGAATGCTTTTTGGTCACCAAATAGAAGATGTTTCTCTGACCCTTCTTCAACTGTAGCACTCCTCCGACTTCTGGATTCTGTTCTCGTAATGTTTGAAGCTGACCGAATTTCTTGTTGAATACCACAGCGATGCCCTTGGACATTTGGAGATCCTCTGCCACGCAGTGCGCTAGGGCGTGATCGACTGGAACCTTGAAAAGGTCTCGTGGCTCTTCTCGAGTTACCCCATGTACGACCTTCTGTCCGTTCAAGTATAAGGACATGAATTGCTGGAACGTCATTTCATCCTCTGGTGGTCTGAGGGCGCGAACTTGGTCGTGATTTCCAGCATAAGGAGCCAGTCTATTAAAATGGACGACCCTAGGCTTTCCTCGAGGTGGCTTATGGATTCGGTAGACGAGGTCATTAATCTTTTTCATAATTTTGTACGGACCTTCCCACGAGTTCCGCAACTTCGGTGATAAACCACGGCGGCGCTTAGGATTGTACAGCCAAACTAGGTCGCCGATTTCGAATCCTCCAGAATTCGCCTTGATGTCATAGGCCTCCTTCATCCTATCGCTGGCACTCCGGATGTTCAGACGGACTCGTTCATGAATGTCGTCCATTCTCTGCCGAAGCTTGCTGACGTAGTCTTCCCCCGCAGTGTCTTGTTCTGGAGGCATCCCAAATTTTAGGTCGCAAGGAAGCCGCAGCTCTCGTCCCATTATAATACTGGCAGGGGTTTGGCCGGTTGACTCGTGCACTGCCGAACGATAAGCCAGCAGGAACAGGTGGAGGTATTGGTCCCAGTCTCTTTGATGGCCAGAGACTACCTTGGACAAGTGGCGGTTTATAGTCCTATTCATTCGTTCCACCATTCCATCGGACTGTGGATGTAAGGCTGTGGTTCTGGTCTTTCGAATGTCCAACAGTTTACATATTTCTTGGAACAGGTTGGACTCAAAATTTCTGCCCTGGTCCGAATGCAGCTCCAATGGGACTCCAATGGGACACCATATCCATTCCTTTACCAGAACGTCAGCGACGGTAAAGGCTTCCTGGTTGGGCAGGGCATAGGCTTCTGCCCACTTGCTGAAGTAGTCCATTGCTAACAGGATGTATTTGTTCCCATGGTGGGACTCTGGGAACGGGCCGGCGATATCGATGGCGATTCTCTCGAAAGGACTACCCACGTTATACTGACGCATTGGAGCTTTCGGTCGTATCCTAGGTCCGTTACTGGCAGCGCATACAGCACACTTTCTGCACCAGTCCTTGACGTCGGCTTGACAATTAACCCAGTAAAACCGTTGTCTTACTTTCTGGAGGGTCTTCGTTACTCCCAGATGTCCTCCAGTGACTCCATCATGGATTTCTTTGAGCACCTCCCGTCGTCTGCTCCTGGGTACCACTGTCTGGTGCCTTTCTTCTGCACCGTCTTCAGACTCCAACACCCGCTTCAGAACCCCGTTTTCCAAAGTAAGGGAGTTCCATTGTGCCCAGTAGGACTTGATCACTGGCGAATAACCTGCTACCTCCTGCCACGATGGTCTTCGATTACTTTTCTTCCATCCGATGACTAAACCAAGATCTGGGCCTTTCTCTTGGTCTTCCTTGATCTTATCATCCTCCCAGTTGTCGTCTACAGCTGTAGTTCTACAAATAGCTGCTTCCTTCTCTTCTGCTCGTCGACAATGTGAACAGTCATCGGGGCAAGGTCTCCGTGATAGGGCATCTGCGTTTTTATGGTTAGTCCCAGCTCGATGTTCTATTTCGAAGTCAAATTCTTGTAATCTCTCAATCCAGCGCGCTACTTGGCCCTCGGGATTTTTGAACTGCAGAAGCCATTTGAGAGCTGCATGGTCCGTTCTCAACAGAAATCGTCTTCCATACACGTATTTGTAGAAATGCTCTACTCCTTTGACTACGGCCAACAGCTCTCGCCTGGTGACGCAGTAATTACGCTCTGGTTTACTGAGCGTTTTGCTGAAGTAGCCAATAACTTTCTCCTGTCCATCCTGGTTTTGAGAAAGAACTGCTCCAAGTCCCACGTTGCTGGCGTCCGTATCCAAAATGAACTTTCCGTCAGGTAAGGGGTAGCTCAAAACGGGAGCGTTGATCAAAGCTCTTTTCAGCTTCTTGAACGAGTCTTGGCATTCCTCAGACCACTGGAACTGGATCTGCCCTTCTGTGAGGCGAGTCAATGGTTTGGCGATGTTGGCAAACCCCAGCACATATCGGCGGTAGTAGGTGCATAAACCAAGGAAGCTCCGAAGCTGATGTATGTCTTTTGGAATGGGTCAGTCCTTAACTGCTTTGATCTTTTGTTCGTCTACCGCCACTCCTTCTTTCTGGAACAGATGGCATTTCTTGGTACTCAGTTTTAATCCAGAACTCCTCAGACGCATGAACACCTCCTCCAGATTTTTCAAATGATCGTCGAACGATTTTTCGACCACGATTATATCGTCGAGATACACTAGACACGTCTTCCGTGAGAGACCTTTGAGAACCGTCTCCATCAATCTCTCGAAGGTCGCCGGAGCATTACAAAGCCCGAATGGCATAACCGTGAATTGCCACAATCCTGAGCCGATGGTGAAAGCTGTCTTTTCTCGATCTTCTGGGGCCAATTCAACATGCCAATATCCACTCTTCAAATCCAAGGTCGAGAAAATTGTGGAGCCGGCTAGCGTGTCTAAGGTGTCGTCGATTCTTGGAAGAGGGTAGCTGTCTTTCTTTGTCACGTGATTTAGTTGGCGATAATCCACGCAGAACCTTGTCGAGCCGTCCTTCTTCTTCACTAACACGACTGGGGAAGACCAGGGGCTGACAGAAGGTTCGATGACTCCTTCTTTTCCCATATCGCTGACTATCTTGTCTGCCTCTTCTCTCTTGGCAAGAGGGAGTCTTCTAGCCGATTGCCGGATTGGTCGGGCATTCCCAGTGTCGATTCTATGCTGAACCACATTTGTTCTGCCGCCTTTTCCTTCTCCAATATCGAAGATTTCCTGGTACCTCTTGACTAACTCCCTCAATTTAGATCGGTGAGTTGATGGTATGTCTTTGGAGAAAATGTCAATTAACTTCTCCAACTCTTTAGGCAAGTTGTTGGCTTGGCTAACTGAACTGCGTACACTCCGTATGACAGAGGAAATGGACGAACAGTGCCCCAGCATTGTTCCCTTCTTCAAGGTCACGGGAAAGTAGTTGACATTCATGACCCTGACCGGCACAACTTTATCAACACGCAACAGGGTCTTCCCCAGTGCAATTCCTCGTCCAATTTTCTCGTCATGTATCTTGGGCTCGAACATTACCACATTCCCGCTGCTCGCACCACCGTCCAAGCGAGCTTCTAGTATGGTTTCAGCCCTCTCAGGTACGCACACGTCTTCGGCCAACAGGACTCTAATAATCTCTTCGCTTCTTCCATGAAGCACCAGCTCTTCTCCGCCGACACGTAAGACGCCGTCTTGAAAATTCAGCTCGAACCCTCTGGAATTCATTATGTCCATTCCAATGATTGCGTCGTCCTCGATTTCCGCCAGCAATGCACGATGTTTCAATTTAGTGCTGCCCAACATCAATTCAATTGCTAGTTCTCCAATTACAGTGACTGGCTCCCCTGTTGCGGTGCGTAGCTTCTAGCTTGACGGTTCAATTTTTGCCGGTGTTTTGGCAAAGGTTGGCCCGAGAATGGTTCTCGTCGCACCTGTATCTAGCAGCATGGTGCAAGGCTCGTTGTTGATGAGGCCGTCTACGAAAACACCTTTGTCTTGTCGTTGGAGAACGGCAACATATGCGTTTTTACGGGGGCTTGCTGGGTACAGGTCGACGATTGCCCCTTCTCATCGACCCCCTCTAGTTTTCCTGATTTGGTGTCGATTCTTTGAAAGCTGGACATTTGCTACGCACATGTCCAATTTTCCCACAGTTCCAGCATCTTATATTTTTCCTCTCAGGCAAAACTTCTTTCATTACTTTTCTGATGGTGGTCTCAATATCTGCAGGCACTTGTCCATCTTCCTCGATAGCTCGAACTTTGCTCTGACTCTTGCAGGATTGTTTTGCAGCCTCAAACTCGAGAGCGCTTGCCAGTGCATCCACGAGATGTTTAGGATGAGCTAGCGTCAAGGCCTGTCTTGTTTCTTGGTCGCGAAGTCCATCCAAGAATGCTTGAACTGCTAACCGCTCCATTACATTTTCGGGTGTAGCAGGATACGCCAGACGGACCAACCGAGCTATGTCGGCTTCAAACTCCTGTAGGGATTCTCCTGATTTCTGGCAGCGGTTCTTGAGCTGTGAATGGTAAACGTGCTCTAGGTGGGCCTGTCCATACCGCAGTTCAAGATGCTTCACAAGTTGGTCATAGTCTTCCTGTTCCTGGGCCGTGAGGGTTTGCAGGATATACGTTGCTTCTCCACGCAACGCCAATGTTAATGCTACCGCCTTTTCTCCTGCATTCCATCCATTCGCTCTGGCCGCAGCTTCGAATTGTCGGCGGTAATTTGCCCAAGGAGTTTTTCCGTCGAACTGGGGCGGCTTCATGGAGAGCTTTCCTGGTTCGGAACTGAGTTTGACATCTTTCAGTTCCGGAATTGAGTTTTCAGTAACCGTATCTGTGGGGTGGGCAGAATTAACAATTTTGTTTTGCAACCTGCTAATTGTTTTCTTTATCTCGCTGATTTCTGCCTGAACTCCGCCTTTGATTTCTTCTACTTCTGTGTTCATTTCCTTCCTGATTTTATCTATCTCTGTCTCAATGGTTCCTATTCTTTCTTCGAGTAGGCTCGCCACACTACAAAGCTCTTTCTTCAAGCCTTCTGCATTCTCAAGAAGTTCTTCCTTCAAGCTATTCGAATTCTCTAGAAATTTATCTTCCAAAGTTTTAGAATTTTCCAGAAGCTTCTCCTCCAGGAACTTCGAATTTTCCAGAAGCTTCTCCTCCAGACTTACCGAATTTTGTTGAAGTCCATCGAGTTTGCTCATTATTGAACTCAAATCACCCCCAGAAACTTCGAATAAATATGTTTCGGGATCTTCTCCTGATTCAATCAAGTTGTCCCATAGTCTCTTCTGGAGTACTGATTTTTTTCCGGAAGAATCTAGTTCCCTCTCCTCCAATTCTTGCTTCAATTCGGCGACTTTCAAGTCCAGTAGGCGCACTTTTCTTGAACACATTTTATCTCTTACTGTCTATTTTACTCAAAACTGAATATGTCCCCTTATTTAATGGAGTCCGAAATACTTATTTATTTTCACAAGTCCATTTTTCGCGAGAAAGGTCTATCAGTTTATATTTCCGTCGTCCGGTACTGTCCGCTTCTCGAAACACAATGAATCACCAGTCTATCTGCGCGAAAGTGCGAAAGTTTTATGGTCAATTTCACTGCGATACAAAAATTGTCCACCAAGCGCTCACAAATTTATTTTGAAAATCCACTTCTGATCACCAATTGTAACGAATTAAAGAATTCACTGTCTTAAACAAATTTATTTCAACAATACTTCACTATCACAACTAATTTATTTACACCACTCAGTAACTAATGCTTAATTTATCTTCACCGTTTGTTAACCGCTCGATTCGCTTTCTTGGTACAGACTACTCTTCGGGACGATTAGCGACCTTTTTTATATCGTCAACGAACGTTCTGGATCCCTCTGCGGATTTCGGGACTCATCCGCATCCTTCCCGCTCTTTCGCGGTATTTCGTGATGCGTCATGCGTCGGTCAGGGCCGGCTTCAGATTCATTACAATATATAGGAATCACACGTTAAACGGTAAGACCTCGTTAGTCCTTAGCTCGCACAAGTTTCTCAACTTCTGAGAGTTGTCGTTCGTATGGGGGCGACAGCTGATTAACGAAAAAACAGATTTTGAACATATCCGTGTTTGGTAGATATACAAACTAGGCATTGTTAATAAACTATAAAGAATGAATAATTACCTGCAGTGATCACTTGAAGATGCACCGGCCAGAATTCTGATTACCTTTTTCTGAATAACAAAAACTTCATTAGCTTTAGCTGATAAGCCCCACTGTTCAAGATCATAGGAAATTACTGACTAAACTGTGGTATAAAAGCTTGAGAACATCAAGAGAGACTGTTTGTTTTAACCGACGAAGTAAATAGGTATAGGTAAGTTTATTGTCAATATCAACACCTAAGAATTTAGTACAATTGATGTAAAGTTTCATTATTTAATCTAACTAAATAGCTTTTATAAATTGTTGAATTTTTAGTAACAAAGTTGAGCAATTGAAATTTAGCATAATTCAGCAGCAGGCCATTTATAGAACACCACTCCTCAATTTGATCAGTTACTTCATTAGCTTTGACAATTACTTCGGACATAGTTCCCGCAGATGCTAAGATGTTAGTATCGTCCGCAAAAATAACAGTAATGGAAGCTTTTGAACAAAATTTCGGAAGATCATTTATAAAAACCAAAAATAGAAGGGGTCCCAAAACAGAGCCTTGACGTACCCCTCTTGATATACATTTTCTTTCAGAATTCATTCCATTCACACAGACCAGCTGACTACGATCAGTCAGTTAAGATCCAACCCAATTCAATGCAGAGCCTCATATACCAAAAAACTGCAATTTGTGTAACAGTATGTCATAGTCAACTAGGTCAAAGGCTTTGCTTAAACCAAAAAATAACCCTAAAGTCTGCTGTTTGTTTTCTAAGATTTCCAGCGCATGTTTAATGAGTTGATCAATTGCACCAACTATAAACATTCTGACTAGAAGAAAATAATCTGATTCAAAGTAATTATATAAACTTTGATAGAAACAGTATTCAATAATCTTAGAAAACTGACTGAGTAGCCATATAGGCCTGTAAGATGCACAGTCAGATCGAGAGCCCTTATTTTTGTATATTGGCAAAACCTTCGACATTTTCAGTATATCAGGACACCTCCCCTCAATGAAAGTGGAGTTAACTATATGAGTTGAAGGCTCAGAAACCACAGTGGCAACCTTTTTAATAACATGACCAGGAATTTCATCAATACCGGACAATTTTTTCTTACAAACTTTTTTGATAACTCGTTCAATTTTCATTTTAGTTGCTGGGTTTAAATAAATATTTTGATAAGCAGATGACATATAATTGAACTAAAGCGCTTTCGAAACAGCCCAAAAAATTAACCAGGCATTTGGCAATGATAGTGTTAATGAATGCACTGTTCGACGTTAGTTTGCAAAACAGTTCCGGATATTTTAGCCTCGAAGACGAGCCCCGAAGTGGTCGACCAGGACGAGGATTTGAGGACTGGAAAAACTGGGCTACAGCTCCAATGAGGTTTTTAATGGTTTAAAACATATTGGAAAAGTTAAAAAGCTTGATAAGTGGGTGGCCCACGATTTGAACGATCAACAAAATTTGTCATGTTTCGAGGTCTGTGCTTTGCTTTTACGCTACCAAAACGATCCTTTTTTGGATCGTCACGTGTCAAGAAAAGTGGACACTCTACAACAGAAGTTCTGTCTCTCCCACCATACTCCCAAAACCTCTCGCCAACCGGCTGGACAAATCCTATACATACTTATAAGTCAAACGGATAATCAATAAATAAATGAAATACCTCTCGCCAACTGACTACAATCTTTTAAAGCGTTCGATAACTTTCTCACCGGTAGAACCTTTGCCAATCAGGACCATTGATTGAGTTTTCACAGAGATTTTGCAGTTTAAATTAGACTCATAAAAACGGGAAAAACAACCTACTATATGTTCATTATGGCCTTGAATATCAGAAGTCAAATATTGAAATCTATTGTGTTTAGTAGAACAGGATAAACATGTTCATTCATAGGTAGCTGTTGTAGGAGGAACTACAATATGTGCATTGTTTTTTTTTTGATAACAACAAATGAAATAAAACAATGCCTTCAATACTTCAATTGTATTTGAACTAATTGTATTTCGGTAATTACATACAAAATTGATAAATACATAATAAATAGTACTTGGCTATATTCATTCGAGATATGAATTCACTGAAAGGCACATTTTTTATCAATATGCAGAGTACAATCTAAAAGTATAAGACCCTTGCTGTCGGGATACTATTTACAGGAAGATGTAAAAAAATATTTCCAATAAAAAAACAAATACCATGAATGAAACATCAAAAATATTTTGATACATCTTGTTACATTCCAAAAAGTACATAACTATTAGGAAAATAAAAGATTACCTGCGAAATATACTGGCAGTTAATCACAAGAAAAATATATTTCTAAGTAAATAATTCAAATAATACATAGCTAAAAAAATCGAAAAATGGAGATCTGAATTTGTAAATTTCATTCTTAACTGTATGTAAAACGTTTTTTCGTGTTAATGCTGATCATTATGAATGAAGCAAAACTATGCATAGTGAATTGAATATAAAGAATCATGAACTAACTAAAAACTAATATAATCAATTGATAGATTTAAGAAATATAAAATGGCAAATAAACAACAATTTGAGCAAAATCCAAAGACTAAAAATAGGACAATTCACATATTAGTTTCATATTTTCAGCTATCCATGTAAGGAATCGAGCAAAACATTTTATTCACCAAGAATTAATTTCATTGTTTTATAATTCAACATCATTTGAAATCACAGTTGTTTCGAGAAATATACAAATTCCTAAATGTAACTCCTAGCTACTGAATGATAAGTTACAGATATAGTTCCAGAAGCCACTCTAGAGAATCTGTATTTACTTAAATATGGACAGTTCAAAAACATTTTTATTCAACTAGTTGAATAAAATTCAAGTCAGAACTTTCTCGAACGACTTGTATTGAGGAGGGGTATTTCATATCACATAAATTTACTAAAATATATCATACTTATTCGAATGAAACATGTGATGTGCGGATACATTTACACGTGCATAGTGATCAAAGTTCATTCTTCTCTCCAAAGAAACTTTTGGAAAAGCTAAACTTACTTCGAGTGTAGAGGGACTGATTTCATTACTTACACATTCAATGAAAACTGCGGAAATTGTATTCAATGTTTGAATAATTAAAACAAGATGGTAATACATCACAATAATCTGAATGGGATTGAATTTTAAGACAATCAAAGCTTCAAAAACACATCTAGAAAATTTTTGGTGTTTTGGTCCAGTCTTGTCAAAAATTGAAAGTGATAGCTTCAAATGGAAGGAACTTGTAGGGACCAGCTGACGTTGAAGTAGAATATACCAATCAAGTATTTTTTCATCATTTCAAAATAGGTAACTGAAAAATTTCTAGTCAAGGTCAGCCAGCAAAGTCTGTTCAAAACTTGAAAATACTTTTCAACAATTATATCACTGTGTCACAGCTATTTTCCGTTTTCATTTTTGACTATTCATTGCAATGAACATTAATAAAATCTAGCTATCCATCCTTAATTGTACAGGAACAAATTCAGGTAATCCAACTGGGAGAAAAGAAGCCACGCCTACCAATAATATAAAACCAGAGTCAATAGTTTCTGCATTGGGAGCAACAACTCAAGCACTTTGACCGTTACCTCATGCCTTTGATAATGTCTACCGTAGTAGTAGACGAAACGTCAGGCATAAAAACCTGCAGATCGCGGTTGAAAATCCCGGAAAATAGCTTTGACACAATTTCCTCTAGCCGTGAAAGTTTACATTCTTTGATCAATTATATCACTGATTTTCAAATTTGTGAAATCCCAGATATTACCGAGCTGCATAGAAAATGCAATGATAACAGTTTTTGAGAGAGGCTTTGAAATTTTATTCTACTGAGTAATTGTTCAAAAATATTGTTTTAAAGTTTTTTGAATCGTTGGAATTTGCAAAAACAATTAGTTACTGAGTTATTTAATTTCAAAAATCAAGAAATGTCTATAAAATCAGTAATGAGTTATGTTTCACTTAGAAATTGAATATATTTATACCTTAGACAAAAAATCAGGGGGGTAAACGAATGTAAAAAGATGAATACCACCAAGAAAAGTTATACTATTCATGAGGCTCGGGCTTGTCTTACAAAGACACCAGTCCAGCATCACTTTTGAGACTTATGATGGGTCTGGTGTTGATCACGATTTTTTTTGTTTTTGGCTTATGATTTCAACTTTGAGGCCAATCAAATATGGGAAATTGGGAAAAATATACCAATTCAGAGATGATAGAACACAAATACAAAAATATCCTTTCCGTAAGGTTTTCTTATCAAAATGTGCAGCTCTAAGAGGAAGAAAATTAGGAGTATATTTGAGGCTTTCAGGCTGACTATGACATATAATTGTCACCTTTTAGATGGGACAGAAGCTGAATAACGCAACAAACAATTAAACTTTTTAAATACCACTCATTAAGACTGCTTGAAACAGAAGTGGGAGATAAGTGAGCACAATTGATTGCCCATACGAACCTCTTCTTGTATTCATGATTGTATGTATGATTGCTCATATGAACCCCTTCTTGTATGTATGTATGATTGCATGCTCATATGAACCCTTTCTTGCATGTACGATTACTCATATGAACTCCTTGTATGTATGATTGCTCATATGAACCCCTTCTTGTATGTATGTATGATTTCTCATTTGAACCCCCTTCTTGTATGTATGTATGATTGCTCATATGAACCCACATCTTGTATGAATGTATGATTGCTCATATGAACTCCTTTTTGTATGTATGTATGATTGCTCATATGAACTCCTTTTTGTATGTATGTATGATGGCTCATGTGAACCTCTTCTTGTATGTAAGACAGAAAAATTGGGCATGTATGTAATGTGATAGTACTAACTATAGTGCAGACAAGCCTAAATAACAGCTTCTTCAGCTATTGTATAGCAATAACAGCTTCTTCAAGTGTGTCTATACTAACTGTCTATACTATAGCTAGTATTATAACGCCTGTATAGTATAGCTTGTATATGAATATGTATTATGGAACACGTGTTGCTTTTCTGAAAAACACTTCATTGAAAATTTCTCGAAAAGTTACTAAACTACGTGAGACGTGTATGATGTATGATTTTTAATTGCAACAAAAAATATCCATTTCATATTTGATTGATCCAGGCACTTATTATTTTCCGATAGTTTCTACTTTCTTAAAGTACAGTGTCTTTTTGAAATGCATTTTTTCTAACTGGGCCGCATATTCAAAATAAGCACAGTTTGTAAATTTCAAAAACCCGATCACTTGTGATTTTGTATTCTGGGATTTCACCATCTACTTCAAGTGCTGGTCAATTTACATAGAACGTTTGACCTTTCTTTGGGCCAAGAAAAACAAGAATCACAGTTTCACAGTATTTGATTATCTTTTTCGAATATTCGAATTTGTATTGATCTCGGTATTAGAGAAAAATCCCAAAGTCCTCAAAGTGGATGATACCCTAGCCACTAGGGTATCTTTGAACTTCCATATCGTAGTATCCATCACGCTGGTTTTTCGAAACTCTTCACAAGTTTTCTTCAGGGTTTTCACACAATCAGCTCTATAATGGTGAAGTTGGGCATCTGTAGTTTCGATGGGATAACTCGTACATCCACTACCCAGGCAACTCAGAGGAAAGTGGTTGTGTAGGGTCAGGACCTTTTCTGTATTGTGGAAACATTTAACGTATTGTCCTGGTTTTGTGAAATTTTTTGTTCGGTATACATGCTGCATCATGTGCATGTATCTGCAAAAAATAAAATGAAATATTACTAAATCAGATATAGAAAAGTGAATGAAAATAAAAACAACCGAATTTAGTTCAAACTAATGAGAAGCATGAATTAGAAAAAATCTGAAACCGCTAATTCTCATTTGGTTTCACAGATGATCAATTGAAGTCAGGATTAAACGAAAGATTTTTGAAACAATTGATCACTGTATGATTAAAAAATTGAAAGGTATCAAAGGAAATGCTCTGAAAAGGTTTAAATTATATTTTAAAGTCCGAATGCATGTCGCTAAAGCTGAAAATATATTTAAAATTGAAAGGGGTTTATTTTGAAATTGAATGCTTTCTTTGTTTTTGGGAGATTCCCACATTTTTTGTATAAAGATGAAAAAGTAGAAAGCTAAAACATTTCTTTCTCAAAAATTATTCCCTTCTGAAAACCCCGTCCAATTTGCCATGAAATACTTATAATTGCTTATAACATACATACTATGTTACTAGTGTCTTGATGTCTTTTTTTAAAAATTAATTAACACACTTTTATTAGTTTCATCTGTATGTATGTATGTTTGTTTGTTTGTAACTCTCCTTTTCATTTCATATTTATTCCCGTTTGAATGCTTGGGATCTGTATTTGACAGAATTATCGACATTACTGCTTGCTCTATATGGGGGCAGATGGCGCTGTACCCTCCTTCATATAATTCATATTTTTGTTATTAACACGCGCTGCCTTCTTTGGGTTTCGTAGCTGATTTTAAGGCTCCCTCCCCGGAATAGGAAAATATCAATGGTCATTTTACTAAACAATATACGGCTGATTGATACCAAAGTTTAGATAAAATAAATATTGTTGAAAAAGTCTAAAAAATACGCTTTTATATTATACGAAACTAAAAAATAAATATAATTTAAAAAAACTAAAAAACACGTTTTCAAAGAACGTCAAAAAAAAGTTAAAAATATTTTTTTTAAAATAAGCTTAAAACAATAACGAACAAAAAATATTAGTATTATTGTGAAAAAAGTGACAGGCGCTTTGTGCCAAAAAATATGGCACAAAGCGCCATAAGTTAAGCTTATTTCAAAAAAATAAATTTTTAGTTTGATGTTCTTTAAAAGCATGTTTTTTAGTTTTTTTAAACTATATTTATTTTTAATCAAGGACTTGAAAGTGGAATTTGGAGCCTCTTGCTTGTAATGAGCATATTGAACACACTTTTTCCTCACCAGAACAAAAATGCTGCCTCTCGACGCGCGTTTCGCTAACCAAGTTAGCCTGGTTAGCTTGGTTTGATATAGCAATCTTGTACGGGCGACGAAAAAGTCTTTTAAATAGCTTTGTTCAAGAAGTCAATCTAGAAATAACAACATGAATAATTATTTAGGTTTATAAAATCGGTCTTTTGAGGGTTGTATCATCAGATCTGACATTCCTCCTTTCTTGAGGACCTTTCTCTCTACCTGCTATCTAGGGACAAAATCTGAGATGTAGTCTAGTTCACATGTACTTTTTTTTGTAACATTTTTCAGTCCTGACAAAAAATTACGATCAAGGTGTCATTCGATTCGTATTTTTGCCTAGAAAGTTTAAGAAAAGGTCCGAAAACGCGCCGATGAAAATTACAAAAGTTATAAACAATTAAGTGAAAAAAAATGGGGCTTTAGTTTTTTCTTAATATCTCGGAAAATTTTCAAAATTTTGGAAATTTGAAAAAAGATTTGAAAAGATCAATGAATTTGCGTAAAAAAGTCCTGACTCCCGAAACTGTATCTCGATTATTTATAATTTTTACAGAGCCCTGAAAATAGAGCAAAAAGCGGGTAGTCTGGCTTCCGCGCGCCTTTCGTCACTCTGACATAAAAACAAAAAAATTATTTAAACATATTAAATGTAAATATTAAGGAATGAAAAAATTCATGTAATGTTGGGATACATCAATAAACAATAATCCGCAGTCAAAAAATTTTTATCCCAATTTTAACGTTAATTATAAATTTGTTAATTAATAACTTTTTTTTAATTGAAAGTTAATATAAAAATCCCTATAATTATTAAACTAAAACCCTGGCATTTTTTTCCTTTGGTGAAGTTATCCTTAATAGGCAAAAAAATAGATTACCGTTGCCAAAATAAAAAAATTGTTATTTTCTAATTTTTTATTGTTTCAATGTCTAATGTCTTAAAAATAATTAATAATATTTTTTTTTAATTTTTTACAACTATTGTTAATACATTTATTATAAACACATTGTTTATAAGCAATTAGAAAATTTTTTTGCGTTATGTTAATTGAAAATAATCACGATTTTTAGAAAAAAAATGGTTTCTTAAAAAAGTGTCTTTGTTGCTAAAAAATGCGTTTGTTAATTAACAATCGTTTTTTGTAACTAAATATTAAAATTAAGGAACCGTTTTTTTTTAAATCATAAATTCTATTGTTCCTTAAGGTTTTGAAAAAACTTTTTTTTTATAATTTTTTAATTGTTTATTTAAAAAAATTGTTATGAACAAATTATTTTTTTAAATTTTTTTCAATACTTTGTTCTATAATAGGAGTAAATATGTGTTTTTTTATTTATTCTGTTTTTTATAAAACTTTTAATATTGTGATACCTTGATACTTGTCTTTTTCATTCGCTCCTTCGCTTTTATAATTATAATAACTTTCAAACTTTTGCAGTTATGATAAATATGCTTCAAGTCTTTTTTTGTTCATTATGAATTTATTAACAATTTAAGCCTTTTACTAAAGTTGTAGTCCTATTATTTATTTAATTATTGATCGTTATGAATTTTTTCATTCCTTAATATTTACATTTAATATGTTTAAATAATTTTTTTGTTTTTATGTCAGAGTGACGAAAGGCGCGCGAAAGCCAGACTACCCGCTTTTGGCTCTATTTTGAGGGCTCTGTAAAAATTATAAATAATCGAGATACAGTTTTGGGAGTCGGGACTTTTTTTACGCAAATTCATTGATCTTTTCAAATCTTTTTTCAAATTTCCAAAATTTTGAAAATTTTCCGAGATATTAAGAAAAAACTAAAGCCCCATTTTTTTCACTTAATTGTTTATAACTTTTGTAATTTTTATCGGCGCGTTTTCGGACCTTTCCTTAAACTTTCAAGGCAAAAATACGAATCTAATGACACCTTGGTCGTAATTTTTGGACAGGGCTGAAAAAGTCACCAAAAAGATCTAAATCGAGTACATGTGAACCAGACTAATGACGTTTCAAACTGTATTGATTTCATTTTTGACAGTATTGGCTTTGAGGATAATCAGAGCACTATCTCTATTGCTTCACCACCTTTGATAACAACTAACTCAGTAGTAGACTCTATAGTACAAAGATGTAACTGACATCCTATTTCTGGAAAGATATCTTGAAGATGTTTCAAAGATATCTTTGAAAGACATCTTCAAGATTACTTTGAATAATAGAAATGAAAAAATAGTGTCACACTTTGCGATGAGAGTTAGGTATTTCTTTCTGTTAGATTATATTTGGTCATGAAATTCTGTCGATGGGATATTCAAACTCACCTAGGAATCTCTTTGAACCATCCATGATTATGTAACAAATCATCCAAAAAGTAAACATTTCGAACATTATAAGACGCCCTTTCTTCTTTATTGATCTTCAAAGCTTTCGGCAGAACTTTTTCCATTAGCTCCTTCCAAGTGGTCCCTTCCAGCGGCATTATCACTTCGTCAATGTCTAGAAGGGCAATGTACTTGTACTCGTACATATGTTTGTAAAAACAGTCATTGTACGGGATCAGTTCATTTTGCCTTTTGTGATTCGTTTTCTTCGTTAAGTAAAGGTGTTGAAAAGATGGGGCATTCGGTTGTCCTCCGGCTAGATTGATTGGAGTTACTTGCACCTTGAACAAAAAGAAATACATATTTTTTGACTTCATTGATGAAATAAGTAGGTAGTAATTTTTGATAAATGTATCTTCCATAACCAAATAAGCTGTAAATCAGCATTAGGCAACCATAACTGAGGTTATTGCAACCAAAGATCATGTGACTCATTCTCATAATTCACATTTTTGACATGGAAAAAGAAAGAAAGTCACGACCTCTCATTTCGATATTTCTGAGGCATCTGAATGTGTGAATTGTGTTGTGGAGTATATTGAATGATAGGTCATGTTGAGTTTTGATTTGTATTTGTTACTTGATAAGTGAATTATGACTTTTGAATACACACTCCTATAGACCACTTCCCTGGAAATCTGACTCTTGACCGCCCATCTTCGAGGGCGCTACACGCCTAAAAAAGAACGACTGGGACGTCGTAAAAAAGGTTATCACAGCACCGGCAGTTGAATGGGCTATCAAGTCTTTTCAGCCCTTCAAATCTGCCGGAGAGGATTGTATATTTCCAGCTCTTCTTCAAAACGGACTGGAAATAATTTTACCTATTCTCACAAAATTGTATAGAGCTGGTCTGGCGTGGAACTATATACCATCCAAAGCGCGTTGGACGTTGTTCACAGTTGGTGCCTGAGGGAGCAGATGTCTGTTAACCCCAGCAAAACTGTGTTAATCCCCTTCACCAAGAGAAGAAAATTGGACGATCTAACGCCACTTTCCCTCAATGGTGTGGTTATTCCATTTGGAACGGAGGTGAAATATCTTGGCATTGTCCTTGAGACTCACCTGGAACGCTCACTTGGAAAAAGTTTTACACAAAGCCAGACTGTCTCTATGGGTTTAGGTCCCAAACAAATCATCAGTAACACACCGTCAGCGGCCATGGAGATCCTTCTAGATCTACCTCTTCTCCACATTTTTCTGGAAAGAGAGGCTAGATGGACTGCATATAGACTTGTGCACATTGCCAATTGCACAAATCAATTCAACGCAGAGTGCAACAGACTGTTGGTTGACATTGGAAGTCACAGCATTTTGGAAATGACCTCTGGCTTTATGCCCCCAACTGTCAACTACGAACTGCCTTATAAAGTACTATTCCCGAGTAGAGAGGACTGGAACCTCCGGGAGAAGGAAATATTAAGAGCAGATAGTTGTTGGTTCACAGATGGATCAAAAACACCTGCCGTTTCTGCTGCAGGTGTTTTCAGTCGCAGACCCAGGACAGAGCTATCTACCCGCCTAGGAACCTATGCGACTGTATTTCAAGCGGAAATTTACGCTATTGAATTGTGTACGGAGAGATTGGATAAATCCAACCTCACTCACAAGTCAATAAAAATATTCTCGGACAGTCAAGCAGCGTTGGAAGCTCTTGGCTCCTACTGAGCAACGTCTAAATTGGTAGCAAACTGCCAAAAACGACTCTCCTCGATAGGAAGACTTAACATATTATCTCTGGTCTGGATTCCTGGCCATACTGGCCTGGAAGGCAATGAAGCTGCGGACTATCTTGCAAAGGAGGGTGCTGCAAGCAGCTTCATTGCACCAGAAACTGTCATTGGCATCGCTTTGGGTTTTGCCAAACAAACACTGAACACCTGGATGGCAAGAAGATTTATGGACTTCTGGCATAATCTTCCAGGATTGGTTCACTCCAAGGCTTTTATTCACCCTTCGAAGGTTGATTCCAGTTTGTAGCGAAACGTGATTTCCACAGCGCCACTTCGTTATAGAACCCACATTACATTTCTATGTGCTCTAGGCAGGGCTACGATTAGCAGGTCGAGAAGGGTTTTTCAAAGCGAGTTTTTTTAGTTCCACATAAAAACGGCAACGGCTATTTCGATCGTGGTTACTGCAAGGCCATTTAAAAGTCAGAAAAGATCGACACATTGATGAAAATGTTTTCGTGCTTTTGGTTGAATAAAACTCATAATATTATCCTTTTGATATTTGGTTGGTGCCTGCATTTTAGGTAGGTAAGAATATAAAATTCAAGTGTAAATCTAAACGTGCACTATTTTAGTTTTGTCAAGTCATCTGAGAATAAACAGTCTACCACATTTCTGCTTTTCACTACAAAGAGCCAGGTTTGATCCACTATAACCCTGAGATACCATACGATCCATTACAAGTTGTTGGACTACAGTAGGGATGAACTACGATGTCTAACAGGCCTTCTTAAAGGTCACTGTTATTTGAATCAACATATGCAGAGACTTGGATTGTCGGAAGACAGTGTGTGTCGCCTCTGTCTGGAAAATGATGAAACAGCAGAGCATATACTTTGTGCCTGCCCCGCTGGGGACCGAATCAGGTTCTTTGAGTTCGGCAGATCCGTACTCTCACCATCTGCCCTGTAAGACCACTCACCATACAAACTAATCGGCTTCGTTAAGAAGCTGGGTTTATTTGGCCGAGTGTGAATAGGTGTGAGCCACAATAAACCCTTGTGGGTTGCGGTGGAGGGTCGAATAGACCCACTCACTTTGGAACTACCTACCTACCCACACATTCCTAGATACAATGAACCTAGAGAAACACCAACACACAGGATATTACCTGATGTAACCCAAGTACAGGCAAGTTTGAAGAGACATCCGGCGTTCTAACCGTATAAAAGAACAAACAAGAAGATAAAACGTTCAGTTTGAGTAGAGCCATGAAGATGATAGATTATATATCAAGACTGTAAGCCATACAAATATATCAGTGTAAATTTATATTTCAATTTTTCGATTCATGTAATAAGGCCATGTAGCCCTGTTTGAATCATAAATAAATAGATAAATATATTTTCGACTAACACTGCCTACTTTACTAATTAGCAAGTAGCGTAAGGCAGAAATACGCAACACTCTATTAAAACTCACCATTTCGAAAAACAACTTGATAAATTCTGCATAAAACTTTTTGATTTACGTACAAGCAAAATCCCTATTTACTTACACGCTCCGCTTTCATTGGGGATTATGGGTTTTTCTGTAGTATGTTTGTAGTATGAAACTTGACATCTCACCACAAAACATCTCACATTGATAAACATGAAAATTTGATGTTTATTACATTTGATCATCGTGCATTAGAATAAGAAACCAGAATAACAAAAAAGTATCCATGAAATTAGAAAATCATGGAATCTGACTTTTCAACTTACCTTTCCTTCCTGCTCGTAATGCTTCAAAACTTTACTAATGTTCGGATGTACTTGCAACTCATAAAAAAATACTTTGTCGGCTCCAAGCAAATTCAGAAGTTCGATCCATTCGACTAGTCTCACAGATAGATCTTCATGGAGGAAATCGAGCCCTTTCACGCAAACGGCGAAGTCCTTCTTCTCAATTGGTTTTTCGTAAATGATTCGCAGGTTGTTAGTGGAGTTGTCGCACTGTTTTTCCACTAAAGAAATCGACTGAGGTATGTGGTCTCTGAACTTCTGGGGAATGACACATGCTATCAGGTACGGCTGGTAAATCCCTTGTTTATAGTTGCCCCATTTTTTGTACCTTGAACAGATTAAGGTAATTGAGCAGTCTTCTAGATATTGAAATTTTCAATGATTAGTTTATTGATGTGTCTACTAACAAATTGTCTACTAATAAATTGATCAACGGAGTGGAAATGAAATACAGCAGTGAGATACGTAATTGCAAAAATTTGTTAAAACAACGTTTGGTGTTATAGGACATGCATTGTTGCATTTTATAAATACATCTTTGAGCACTGGCAGATTCCCGAAGGAGCTCAAAACCAGTGTCCTTGTGCCAATTCGGAATGTCCCTAACACAAATAAATCCTGGGAACTTGACCAATCAACACTTTGCCTTGTATTGAAAAAATATTAGGACTCGCAGTTCATAATCAACTCATTGAATATCTAGAAAATAATGATTTTTTTACTAAAATATCAGTCAGGTTTCAGAAAACACCATTCATGTGGGTCTGCATTACAAGTCACAAATCAATCAATAGAAATGGAATGAATGGAAAGAATCAATGGATGAGGGACATTATATTGTAGCCATATTTTTAGATCTTAAAAGAGCTTTTGAGACAATTGATCGCCACATATTACTAAATAAACTGCAAGGTATTGGTATCAAGAAACTGTTTTGTTATGGCTGACTGATTATTTATCACAACGCAAACAGGTAACCAAAATGAAGGATTCAGTGTAATTATTTCGCGATGTCATTTTCGGGGTATCTCAGGGGAGTGTTTTGGGACCTATATTATTTTGAATCTACCTAAATGATATAGATACCGTTTATGGTGTGATTTCATGAACCTTTTTGCAGACGATACTTTGTTATCAATTTCAGGAGATAATATAGAAACACTGGCTGGTCAAATGATTAATGAACTAAGAAATGTTTTCAAGTACATGAATCGCAATAAACTAAAATTCAACACCTCCAAAACAAAACTAAAATTCAACACCTCCAAAACAAAACATATGATCTTATCAACTGGTTATGAGATATCACTCATCAACAAACACAACATAAGATTACAAATTGCAGGTGATGTAATAGAGTTCGTAAGTGAATTCAAATACTTAGGTTTCATGGTGGATAATCGTTTATCTCTTTGTTTTTGAAAAACAGAAAAATTACTTAAAACAATATATTTTTTGTCAGAAATTTCATTTCAGCTTTCGATGTACTCAAAAATTACATTATATAATTGTATAATCCAACCCCATTTTGATTATTGTGCTAGTCATTTATACTCATTGGACCAAAATAAGGTATCGGCTTTACAAAAGTTACAGAATCGTGGAATGAGGAATAGGTATAGTATACAGTATATCAAACATGTTGAGTATACCGGGTGTCAACGAATCTATTAGACAAGTCATAATTTCTAGACTATTAGGAGAATTGAAATGAGATTTGGTATAGTTGAATGGTATGTGGAGAGGAATGTTTTCACATATTTTTCACTTTCCGGTCACTTCCTGTTTCAGCGGAAATGGCTCCGGTTCTGAATTTTTAAATGGAACACCCTGTATATTGTAACATTTTTGGATTTCTGAGACAATTCTGGATCAGAAACTGACATTTCCGGAAGTTTTTCAGCCTACTTGATTTTTTCAGAGTCACTTTTAAAATTGCATCTAGGTGGCCATGATCGGACGTAAACTAATCTATGGACCTCAGGTGATATCAGAAAATTGCAATAGCGGAGTTTTAGTGACTAGTGTGTTGAATATGAATGAGACAAGTTTACAAAATAACATTTTCGTGTCTAACTATTATTTTTCAAATGGCGACCATTTTTTGACAAGCAATTTCCGAAAAAAGGATTTTTTGACGAATCTAACGTTACTAATTTATTTGCGATTGGATCAACAAATTTAACAAATTTAACTAATAATTTCAGCGATGCACTTAGATTTTTTGCAATATCCTAAGTTCTTGAAAATTCCACTATAGTAAATTTTCAAAGTGCATCCCTCCTTGTTCAAGACACATTTCAGCTCGTTCAATTGTTTCTCTCAACACGTTTTGTAACATTTGAGGCGATATACTTCTAAATGCCTGTTAAATCCTTTCTTCTAAGATTTCGAGAGTGGCTGGGGCTGTTGCATAGTAGACCCTTTCTTTTACATATCCCCAAATGAAGAAATCTAACACAGTCAAATCCGGTGAGCGGGCAGGCCACCGTACTGGACCGTTGGTTGCAATAACTCTATTATTAAAATGCTCTATTAAAAAATCAAGTACGTCTCTGCTATTATGGGGTGGTGCTCCATCTTGCTGGAAGTAAATTTGCCGTAAAACTTCTAAAGGCATATCATTAAGATGATCCTCGATTTCATTTTGAAGAAAACCCAAGTATCTAACCCCTGTTAACTGACCTTGAAACAATATTGGACCAATTATTCTGTTTCCAACGATACCAGCCCAGACATTGACGCCAAACCTTTCTTGAAAATTGCCCTCTCTCATTGCATGTTGATTTTGTTGGGCCCAGTACCGACAATTCTGCTTATTAAACATGCCATTATTTGTGAACCGTGATTCGTCGGAAAATAGAATGAAGTTGATAAAATTTGGGTTAACTCTATGATTTTGAAGCAACCAATCACAAAATACTACTCTTCTATTGCCGTCGTCAGCATACAAATGTTGATGTAACTGATATTTAAATGCTCGATATCCGTGCTTTTTCAGTATTTTTCTTGCTGATTCGTGACTTATCTGCATTTCTCTACTAATTTCTCTTAAAGAAACCGTTTTGTCAACTTCTACCATAGCAAGAACGTTAATCTCAGTCTCCTCATTTATGACAAACCTCTGTTCTGGGTCTCGATTTCCCTCTTGCCTAAAACGACTCTCAACATAGGGAAAATACTGATGAGATGGGTGTTGCCGATTGGGATATCTCTGAGCATACAACTCAGCAGCTTTCCTTGAATTTCTGTGGCATTCTCCAAACAATAACAACATATCCACTTTTTCACTTTGAGTATACATAATTTCGACGAAAAATTAAACTAAAATTAACAAAAATCAAGAGAAACTTCTACTTTCTGCTCATAAAGCTTATGTCACTGTCATAACCTAGGTGAGCGTTTTGTTCTCCAAAGTGGACTTGATGGAAATAACCGCAAAATATTATGCATCATTCCTATCCATGGCACCCTTGACAAAAGTAAATGAATTTGTATCGAGTATTTTCCTCAGTAATATTTAATTTATGTTCTTATTTGTAATCCAATCGCAAATAAATTAGTATCGTTAGATATGTCAAAAAATCCTTTTTTCGGAAAGTGCTTGTCAAAAAATGGTCGCCATTTGAAAAATAATAGTTAGACACGAAAATGTTATTTTGTAAACTTGTCTCATTCATATTCAACACACTAGTCACTAAAACTCCGCTATTGCAATTTTCTGATATCACCTGAGGTCCATAGATTAGTTTACGTCCGATCATGGCCACCTAGATGCAATTTTAAAAGTGACTCTGAAAAAATCAAGTAGGCTGAAAAACTTCCGGAAATGTCAGTTTCTGATCCAGAATTGTCTCAGAAATCCAAAAATGTTACAATATACAGGGTGTTCCATTTAAAAATTCAGAACCGGAGCCATTTCCGCTGAAACCGGAAGTGACCGGAAAGTGAAAAATATGTGAAAACTCTCCTCTCCACATACCATTTATCTGTACCAAATCTCGTTTTGATACACCTAATAGTCTAGAAGTTATGACTTGTCTAATAGATTCGTTGACACCCGGTATATATACAGTATACAGTATATCAAACATGTTGAGTACATTGCAGTGGCTGTCTGTTTCCCAGAGACTGTACGAGTTAGCAATGATAATCATTTTCAAACTAACACATAACTTGCTTCCCACTTATTTTGAAAAATTCTGTATGTATAAATCTCAAATCCATAACCACTTAACAAATGCGAGTAGCTTCCAAAAACTCCACCTTCCTCGAATTAATTTGACTAGTCCGATGAAGTCTTTATTTTATAAAGGTTTGAATGAGTATAAAAAACTCCCACTTTCGTTGAAAGATTCAATAAATGTTTTCTAATTGAAAAAAAAACTCATGAACTATATAAAATCTCATCCCTGATTTTCTTTTTTCTGTTTTGTAATATATTTGTTATGTATATCCTCATGTTGAAACCATTCTGGAATCACTGAAAAATGCGTTTTTTTTTTCTTCATATAATCATTTTTGTTATTTATATGTCATTTATTTGTATATTTTTTAAACAATGTATGCATATTAGGATGTCCTAAAGAAATCAATGAACATTATTACTACGCCACATGAATTATTTGATTATTTTAGAAAGTATACATTGAATGAATAAGTCACTCATGTTCCAATAAATATCTATTTAATTGCCTATGAAAAGAAAAAAATCCTTAGATTTGACTTGATTGTTTTCATCGACATAAATTGTTTCTCATAAAATACATATTTGGAATTGAAATGAAGTAATAAAATCAACGATACATTGACAATTCACCTAGTCAAGATTTTTTTTTTAAATACACGTTTCTTTAAAAAACACTGAGTATATCAAGATATAGTGAAATGCAAAATCCGAGCATTTTGAAGAGAATTTCAAGTCTTTTCAAACGACCCCTTAATTGACCCCAAAGCGATTTGAAAATTTTGGGGTGATTGTCATCCTTGCGAAAGGAGGTGGAACCAAAAATAGCTAAAGAGTGTCAGTGAAAAATTGAGAGGTTCTTTTGCGTTTTTCTAAAATGTTGATTCACTCCCGGATAACGACCCTGTTTCTGTAATAAAAAACTAATGAGATCGTACTTGATTGGCAGAACACAGCGGGTACGTGTGGTGTACCTCAAGGCACGGTGGAACCAATTCTCTTCATAATATATATGAAAAATTTCTTATTCACAAAAGGAGATTGTGAAATAATACGTTTCGCAGATGATACTGTCATTATATACGAAGATGAAATCTGGCAAAAACTGAAAAAAAATGAAAATAACTTTCTTTACATTATAAAATTGCTAAAATATAGAGTGCTTTCCGATAAACCTGAAAAAACCCTGTAACTAAATTTTTGCAGCAACAAAACAGGTCTTCCGCATTTCAATCAAAGCACACTGGATGATAACTTCGCCATACTCTAAGCAGATAAAATCAATTATAATTGAAAACATTCAAAGTGGAACTCACATGTAGAATATCTGGTAAAAAAAACTCCGATGCATTTTGTGGAGATTCAAAAATTTTCAGGAATATTCGATACAAAACATCTTAAAATTATATAATGAGTTTAGTAGAATCTCATTTGTACTACGAAATCATAGAATGGAAGGGGGTCTCTAAAAGTCATCTCAAACATCTTGAAGTGGCACAAAAACGTTTTATGGGAATGATTCTCAACAGAAATAATAGATATTCAAGCGACGCTCTTTATAAAGAGTCTAATATGTTTGGTCTGAGATAATTATTTTTTATTAGTATAACTACAACACAGTTCTTCTCAATACCCTTCGCATCCAAATCAATTGACCAAAACTGTTACAGAGTTCTAGTTCCAAAGGCGTTTAATATACTTCCTATAGAATTGAAAAACGAGACTCCCAAATTGAAAATTGAAAAAATAAAAAAAAATCATATAGAAAAACTTTAATTTTATTAACTACTATGATAATTGTTCACCACAATTTTCCACGATAAAAAACTCACATTTGCATAACATACAACACTATTCTTACATGTACACATTTATTTAAGCGTAATGATACCATACATTCTTTTATATTCGTTCTTCATTCTCAACCACCCATATTGTACATATACGCTCTATTGCTGTCAACTTCAAATATGTTTCTATCACTCTCAATAATTACCAAGTTCTCTACCACTTCTTGAATTTATATATACATTTTTTTATTGGAATTTTGATAGTATTTTATACTGAATCCTATACATGTATATACATTTTACATATAAATTAATTTTAGTTTTTTTTCTTTTCAAATTGTGACCTTTAATATTCCTCTGAATGTTAATATTGTTATATTACTTTATATTAGCCTTATACAGTGTTATCCCCAAAGTATGCACCATATAGGAAATTTATTTATTGAGAGTTTTTCGACAATATGTTACTCTTGATAAAAGTTTGAGCATCCTCTAAAACTGAACATACACCAACAAAATACAGTAAAACACACTTAATATACGAGGAGCCTTCAAATATTTGATTTTAAGACAAGAGTAAAGTACACTTATTTTGAAAAATCTCGAGAAATGTTCTTGTGATGTACTGTTTGGAACCTTTGGTGTAGTAATGAATATTACTGGATTTTTTTCCCAACACCAAATCGTTATTTTTAACACCTCGACACGTGTTTCGATCACCAAGTGATCATCTTCAAGAGGAAGATGAAACTCTTGAAGATGATCACTCATCACTCATAAGGTTTGTTTTTGACTATTTTACGCATAGTTGAGAAAGGAGTTTCGGTCAAATCTGATGTTGCTTGTAATAGTTTGTTTCCCTCGAAACCAAACTTGAGTGTAGATTCTTATATACATACTCTCTGTGTTTCTATATTCAAATGCATCCGAATCTAATTCAATAGTATCTCTTTTTCTCATTGTTCACCATCGCTATTGGAATTACTACACTGGAGAAAGTTTGCGTTGTTGTCACAGTCGTTATTACTATTAGTACTTGTCCAAGGACGCCAAATTTTAAATAGATAACAAAGAAATTTTGAGTACATATAACTGCACCAATATCGAATTTCAACACTCAAATCGCGATCAATACCTGAATTGAACACGACGGCGATAACCAAAGGCTGCATTCCATGATTTCTATTCGTAACCGTAACATCACTTAAAATTTACTTTTATGACTCTTCAGCCAATCACAACACTCGGTTAATAAAAATTATCCAATACGAAACGCCAAGTCTACAGTCCACGTGGACTAGTTTGCTGCCGGTTCATTTCTATGTATTGGTTTTTTTGGCCTTTGAGAGTGCCGACAACTTTAATAGTGCACAATATCGGTTACTTCGACTACACATATAACTACATTTACATCACAGATTGAGATTGCACATAATATAAACATTTCCACATTTACGTTTTCAACTTTAACTAAAAATGTCGAATGGCATGTCACAAACATCAAATAACATTTCACACGCACAGAGCATGATCACGGCGATCGGTATCATTGAAAGAGCAGAAGTGCATTGTGGTGTAACTCAGTACTCAGTCACAGAATATCGGAACTATCGGTGTAAGAGTCTTACATACAGACACATTCATACAGACATACAGACACAACCCAAGGAACCGCCGCCAGTGGCGTCAGACAATCAGTCGACGCCAACGTTGCCAAGGGTACTCGGCCTGTGTAACGCGGTAGATTCAAAATCAAACCCCAAATATTTGTTAATTTTTTCAATTTTTATTTTACATTTTTTTGCTTTATATCTGAGCGGGGTAGATTTACTTGAGGGGAGCGAGAGGGTGGAATTAGGTTCAAGAGGGGTAGAACTACCCCGTACGGGGTAGCTGTGGCAACAGTGTCCTGTAATATTGCGAATTACACAACTATGATGTTAACCACGGTCAATTTTTTGAAGAGTAAAATAATTTTCAAAGTTTTTGGTGCAAAGTTATTTTTATTTTTTTTAACACCGAAAATTACTCGAATCATATTGAAATGAACCGTCGAATACAGGATGCTGTCTATTTATCATTTTGGGAATTTTCTTTTCGTAGTCCCCATTTAAAAAAACTGTGTAAAAAATAAAATTTCATTTAGATGGTCATGATTTCAAATCTAGATTTTTTTTTTTTAACTTTTCTGAATAACATTTCCCGAGATTTTCTAAAATAAGAGTACTTTACTCTTGTTTCAAAATCAAATATTTGAAGGCTCCTCGTTTATTACGTGTGTCTTGCTGCATTACGTTGGTGCACATGTGGTTTTAGGGGATGCACAAACTTTTATCAAGAATAATTTTTTGTCTAAAAACGCTTAATAAAATAAATAAGTTTCTCATATGGTGCATTCTTTGGGGATGACACTGTATATGTATGTAGGTATATCCACACACAGGCGGTACTGCTTCCGGTGTATTATTTCACAATCTGTACCCTTATATCGCTGAATGAATTATTATTATTATTACATATAAGCAGATCCACACAGGATTTTTTCATGTTCCGTTTTTAAGGATTCAGTTGAAGGCGAAACCAAATATTAATAAAATCCATCTTCGCCCTAATTGAAACACTGGCGAATTCGCCAATTTTAAAAACAATTTATTTAAAAACTGTTTTCGAATATGAGCCCTTCATTGCATTTTGTTGCAGAAATGGAACACACCGTTCAATCAGTTGTAAGTTTCTATTCCAATAAGCAGAAGTACAGACAACCTGTATCACAGAATTTACTTCGATAGTTATTATACCTCGATTCCGTTGATATCATACTTAGCTGGAAGAGGAATACTGAGCCTGGGTACTGTACGGAGAAATAGGATATCAAACTGTAAGTTGCCAGATGAGAAAGCTATGAAAAAAGCAGACAGAGGTGCTACATATGAATATGTTGCCTCATATAAGGGCACAGAAATTTCAAATGTTGCCTGGAAAGACAATAAAACTAACACTCCTATCGAATTTTGCTGGAGAAAAACCTCTGAGTAAAGTTCAGCGTTTTGATAGAAAGAGAAAGGAAAGAATTGAAGTGGATTGCCCATACATTGTAAAGGAATGCAACCGGCACATGGGTGGTGTTGATTAGTTGAACAGTCATTTGGCACGGCACAAAATATTACTACGCAGTAAAAAGTTGTATTTCAGACTGTTCTATCATCTGTTAGATTTGGCAGTGGTCAATTCTTGGTTACTTCATAAGCAGGCTTTGGTTCAGCGTTTCAAGTACTGACAAATTGTCAACTTTGTCTGAGTTCAAAACAGAAATAGCAGAATGTATGTGTAGAATTGGTGTACAGCGGGAAAGAGAAAAAAGAGGTAGACCGTCTTTATCCATTGAAACAGACATTCAAAAGAAAAAAAATGAGGGGTCCCGCCCAACATGTACCTCCCAAAGACGTGAGACAAAATTCAATTGGATATTGGCCCATTTGCACAGAGAAGAGAGTAAGATGTACAGGAATTTCACAAACAACTTGTTCCAAGTGTGGCGTTGGACTTTGTTACAACAAAAAAAATTGTTTTCTTCAGTTTCATACCACCTAAATATTGATAGCGTACACATGGTGTTGCATTTCTGCAACACATAAAAGGAAATGTATTGAAATTAAATGATTTTTTTTAAATATTTTTCCATTCATTGTCATGCAAAAACAAGCCTTATGAGCGATGAACAAGACGAATATAAAAAATCATGCAATGAAGGGTTAGGTTCGAGAAAAACCTTTGACTATTTTGACATCTATGAAAAATGTGGAAGGAAGGTTTTGGCTTTCTACTTCTCCATATTTATACAAAAAAAATGTGTGAATCTTCCTGAAGTGGAAATGTGGGGGCAGTTCTTCGGGTGATTACATTCACCGGACATCTTGGTGGGGTTGGACATCGGAAAATTAGCGACTTTCAGATATTTGGAAGTATCTGAACGTCATCACGTTTGTTGAGGCAGGAAGGTCGCTTCTCGATTTCGATGACCTCGCGAATTATTCGAGCTTGTAGTGTTTTCGCTATGTCGATGGTCTTAATGTTCGAAAGTCTATATTGTGTCCTGTCCCTTGATGATGGCTGGTCAGGGCTGAGGGTGGGTCTGACTTTCGGACAGCAAGCTGATGTTCCTATACTCTACTTGTCACACGTCTGTTGGTCTGGCCTACATATGTTCTATAGCAATCGGAGCATGGAATTTTATATATGCCCTGGGATTCATTGACAATTTTGTCCTTGGGGAACGAAGGAATATGGCAATTGGATTGTTGGCCTTGAATATCGTTTTTATGGCCTGTTTTTTGAGAATTCGGACAATTTTGTCAGTAACACCGTTAATGTAGGGAAGAAAAGCTTTGTGGGAAACGTTGTTGTCTTTTGGATCTCAGGTACTGGATGGAGAAGTTTTATTACGAAGGATTGCTCTGTCAATTTGATGATGGTTTGTGGATCCATTTTGAAGGAGGGCTGAAAACTCCAGACGTGGTTCAACCCAAACACAGTGATGTGTATATAAATGAATATTTTTTCAGTTTCTAAATATTTCCACTGATAACTTTAAATTGACCACACTGAACAGCACCGTTAGCATAACGGTGTTAATTCTGTTAACTAGACCTGCACAAATCATATAATTTTGACTTTTATTAGAACAGAATATGCAAGCATATCGAATGAGGAAAATCTCAGTAATATATTCAAGAGTAACGGCTATACAAGACAGCACATACACTTACATGTCCAAGAGCAACCACTTACGTAAAGGACTCATCAACGAAATTATTTCTCAAGTACTTGTCTATCCTCCATCATAATACTTACCAAATATACTTGTACTCGAAGCTCTTTCCGATAACGGGGTCTTTTTTTCCATCAAACCAGAATTGACAGTAGGTTGTAACAGTTGGTTCTATTCTGTCTATCATGCCTAGTATCCTAACGGTAGGCCCCAGTCTATTATTAGCTCTTTTGTCTAAATACGCCCCGTACAACTGAAAAGTACCATTCGTCGTCCTCAAAGTTTGCCAGTAGAGATTGTTGAATTCTAAATCGAACATAGACGGAAATCTGTAAATAAAACAGCGATTCAAGTTACCAAACATTAGAGATATCACTACATAGTATGACACAAAGTCGCTTCCCGCTGCGCTGTCTGTCCCCATGTATGCTTAGATCTTTAAAACTACGCAATGGATTTTGATGCGGGTTTTTTTATTAGATAGAGTGATTCAAGAGGAATGTTTATACAGAGTGGTCCAACGAAAAGTATGCACCTTGCTTTTCTCCTTTCTTTGTAACTTAACGAAAAAATGCTCGGACCGGTCAATTTTGCTTTTGAGGGGGACACATTTTAGATGTATTTTTCTACCTGTGCCTTCAACCCCCTAGCGAGGGTGAGTAACAACCCTAAAATTTTAAATGGAAAGTGGGGTCGAGTGATATATCATTTGAAAGGGCACAAAATTATCTTTCCAATGATACCTAATTTGTTGTATTTCACTCAAACATGTAGGTATTATGAAGAAAAACAACTACAACCCAGTACAATAATACAGATTTTGTTCAAATCTATTCCTAACATTCTGTAGCATAACAGGTGTTATACTTCTGCACTCTGCTGTAATAAGTTGGCGAAGATCTTCTATGGACTCGGGCTGCGTAGCAAAACATTTATTTTTCAAGTGTCCCCAAAAGAAAAAGTCTGAATGCGATAAATCAGGTGACCTGGCAGGCCATTCGATGGGGCCTCTCCTTCCAATCCACCGTCCAGGAAATCGGTCATCTAAAAACTCTCTTACCGGAGCAACATCGTGAGGAGGTGCTCCATCTTGCTGGAAATGAAGCCGATCATCATTATGATTTTGGTCATTTTCAATTATTTCTGTTATGAGAGGATCAATTGTATCTTCAAGCATCTTCAGGTAGACCCCACCAGTTAAATTCCCAGGAATAAAAAGTGACCCTACGATATGACTACCTAATATGCCACACCAGACATTGATTTTTTGAGGGTACTGGGTATGGACCTCTCGGAATAAGTGTGGGTTACTGTCATCCCAGTAACGGCAATTATGCTTATTCACAGCTCCATTCAAAAAAAATGTACTCTCATCGGAAAAGCACGTGTTGCATGATAGGTGCGGATCATCAATTAGTAGCTGGCTCAGATGTTCACAAAATTGCAGCCTTCTATCAGGATCATCTTCATTGAGTTCCTGTACTAATTTAATTTTGTACGGATGAAATTTATAGGCTTTTAATATCCGTATTATGGACGAACGGGAGACACCTGAGGCTGCAGCAAGCTGATGGGTACTTTGAGTATGATCCAATTCAACATGTCCCAAAACAGCGACTTTCACTGCTTCATTTCTGATCGGTTTCCGTGGCTGGTGTTTCACATTACAGACAGATCCGGTATCGACAAACTTTTGGACTAACTTGGCAACGTACGAATCATTCACATTTTTCCCGGGATGACTGTTATTAAAGAGGCGAACAGTAAGTCTAGCACAACTATTATGTTGATAATAAAGTTTAACAATTGCAACTCGTTCAGAAATGGAATAAACCATTTTTACAGTAAAGTTGAAATAATTTCAAAAGCAAGCGAACTGAATCAATGAACGTTTGCCTAAATTTTTTTTGTACACTCATCTGCTGTTGTTATTTGAACCAAAAAACGCACGAGAGAAATTGAGGAATGTATTAGTGATAAAAATTCCGTTTTTTCCGCATTTTCATTAACACCAAAAATATCGAGTAAATGTTCTTGCTTTTTTTTATAACTATTCAAGTAAATACAACAAATTAGGTATCATTGGAAAGAGAATTTTGTGCCTTTTCAAATGATATATCACTCCACCCCACTTTCCAGTTAAAATTTTAGGGTTGTTACTCACTCTCGCTAGGGGGTTGAAGGCACAGGTAGAAAAATACATCTAAAATGTGTCTCCCTCAAAAGCAAAATTGACCTGTCCGAGCATTTTTGCGTTAAGTTACAAAAAAAAAGCAAGGTGCATACTTTTCGTTGGACCACTCGATATGTATACAGTGTGTGAAAGCCAAATGGAATAAATTCATTATTTCGGTTACGATACATATTTTATTGAAATCCGGAAACACGTCAAATTAAAATTATAATTTGACATACTTCAACGGAAAAATGCTACCCCTACCTTCAACCCCTGAATGACGGGTACAACAACCAATTTTTTAAACGGGAAGTATAGGCTTGTGATATATCGTTTGAGAGGTCTCTTCATTCTCTATTCAAAAATGGTATCGCCTTGAATGGCTATAGTTATTTGGCACTACTTCAAAATGATGTCATTCCAAGTTTAGCAAATTTACATCATGATCCAGGAAACCCTCAAGTTCCAGTGAATACGATATGGTTTCAGCAGAATGGAGCATCACCACATTACCAAGTTAAAGTCCGGCAATACCTCGATACATTTCCCAATCGGTGGATAGGGGGGCGAGGATCGATTGAATGACCAGCGCGATCACCTGATCTTTCATCATTAGATTTATTTTTATGGGGATATGTAATGCGCAATGTGTACAAAACTAAACCTTCAGATTTGAATGACTTGAAGAAACGAATAATGCTTGCGATTATGTCGGTCACGCCTGATATGTTGGAGCACTATTATTTATTCTATTCATAAATGGTTCTATTCTGAATGGTTGCTTTTTGCCGATGATCTGAAAATATATAAACAGATACAAACAGTTAGGGATTGTGTTAATCTGCAAAGGGACATCGAAAGTATTTATGAGTGGAGCATCACAAATTAATTGAAATTTAATATTAACAAATGTAGCATCATCAGAATAACTCATTTGAAGGATCCTGTTAATTTTGATTATATGATGGATGAAGAAGTCCTCCACAGATCCTGGGGTAACTTACAACAGTATTTTATCGTTTGCCAAACATATTCGAAATATTGTTAAATCGTCAAATCGAATGTTAGGATTCATTATTAGACAAACTCGGGAGTTTACGAATAACAATACTATAAAATTATTATACTACTCACTTGTGAGACCTAAATTGGAATTTGCAAGTATAATATGGTCAGGTGAATATCGGTCCACAATCAATGCAGTGGAGAGAATACAAAATAAATTGCTCAGGTATCTACAGTGTGTAACAACGAAAACTTAACAGAGCCGTTTTTGAATATAAAAAGTGAGATTTTTAAAAAAAGCTCGGACAGGTCGATTTCTAATTGAAGGGGGACACCTTTCAGACTAATCAGATTTTTTGTAGTACGCACCCCCTCGGAGGGGTGCGTCCGACGACCCTTATTTAGATAGGGAAAGTAGGTCGAGTGGCACCTTGTTTCAAAGGTCTTTCGAATACCTTCACAACTCTGTTAAAAGAAAGTTTTTGTAACGATTAGTTTTCGAGATAATTTGAAGATTTAAAGGTATTTTTATTGAGTTCAACTCTTTTTAAAATAAATCAAATTGTTTTTAAGGTTCAATTTACGTTCAGAACTTTCATAAAAAAATTAATTTTTGCTTTTTATGACAATCTGCTAATACGTGTCCATTTGATTTCGTAAAAAAGTAAGAATTATTTGTTTATCACGAGGAGATTTTTTAGGGGGATGGGGTTGGTTACCACCCTTACATTTTAGGTAAATTGAGTGGCACCTCCTTATGAAGGTTGCCTTTTGACGTGGGTATTTTATGCTTCTGATAAAAAAGTGAATCATACTAAAAACTTACCTACACAACGAATACAACCTACTGATTTCCTTAAATGCTGATGACAATTTGTCAAGAATATGTCCCTTTTTTATATATGTTTTCTTATTGAATATTTATTTATGTTATTTGTATAACTGTATGATCTTTCAAAAGTGTGCGGTTGGAATATGATATTTAAGCAAATATTAGCTTTTCAGATCAAGTTGATATTGCTCTCCATTTGAAACAGTTTATTTTTCCCTTCAAATAGGTGGTGGATTTTGAGATGATATTATATTTTCTTGATTCAAAATATTTCATATTCGCAATGATATAAATAAACGAATGATGTCGTTGAAAGGCCAAGAAATTTGATTTCTTTGTTGAAGAAAGTGTGATTTTCTGGTGGAACATGGCCATGTTGGCAAAAAGTAATAGTTTTTCCAATAGAGATACAAATTTCAAAGCAATCTATGATCTTCTCTTAAAGAAACATTTTTACTGAGCATGTTTTTCGATTGCGTTATTTCAAATATGGGTGACGATAGGTCACCTGTTGATCTTTGTTTCCGAAACTATACTATGTAAATAACGTTTTTCATTAGTTTTGTAACCAAAATAGGCAATTGAATATCTTTATTTTTTTGGTAGATCCTTCGAATATCAGGACCAGGCAAAAACGGCCTTAATCGACTTCAGCTAAACCTGAGCATCCATTACAATTTGAAGGAGACTCATAAAAACGGACAAACCTTTTTAAACAACCAATAATTTTATTACATAAAATGAACTAAGAGATTTCTAAAACTGGGAATCTACTTGTAGCATCAGTAATTGGTTATTCATACCTTGCACAGCTGTTGTTGAGACCCATCGGTTTATTTTTGTTCTTGTTCCAGTAGACTATTGGAAGGTTCGGCATCCGCTTCTGTATATCCTCAATCAGATTGTCTTCAGATAAACTCGGGCTCTTATCTACGAAAGGCTCCAGATCCATACTTTCCGTCGTGCTGTCTGCATGTCTTGTCAGTGGGTCGAGTCTTTTCTGAAGGAGGAATCGGCTATTGAGATGCGGAACCGGGACATCTATCATCGATATCGATCTGAATTTGTAGAGAGTATATATTATCAAGGCCCATAGTACTCCAAACGTGAGAATTTTTGTAATGAAGCGTCCTTTGCCGGTTGCGTTACACATTGAGCAAAACATCTTGAGCATGAGTTCTGAAATGAAATGATCCAATTAGAATTCAGTTATTTTTTTTTCGAACTTAAGGTTAATCAATCAAAAAAGTACTTGAACAAATTTCTATACAGGATGTTTCTCAAAAACATCTCGAGGCCCACTTTGAGGAAAAACTAAATGTGAATATATGACCTGAAAGTCCCAACTTGAACTTTCCGGTGCTTAATTTTCAAGAGAAAAATCGTTTTTTATAACTTTGGTGTGACCTTGGATGAATTTGTTGAACGTAGTACACATCTACGCAAAATACAGTTTGTATAAAGGGCCCTCCATATAATTGAAAAGACCGGTTGTGACAGTTGAAAAATACCACAAAATATGAACCCTCTCATCACGATTCAGTATGCCGATGATACTACTATTTATGAGAGTCACCCTGAACATGAATATCCAAAGCAACTAACTGACAACGCGTTTAAAAAAATTGAAAATTTTTTTTGTCGCCAATAAGTTATGCTTGAATGTCAAGAAAACTGAAACAATTACGTTCACACTAAAAGAACCGAAGGACAGTCAAACATCCATTCGGTTTTTGGGGGTAACACTGGATCAAAAACTTAATTGGAAAGAATACATCGAAAATCTCTCTACTAAGCTGTCCAGCACTCTATACCTGCTTCGTAGAATAAATGAATTTGTTCCATCTTATGTTTCGAGAGCAGCTTACATGGGGTTATTTCAGTCTAAGCTGTCATAAGGATTGGTTTTTTGTGGACTTTCAACTGACTGGGAAAGGATATTCATTTTACAAAAAACGGCAATTTGAATCCTGAGAAGGGCAAAACGAACTGACAGCTGTAGACCTCTATTCAAAAAATTTAATATATTAACCATTACGGCTCTTTACGCTGTTGAGCCTACTACTTCAATTTTGAAAGTCGCTAAGTTAGTAAATATTTCTGTTGGTTCTATAAACAAAATTTCAAAACTTACAAAATGAGTATTCTTCAGCAACTCGGTCAGGATGACTATGATAGGAGAATTGAATTTTGTGAAATAAGGACTGCGAGAATTCTAAATGACCCGAATTTAATAAAAAATATTTGCTTCAGTGATAAATCAACTTTTTTTCTTAATGGCTTTGTAAATATAAGCATAACTGTAGATACTGGGATAATGAAAATCCACACTTATTTCGAGAGGATCATACGCAATATTCACAAAAAATAAACGTCTGGGCTGAAATTCTGGGAAACGAAATAAGTGGCCCTATTTTTATTGAAGAAAATTTAACTGGTCAATTGTATTCAAATTTATTGGAAATTGTAATCGATCCACTCATAACACAGTCCTTAGAAAGCCAAGTTGATGAAGAAGACATCCCGCTCTTGGAGAACGCCAAGTTGATGAAGAAGAGAATCCGCTCTTGGATTAACAAAATTTACATTTTTAACAGGACGGCGCACCGCCACACTACGCATTGCATGTCTGACAGTGGCTCGATCAACGGTATCCTGTCAAATGGATTGGCAGAAGAGGCGCTCTGGAATGGCCGGCGATATCTTCGGATTTAACACCATTGGATTTTTTTCTCTGGAGTTATTTGAAGACAATGGTATACAAAACTCCCCCACAGGACATTCAGGATCTAAGACACAGGATTACTGACACATACAGACAAATTGATAACGTGAAATTCAGAAAAGTCCGACAGGAATTCGAGAATAGATTGTACTTTTGCTTCGCCACCAATGGTAAACATTTTGAACACCTAATAAAGTAAGGTACATTAAATTGACAATTGAATTGACATATATTTGATTTTCTAGATACATTTATTTGATTGCAATAGCTATTACCTTATTTTTTATTATAATTAATTTTCTTTTTGCCCTATTTTACGAGAATGGATCAACCAATTTCAGGGTTGAGTGAGGATTTTTAAGATCTTTAAAATGATGTGTTACAAGATAGGGGTGCCATTCAAAATTATTAAATGGAGGTAGCTAGGGGTAAGGGGGTTAAACCTAAAATACTACTGGCACTGGTTTCAAACTTCCCCCTCGATATTTAAATTGACGAGTTTTTTGCCTACGGCAAATTCTCCCTGCTAAACGAAGTACTAGGGGTGGGAAGTTCTGAAATGAAGGCACTATATTTATCTACCTTGACGATGCTGAATCTGTTGTATGGATAATAAGAAAATAAATTGATTGACTGATTCATAGTGATTTTTTATGTTGCTATATTCGTCTCGAACATGTGTTCAGTATGTTGGTGTGAGCAATAACAGAAATGTTTTGCGTGTCCGACGATTTTCTGCTATCGAAAAAAAATGGATCAAAGAGTTTTGCATCAAATTTTGTGTAAAAAATGTAATTGAGTGCTCAAAAACACTTGAAATGTTGACAGTGGCATACGGTGTTTGTACTCTGAGTGGTATAAGCTTTTCGCAAAAGGTCGAGAAGATCATCCACAAATCTTGAGCATCACTTTTTCTGTTGGCAATAAATTCATTACTATTATTGTTGTTGCTTTTTTACCCTGTGGCTGTTTGTGGTTAGCCCGTCTCTGTGTGTGTTTTTCAAGCGGACTGGTGGAGAACCGCCAATTTCGCATATACTCTTGTTGCTGTCAGACCTCATCCGACCAAACTACTAGTTTGACTAATTTCTTCTGTCGTTGAGTGTTTTATCCTCGGCCTGCACTGTTATTTTCCGAAGAAAATGTTGTTTTAGTTTTGAAAATTCACTTGATGAATGGTTGGCAGGAATCGTGATCTGGCAACGAAGTTAATTGTGGTAATTTATGTGGTTATTGTTTTGCTTGAATGCCGGCAAATTTCTGTATGCATAAACAGTTAAAATTGAGGATGTTCGTTTCCGATTCTGTTCAAGGTTTGCTATTATAATAATGAGATGTTGAACGAAAGACTTTTTTTGTGAAGAAAAATCAGTTTTTCATTGACCTTCTTTGGATATTTTCACCTTCCACGATCTGAAAAATATGAAAATTGTAACGGAGAAATTTACACACGTTCAGAAATGATACTTTTTTACTTCACTCCGATAAGTTACTGCGTAAATTCAAAGTATTTTCACAAAGAAAAATGTTCTATTATAAGTAACTTGTATTTATTAATTTTACCTATAAAAAAATACAATACGCTCTGGAGTTTGAGGCTGCAAAACAATCCTGCAAGAGCCAGAGCAAAGTTCGAGCTATCGAGGAAGATGGGCAGGTACCAGGTAATAAATGAAAGAAGTGTTGCCTGAGAGAAAACAAATAAGATACTGGAACTGTGGGAAAATTGGGCATGTGCCTAGCAAATGTCCAGCATTCAAAGAATCGACACCAAATTAGGAAAACTAGAGGGGGTCGATGAGGAGGGGCAATCGTCGGCCTGTACCCAGCAAACCCCCGTAAAAACGCATATGTTGCCATTCTCCAACGACAAGACAAGGGTGTTTTCGTAGACGGCCTCATTAACAACGAGCCTTACACCATGCTGCTAGATACAGGTGCGACGAGAACCATTCTTGGGCCAACCTTTGCCAAAACACCGGCAAGAATTGAACCATCAAGCTGGAAGCTACGCACCGCAACAGGGGAGCCAGCCACTGCACGTGGAGAACTACCAATTGAATTGGTGTTGGGCAGCACTGAATTGAAACATCATGCATTGGTGGCGGACATCGAGGACGATGCAATCATTGGAATAGACATAATGAATTCTAAAGGGTTCGAGCTGAATTTTTAAGACGGCGTCCTACTTGTCGGCGGAGAAGAGCTGGTGCTTCATGGAAGAAGCGAAGAGACGATCAGGGTCCTGTTGGCTGAAGACGTGTGCGTACCTGAAAGGGCTGAAACTATCCTGGAGGCTCGCTTGGAAGTGCGAGCAGCGGCAAGGTGGTAATGTTCGAGCCCAAGATACACGATGAGAAAATTGTACGAGGAATTGCACTGGAGAAGACCCTGTTGTGTGTTGATAAAGTTGTGCCGGTCAGGGTCATGAATGTAACCAAGTTTCCGTGACCTTAAAGAAAGGAACAATGCTGGGGCACTGTTCGTCCATTTCCTCTGTGATACGGAGTGTACGCAGTTCTGTTAGCCAAGCCAACAACTTGTCCAAAGAGTTGGAGAAGTTGATTGATATTTCCTCCAAGGACATACCACCAACTCACCGGTCGAAACTGAGGGAGTTAGTCAAGAAGTACCAGGAAATCTTCGACATTGGAGAAGGAAAAGGTGGCAGAACGAATGTGGTTCAGCATAGAATCGACACTGGGAATGCCCGACCAATCCGACAATCAGCTAGAAGACTCCCCCTTGCGAAGAAAGGCAGACAAGATAGTCAGCAATATGGAAAAAGAAGGAGTCATCGAACCTAGCCGGCTCCATAATTTTCTCGACTTTGGATTTGAAGAGTAGATATTGGTAAGTTGAATTGGTCCCAGAAGCTCGAGAAAAGACTGCTTTCACCATCGGCTCAGGATTGTAGCAGTTCACAGTTAGGCCAATCGGGATTTGTAATGCTCCAGCGACCTTCGCGAGATTGATGGAGACGGTTCTCAAGGGACTCTTATGGAAGACGTGTCTTGTATATCTCGACGATATAATCGTGGTCGGAAAATCGTTCGACGATCACTTAAAAAATCTGGAGGAGGTATTCATGCGTCTGAGGAGTTCTGGATTGAAACTTAGTCCCAAGAAATGCCATCTGTTCCAGAAAGAAGTCCGTTACCTTGGCCAAGTTGTCTCTGGGGAGGGAGTGGCGGTAGACGAACAAAAGATCAAAGCAGTTAAGGATTGGCCCGATGACTGCTCACATTGCCGACGAGCAGAAGAGAAGGAAGCAGCTATTTGTAGAAATACAGCTGTAGACGACAACTGGGAGGACAATAGAATCAAAGAAGATCAAGAGAAAGACTCAGATCTTGGTTTAGTCATCGGATGAAAGAAAAGTAATCAAAGACCATCGTGGCAGAAGGTTGCAGGTTATTCGCCAGCGGTTAAGTCCTGCTGGACCCAATGGAACCCCCTTACCTTGGAAAACGGGGTTCTAAAACGGGTTTTGGAGTCTGAAGACGGTGGAGAAGAAAAGCGCCAGACCGTGGTACCCAGGAGCAGACGACGGGAGGTGCTCAAAGAAATCCATGAAGGAGTCATTGTAGGACACCTGGGAGTAACGAAGACCATCCAGAAAGTAAGACAGCGGTTTCACTGGGTTATTTGTCAAGCCCACGTCAAGGACTGGTGCAGAAAGTGTGCTGTATGCGTCGCCAGTAACGGACCTCGGATACGACCCAAAGCTCCAATGCGCCAGTATAACGGGTAGTTCATTTGAGAGAATCGCCATCGATATCGCCGGCCCGTTCCCAGAGTCCGACCATGGGAACAAATACATTCTAGTAGCCGTGGACTACTTCAGCAAGTGGGTAGAAGCCTATGCCCTGCCTAACCAGGAAGCCTTTACCGTCGCTGACGTCCTAGTAAAGGAATGGATATGTCGATTTTGTGTCCCATTGGCGCTGCATTCGGACCAGGGCAGAAATTTTGAGTCCAACCTGTTCCAAGAAATATGTAAACTGTTGGACATTCGAAAGACCAGAACCACAGCCTTACATCCACAGTCCGATGGAATGGTGGAACGAATGAATAAGACCATAAACCGCCACTTGTCCAAAGTAGTCTCCGACCATCAAAGAGACTGGGACCAATACCTCCACCTGTTCCTGCTTGCTGACTATGTCAGCAAGCTTCGGCAGAGAATGGACGACATCCATGAACCAGTCCGTCTGAACATCCATAGTGCCAGCGATAGGATGAAGGAGGCCTATGACATCAAGGCGAATGCTGGAGGATTCGAAATCGGTGACCTAGTTTGGCTGTACAATCCTAAGCGACGCCGTGGTTTATCACCAAAGTTGCGGAACTCGTGGGAGGGTCCGTACAAAATCATGAAAAAGATTAATGACCTCGTCTACCGAATCCATAAGCCACCTCGAAGAAAGCCTAGGATCGTCCAATTTAATAGATTGGCTCCTTATGCTGGAAATCACGACCAAGTTCGCGCCCTCAGATCACCAGAGGATGAAATGACTTTCCAGTAATTCATGTCCTTATACTCGAACGGACAGAAGGTCGTACATGAGGTAACTCGAGAAGAGCCACGAGACCTTTTCAAGGTTCCAGTTGATTACGCACTAGCTTACTGCGTGGCAGAGGATCTTCAAATGTCCAAGGGTATCGCTGAGGTATTCAACAAGAAATTTGGTCAGCTCCAAACATTACGAGAACAGAATCCTGAAGTCGGAGGAGTGCTACAGTTGAAGAAGGGTCAGAGAAACATTTTCTACTTGGTGACCAAAAAGCATTCTCGAGACAAACCGTCCTATGAAGATGTCTGGAGGAGTTTTACTAGATTGAAGGATACGATGCTCGACCAGAATCTCGTGGACTTAGCAATCCCGAAATTAGCCTCTGGGCTCGACAGGCTGGACTGGAGAATTGTGAGAAGCATGTTGGAAACGATCTTCAGATCCAGCGGCATCAAGATTTTGGTGTGCGGTAACCATCTTCCACGACCGAGCATGAATACTGTGGAGTGTTACTTCCATCGAACTTCACAGTGCAGATATGGGGAGTCCTGCAGGTATCGACACACGCCAATGATGACATTTCGGGGCGAAACGTCTTTAGGAAGGAGGCAATGTAACGAATCTGAAGCCGGCCCTGACCGATATCTCAGCCAGCGAATAAACAATGACTCACCGCGAAAGAAATGCATTCGACGAACCACCGCGAAAGGTGCCGAAACCCCTAGAGAGATCTGGAGCGTTCGTTGCCGATATAAAAAAGGCCGCTTTCCGTCCCGAGTGGTAGTCTGTATCTAGAAAGTGAATCGTGCGTTTTAATAAATAATTCGACCTGTGAAGATAAATCAAGCGTTAGTTTTATAAGTGTTGTATATAAATTAGTTGTGATAGTGAGATATTGTTAAAAATAGACAGCTAATTCTTTAATTCGTTACAATATTGATCTGCTGACGACAGCACTTTGTGTCGTAATTCTATCTGAATTCCAAAACATCGGCTGCGGATGCACATCTTCACCGGCAGCAGAAGGTTGCATTTAATTCAGGTTCAATTCAATGCGACGAAAGCCCAGGCATCGGTTTTCTTCAAAAAGATAAAAATCTCTGAAACGTATATATAGTGTCAGGACAGACAATTCCGCTTTTTGCTTCGATAAGTTTGTTCGGGGTTAAAATGTCGCTGGAATTTGAAAGGCTGCTTCTCAAAACCTTGGAACACTGTTCCGATCCAGAGAACTGTACACACCTCAGCAACTTTTGATGCTTTTTAAAGCTCAAATCAGACTTTCTTTGGAGTATTGTTCTCCTGTATGGAGCTTTGCCACCAAACATACCCTGAAGTTGCTGGATTCTATCCAGAAAACAGCCATCAGCCTGATTGGAGACGCGAACATCACGTGGAACCTTGATAGCCTGAATCATTGAAGAAAGGTTGGAGATTTGTCTCTCTTCTATATATACTTTAACGGTAAGTGTTCTCATAGAGCCCCGCTCACAAACATACCCTGAAGCTGCTGGATTTCATCCAGAAAAGAGGCATCCGATTGATTGGAGACGCGAACATCACTTGCAACCTGGATAGCCTGGAACATCGAAATAGGTTGAAGATTTGTTTCTCTTCTTTAGATATTTTTACGGGAAGTGGTCAAATGAGTTGGCACAGTTGATTCCACCAAGAACGATACGTATCAGAAATACACGACGGACTGTGGCTGCTCATCGTTTTGAAGTTCAACTCAGTACACCTCAAACTTCACTGTTTGAGAACTCTTTCATTTGGAAAATTGCCTTTATGTGGAATAAACTTCCTGAGAAAGTTTTTCCAAATGAATTTAATCTCCAGTGATTCAAGTCCAACGCGAAACGCTTCTCTGGCACAGGCATCGCTTTTGGAGCGCCTTAAGGATTTCCTTATAGTGCTTGTGTCGTGTCTTTAGAAAAAAGGTGTTCCCGATATCAGTCATCTGCTATTTCGCCAATATCCATATTTTTCTTCAAAATAAGTAGCAAAGTACGGCCGATTTCCAAGGAGCTGTTTGAAATATATTTCTTCCCAGATTGAGAATATATATTGATTTTTCAAGTCAACGATTCTCACAGTGGGTATCATTGGCAATCTGTCGCGCCTTGTTCCATTCAACACGATGTTTACCATCTGACTTTAAAATGATTTCTGACAATTGAGATTCTTTTAATTGTAATCTCGATGTTCATTCTCACGCATTTTCAATGGTCTCGAAGTTTCACCAATAGAACTTTTACCACAAGAACAAGGTATCTCATGAACGCAATTTATTGTTTTTTTTTTCAGTGTTGTTGGCTTTTGTGTGTGTGACTATAGTACTTGGTATAATTTTTGTTTTGAAAGAAGTTTAACATTATATCTATTTTCAATCAGTCTTATCTTTTCAGATAGTTCTGGAAAGTGAGGTATAAGGTTAATTGTGGAAGCTGTCGGTGGTTGTTGAGTCGGTAATAATAACATTTAAGCACTACATAAGGACATATTGTAAAATAATAGATAAGGCAAATTGTAAAATCAATTTAGGGTGGTATACCTGTATAGTATACCTGCATAGCATACATAACGTTAGCTTAGAAAAGTTTCCAGTTTAATCTTCCTCTTGAAAATGATCACTTGGTGATCGAAACACGTGTCGAGGTGTTAAAAATAACGATTTGGTGTTGGGAAAGAACTCCAGTAATATTCATGAGCTTTGTTGTTGAGAATGTATTTACGAATCGAAATGCATGATAAAATATAGTGTTCCATTTAAAAAAATATCAATATAAATATCACGTTTTCAAAATATTTATGAAATATTGTGAAAACGTAACTGACGTTTTTCTGTTTTCAGCATCGAGAAGACCATTAAAAATGCTAAAAATGCCAAAATGTGTAAAAACTCTGTGACTTCCTTTTCTCCATCATTTTTCAGATCATCCTTGATGAATGAAAAAATACGCTTTCCATATTCTGATTTAATGGTCTATGTATGTTTGAGAAACTTTCAAAGCGGTCACTTTCAAAATTCTCAACCGATTGAGTTATAATTGATAGCAGTAATTGAAGATATTTTCAATGACCTTTTATACAATAAGCGGTTGTTCCCAGGAAGATTGATTCATCTCCCGCATATATAAATAATACTCAGAATTCGTGATATACATATCGGAGTCTTTAACCTCACTCGAGTTCACTGTTCACGTTTTTACACACTACCTCTGCTAATTTGCATAATTTGCTTCCCATAAAAATATTATTGCACTTGTAAATTACTCCGCTTTAGACAGTTAGATACCGCCTCACTTTGCGGTGAGTAGATTTCAGCTTTTTCATACCTATGATTGAGGTGAAGTGTTTCCAACTCGAATTACCAATTCGCTTTTCATTACAACTTGATAGAACGCCATCATAAGAATATAACCATTTTATCGACCTTTTTTGGGTAATTGTTACCTTTCACAATCTTAAAAAAAATATAAAAATTATAATGGAGAATTTTATACAAGTGTAGAAGGGTAAACTTTTTAGTTTACCCCGATAAGTTACTGCGTAAAAATCAAAGTATTTTTCACAAAGAAAAATCTTCTATTTATCAGTAACTTGTCGTATTTAACAATTTTGCCTATCAAAAAAATTATTAAGAAATACTGGGTGAAGGACTTTAGTAGGAGGTTCCTACTAAAGAACTTAATCAAAGAGGCACTCCAACGTGAGCTCTGAATCCATCTACAGCCAGAGCAGGTGGTTACAAGTCTCTGCAGCCCTCTTCAAGACTCCTCAGCCACCCCAGGTATTCCATACAACCAGTGAAACTGAATCAGACAACTATCGACACTGTAAATATTCTCTGATTTTTTTTCATTATTATATTATATTTTCAATATTATACCACCATCTATATATATATATATATATATATATATATATATATATATATATATATATATATATATATATATATATATTTCCGGCTTTGAGCCATTTTGTAAAAAGGAAATAAAGTTGTATATTTATTTTGCCTTTCAATCCAAGCTAGGTACAAGTTATATCGTTCTCTTTGGTTTTGCCTTTTGCAACCTGGCGCCCAAATATCAGAATTAGTCAAGTAAACTCATGGTTTATTTGATTAATAGTAAATTAATCTGTTATAGCTATTAATCAGACCTGTGTTGAACTTATTCACACCCTCCCGTATCAAATTGAGCAGCCTATCAGCAAAAGGTGTTGGCATCCCAAATTTTGAAATATTAAATTTAACTTTTCAAAATTTGGGGGGTTACAAGGGAAGCCGGACAAACTGGCGCCGTTACGCGTTAGGTAACGAAGCGGTTTACCCTCCCATAAGTTATCACTTCAATAATATCTATACGGTGCATTTCTTTATTGTCCCCCCCTTTTATTTTTGGAACGGGTCAACTCAAAAAATTGAAATTTGGGACAATTATTTACTACAACATGACGGAACTTTTGATATTGCCTGAATACATTGACATTCAATGTAATATGCTTGAGGTAGTAAGCTTGAGGTGAGTTCAGAAGATGCTCGTTAATTCACGACGTTTCGATTGTAAGGTGTCCACAATCGTCTTCGGGTGATGACTGGATTGTGGATACCTTACAATCGAAACGTCGTGAATTAACTTGGCTTGGAATCCTTTTACTTTTCAATTTTTATTGTATTTATAATTTTTTTCAATTTGTTTCATTTTTACTTGTATTTTACTTCACTAATTTTCATTTCAGGTTTTTTGCTTAATATAATTGTTTTTTCAGCTATTCATTTTTATACCTCTCCTTTAATTTTTTGATTCTTCTTTTCAGTTATTTCGGGGATTTCAAATCATTTTATATAATACCAGACAATGGAAGTCCGAACTAATGAAATTCATCATGAAACATTGTCAATCACCTTTAAATAAATATTATAGTTGGGTAGTTAACATCCAATTCAATATGTAGAAATGTTTTACAGTTATTCTTCAAATTATTTGATTGAAAAAATATCTAGTTACACCTATGAAGAGTACTACATTTCAATTGGCCGTGATACATTTTATACTGGTAACATTTTTCAAATTAGAATTCAAATTATATATGAGTACTTAATTGTACAGGTGGAATCGTATTACTTATGTATATCAATTAAATGTGTATTGCCTCATCAAGATTCTAGAGTAGCCTGGGAAACGTTTGACCATGACAAGGACACGCAGCGTCATTAAACGAACACCAATTAATTTCCATAGGATGGTTCATGTGAAGAAAAACACTACTCGATTAGATATTTGATTGAACGAAACCAGTTTAATTTTTTTTTGTTTTCAGATGACGCAAAAAATATGATTTTTAGATATCGAAACAAAATCGGAACTCCACTTCTGATGTTTCACTTGAAACATCTCGTGAAAGTAGATGCTTCTGTTCGTTTCAGAATATAAAATACATCCTGTTGAACGAACCGTGTGAGAATGGTTGAGATCGGAGTTAGGCGTGTTTATTATTCATTGGCTCAGATTGGAAGGCAAGTACATATCATGTGCAGGCATCTTCAAGAATAAATTTTCCGGTTATGACTAGCAATTATTTAGGTTGTTTCGAAAGTTAAGTCCGTTTCAATGTCGTGTGTTTTGTAGCTTCATATCTCAATTAATATTTTTCCAATAATAGTAGGCTCTGGTCTAGATGAAGTTAATTATTATTATGAAACAAAAAGTATTTGACATTAACACAACTTGTTAATCAAACCATTATCATTGTTTTAACTAGTTTAAAATTATTGTCATTTTGAAATATTGTATGAGAACTTATCCCCAGGAAGAACGAATTGATATGATTTGGATAAATAATCGGCGAGTGTGAAGAAAACTGTTTATTAGCGTCAACAGTATATGCCCAAAAGTATCCTAATAGGAGTTATCCTAACAAGCTTTTATTGGAAAAGTTGTTGCAGTTTTTCCGAAGAACAGGCAGTGTATCTTATAATATGCAAGAACGGCAAAAACCGGTTACTGGAAATGAGGAAAATTATCATTTGGTGATGTTATCACTAATTGAACGCCTTCACACAAGTCAACGAAAAAAATGTCAAATAACTGGTATAAGCAGACAGAGTATCCAAAGAATAATTAAAAATTACAAATTCCACCCGTATCGCATTCAACTACATCAACAGCTTTTTGAAGAAGATTATGATTGACGACTGAATTTTTGTTTATGGGTTTTAGAAAAGTTTGGTGATGTGCTTTTTTCCGATAAGTCAACTTTTCATAACAACGTATTAGTTAACAGACTAGTTGACAGTTTCACTACTACAGTGACTAAAACCCTAATATTTGCAGAACCCTTGATCACCAGCACAGGTGGTCTCTTAATGTGTGGGGTAGAATAATTGGAACGCAAGTAGTAGGTCCTTACTTTTTTGATGGTCATTAAAACGGCGTCATGTTTCTCGGATTTATTAGGGATAATTTGCCTATATGCTGTTGGAAAGTATACCTCCTAATATTCGTCAACGGATGTGGATGCAGCTGGATGGTGCTTCTGCACACTTTGATAGACGTGTTAGATCGACAATATCCAAATAGATGGATTGGAGGAGAAGGTCCACAGAATTGGCCAGCCAGGTCTCCGGATCTTACAAGTCCCGACTATTTTTTATGGGGATATATCAAAAGAATTGTTCACGATACACCGTCAACGACACCTCAGGATATGAAAGTACGAATAAGAAGAGCGTTCCATATCGCATAATATGTTATCCAGAGTTCAGCAGAGACACCATTTTGAGCATTTATTGAAATAATAAACTATTTAAGATTCTCAATTTTTCGATAAAATGAATGCTTTTTTGATTTTCATCACAATACATGGTGCTTCATTTCAAAGATAAAAAATTACTCATAAGTAAAATATTAAAACGTCTTTTGTGTAAAAAGCAGAAGAGATAGGTATAGGGAACCCTAATATAGTTTTAAAGGGAATCTACTCCTGCGTCAAATTGAGCCACTAAATGTGGGTGTTTCATTCAACTTTAAGAAGTTATTTAATTAATTGTGTGTCCAAATTTTGAGGCAATTTTTTTCGCCTCCCTGAATAATATTGCATTGAAAATTTCATCTGGTAGTTAACTATAACCTTTGAGCTGAGCAGTACATTTAATCACGAGCAGCTCGTTATAGATTACAGGGTGAAAACAATTTTTAAATTATGGTCGGTATTTTTGAATTTCTCAGAATGTCTCAGAAACCGTCAGTTTTGAGTATGAGAAATATAATAATAACTTACGTTTATTTTGTATATAGTATCTAAAAATATAAAACTTTATAGGGTTTCCCATAAGAAAAAATATAACTTTGGTATGTACATGTCACTCTATATATTTCAAAATAATTTTGTAATATGCTCCTCATATGGATCCACATATACCTGTGCTGGAAGTTGTCCCTAACTCTCTTCATTTCTTGTAGAAATACCGAGGCGAATGTGGTGGGCCACCCTGTATATCTACTGTAAGTGATAACAGAGGTCCTTAACTTTATTAAGTACCTGAAATTTATTTCTTCTGTTGAAATTTCGGGAGCTTTCGATGTAGGTATGCCTGAATCAGTGTTGAAAGTGGTATATTATTATTGATTTGCGATTTCGGATCAACTCTATTACCAAATTATTGAACTATATGCTCCCATTTTAACAACCAAAGTCCAATATTTTTTTCTATGACCAGCTAATTCGGAAATGACTAATTTGTTCAAAATCGAAAGTATCAAGTGCACTTTCACATCTACGAACTTGACATAAATACCTATATTCAATGGCAATTCTCTCAAAAAGAGAAAGAAAGCCGAATTATCAAATGTAAACGACTTATGAGCATAAACCAGCAACTGTTAAAAGCGTGGGTGTGGTCAATATTTCAATGCAAATCGGTTTGATAAAAAACGACAAAATAATATTCGAAGCAGTCAGCATCGACCTTGGAAGCGAAATATGTATCATTTCCTTGATCAATGTATTAGCATACTGACCTGAAACAACGTCAACAGAAAAATAATTGCTCAGAAGGCAAAATTCGGAAAGAAGTCACATTTAGCTTGTGATTAAATACAGGATGTCTAACTACGGTGCGAAACTTCTGAGGGTGATTCCTTAGGTCGTTTCAAGAAGTTTTTAAGAACATATGTCCGGAGATGCTTCGTTCCTAAGATACAGGGAGTTGAAGTTTAAAAAAACGGTATTTATAAAATATCATAAATATTCTTACATCGATTTGGTTGTAATTTGCTACAGTTATTTGAAGTAATAAAGCGCTTATTCAGCCCGAAATAGATTGAAATTATTACGTCCAGTGGCGTCTTAGTGGGTACCACAGAATCACTTTTAAACACTATCCATGGACAACATAAAATTCAAACAAAAAGTAAATAATAAATAACTTCGACCTTGAACCTTCTGATTCAACTCCTCAAGCCATTCATATCTAGTACAGGAGTTTTACGAACAAGAGATTTCAGATGACCCTAAAAATAAATAGAAATCTAGGAGATTAATATCAGGACTGCGAGTTGGCCAATTCCGAGATCCTGCACGTCCAATCCAGCAATTACGGTACCTAGGTGACGTCGAGATGTTGACGAGCAAGTACACTAAAATGGGTTAGAGCCCCGTCGTGCATAAACCACATGTTGCCTCTTACAAATACCGGCACTTTTTCCAACAAAATGGGTAAATAATCTCGCAAATAGTCTATGTAGGATTCACCTGTTGACCTTGCTGGTAGAAAAATGGGCCAATTAGGTAGTCACCAATCATTCCTACACACACACGTTCGCGGAATTTGTTCCTGAAACTGATTTTCCATAATAACTTGGGGACTTTGGTCGGCCAAAAATGATTGTGAAATTTCATGGTAGTATAAGAGCATGACTCACCGATGACTCGGTGAATCCTCAAGGTGAATAAACGTCTGTAAAAGCCAGCCATTGGCGAAATGTTAGGATACAGTTCCAAACTACGATGGCCTTCAAACCCGAATGAAAATAGTAACACTGACGGATAGAGATACTGTAAAGAATAAACCCATTTATAACCAAATACGAATTGATTTCAGATAGACAATTTGGCTTCAAAGAAAAAATCTCAACCGAAGACGCGATTCTTGAACTGACAGAATTGATGCATAAATCCTTGGAGAGAGGAAAACCTTCTTTATGTCTATTTATAGACCTGACGAAGGCTTTCGATACTGTCGATCATCAACGCTTTTTGAAAGCTATCTTCGAAATAGAATGCAAGTTGTGCGAATTGCAGATACAATTAGCAATCAAAAACAAATAGAATGTGGAGTCCCACAAGGTACGGTACTGGGTTCTCTGCTTTTCAATTTATATCTAAATGAATTATTCAATCTGGACAGCGTTGGGAAAATAATTGGATACGTAGACGATATTGCCATATTCCATGAGGCAGACACTTGGCTTGATTTGATAAAGAACGTAGAAACAGATTTTCACTTGCTCAAAAAATGGTTTGACCAAAGGCTCCTGACAGTGAATCTGGAAAAAACTAAGTTTCTTCCTTTAAGTTGCAATCTATCCAATGATTGTCCATTTGAAACTCTTGATGTCGGCGAACAAGGAAAAACAATAAAAATAGATTCCCTGAGAGAAATCAAATACTTTGGCGTCTACATAAATAGAAACTTAAGGTGGGACGACTCTTATATAAAATATACAATAAAAAACTGCAAACAATGCTTCACAACTTCCGTTCCTTGAAAAATTACTTACCTCACAAAGAACTTAATCAATTATATAGTTCCCTAGTAGAGAGCCATTTGAGATATGGTATAACAACATGGGGATCAGCTCTGCGTGTACACCTCAATCCGTTAGAGGTATTACAAAGGAGATTCATGAAGTTGATCATGTCTAGAAATTCACGTTTCTCGTCAGATCTCCTGTATAAAGAGGGTGAAATTATGGATATGAGACAATTATATTACTATTGTACAAACGTGAAGTATCATTTCAGCAAAAATATAGCATCATCACGAAACATCATCATGAATTATATAACACCGTACCTCACAAAATAAAAAAATCTTATTCCAAACCAATATTCAAAAAACAAATGAGAAAACACATTCTCGAAAAACGCCAAACCATTCTGTTCACATATTTTGTTTCAATTGTACTCTAATCTGTATACGTTGTGAATAAAGTTATTATTATTATTATAAAGATACTGTAATTTACTGTAATTTCAATTTTTCACTAGATGTACTCGTAGTTAATTGAGAAATTAATTCTTCAACAACTCGCATATCAAATTTTTGTGACATTCACTGTTTCAAATATATTATACATTTCTATTTCTAAGTTTTCATAAATAGTTCTTCAAATTGAGCCATAATCATTTTAAAAAAATGTGGAAAGGCCTCATAAAGTAACGAATCTGGTTTCCTCATTTCTTCTCATCATCTAGCCGCCTTACAAAAGTGGTTTACAGATCATTTCCAAACAAAGTATAATTATATGATCGACAGCAGCTCCTTTCTTCAATTCTAAATATGACCGTTTCTGGCAGCAAAATTGTTTAAATGTACTTTCACAAGAATTTATTTTCTAATATAATTTGATAATTAATTTATCTCAACTAACGATCTCTCAAATTACTGTGAAATCATATTATTAGGATGAGATTCCTCACAAATTTGATGTAGTTGATTTTCTAATAGAAAACAATCGTAATGTGTATGCTGTTATAGCCTGTTACAATTTCAGTTTTAACACATGGGCTGGAAAGTCCCGGGCCTAAGTAAGAACACGCTTTTTTTTGTTAAAAATTGGCTTCATGTAATCTTCATCAAGAGCCACACAATCATTTCCGCGCCGCTCTAACATTTCAATACCACTTTTGTAGAACGATTTATCTTTTGACTCAAAATAGGCCTGAGTTTCAGCAATAACTTCTTCAATCGAGCGAAATTTCTTACCAGCAAGTATTTTTTTGAGGTCTGCGCTCTGCCAGTAGTCGCTGCGAGCCAAATCTGGCGAATTCAGTGGATGCGGGAGCAATAATTCGAAGTTCAATTTATGTAGTTTTGCTATTTTTTTATTGCGGAACATACTTTAGCTGGAAGACAGCAAGATCCTTACAATAAAGAGAAGCAGCCACAACCAGTACTTGTACTTCCTTATATCAGAGGATTGTCGGAAAGCATGAGAAGAATTGGGTTTAGATACTGTCCTGTGTGAGTGGGTTTTCGATATACAGATGTTTCCCATTTAGTGTCGGTCCTCTTCACCAATACGTCTAAGAAATGCAATTCGTTGTGAATTAAGACGTATTGGTGAACAGGACCGACACTAAATGGGAAACATCTGAATATCGAAAACCCACTCACACAGGACAGTATCTGAACCAGAAATCCAACCACCATCAATCGACTAAGAGAGACTCTACTGGACCGTGCTTTTGGGCTCTTTAATACAAAGGAAAGTCTCGAAAAGGAACTAGGCATCATCAAAAATGACCTTCAACGGAATGGTTACTCCAAAGTGATGGTAGAACAGGCCTTAGCTAGGAAACAGCAAGAACTCCATAAGGAAGAGAAGCCGCCACAACCAGTACTTGTACTTCCCTAAATCAGAGGATTATCGGAAAGGATGAGACGGATTGGGTCCAAGTATAACATCAGGACCTGCTTCAGATCTGGGAACACTATCCGTAGCAGCTTCACGAAAACCAGGCCACAAAACGCGGAATTGCATTTACCGGAAACCCTGCGAGTGCGGATAATCATGCATCGGTGAAACTAAGAGACCATTGAAAGTTCGCGATGCCGAGCATAAGAAACACACACATCAAGGAGAAACCACCAAATCAGGAATAGCAGAGCATGTTTGGGCTCATCAACATAACATCAAGTGGTCTCAAGCTGAAATCATCCATAAAGAGGAACACTAGTTTAGTAGAAAATTCAAAGGAGCCGCATATGTTGTCCAACAAGCATTTAGCCAAGCTGGCGTAGAGATACGCAACATATGGAAACCTCTAATCAAGCGGAACACTACCAACTCCCGTCAAACGATCAGTTCCCGCTAAAACCGATGAAGCGGAGATAGGGAAGAGGAGATAGGTGAAAGCACTCGAATGACCTATAGTCAGACCTCGGAGTAATAAGTCCAGTACAGGGAGCCGTGATCTCCCCTACGCTATATTCACTTTACACCAGTGACCTTCCGAGGTCTGAACGTGTGAAGATATCCATGTACGCTGATGACACGGCTCTCCTCTCATCTTCCATGGGTCGGGAGCTCGGTGTCGTCTACATGCAACGTGCATTGGACGACCTCGAGCGCTGGTACCTCAAGTGCAAGATCCAAGTGAACCCGGAAAAAACTCAGGCAATAATTATGGGAAAAACGACAGCTTCTCCGGCTATGAAAGTAAAAATCTCTGGAAGGGAGATTAACTGGCAAACGCGGGTCAAGTACCTAGGTCTTCTTATAGACCGTAGGCTCACCTCGAACCCGCACACTACAACCGTGAAGGCAAAGATCGAGGGTCGGATTAAAAGTCTGTACCCTCTGACCAATAGCCGCTCCAAATTGAGCCTTAAGAACAAGATAACGAATATAGAATGATGTTCAAGCCTGTCATCATGTACGCTTCAGGCATCTGGAGACAATCGGCCACGTATAATATCTCCATTGAAGAGTTATTGTGTAATACCTAGCAATGTCAGTATTTTAAAACATAGAATCATTTGCATGAAATCCACAAATTTCACCGGCGACGTTCGAAAAAAATTATCGCTTTAAGAAAAAAAAAACAAAGAAAACGATTTCAGTCATGAAGGAAATAACAATTTAAAATTTATCGGCTAAATAGCGAGAAGGAGAAAATGTTTATGTAAGAACACTTGTGGGTCATATATTATTATTTCAAATGCGGGACCGCTAGACGGAAATCTTGGATAAGATAAACAGCCTAGGTCATAAAGACTTGTAGATTGGAGACAGTAAACTAAACAAAAGGCTTTCGAAGTTTTGCTGAGTGAACAATTTCGTGGAAAGTCGGAATTCTGAGACTTGAAACCGAGCTTAGCGTCCATTAAAAATAAAGGCGGGGTTATGGGTTAATTAATCATGATCTTGACTAATTGAAGTTGACCCCGAGAGAAAGAGAGCCTCCCGGAATTGGTCGAGGGAGGTGACGAAGATTTTGGAACAGGGAAACGGATCTTGAAAAAGTAGCCGGCGAGAGGCAGTGTGGAAAAGAAAAGTCGTGGACGGAGGTCTTTAAGCGTAGGGAAGCGAGTTGAAAGATTTTGAAAAAAAAAGTCGCGACGCCGCGTATCGAGGGGATAGAGCGGAAACAACGAGCGGTCGAGCGTCTTATTTGAGCGATAATAAATAAAGATTGGAGAAAGAGCGCGATTTATATGGGTTTATTAGCGAAATAAAGAAGTGTTAATTTGAGCGTATGAGCGTATATCTGGCGGATTTATAGTGACATTTCGGAATAATAATTTTGTCTACCGTGGCCGGTAAAGCGAGTGAATGCTCTCCGTGAAGTGAGGTTTTTCCACGACATTGAATAACGGATTACTACGTCCACTCGAGATCGTAACCTTTGGATTAGCGGAGGAAAAATTTGGAAAATAGTCGTTGGTGAGATGTATGTACTTGTCTGAATAACATTTGTATGAATTTTGGGAAGGAGTTAGCCAAAAAGTAGTATACAGAGTGGCGCAAATGTTTTTTGTGTGTTTTGATTCTTCAAAAGTTTCAAGCCAGTATTAAAACGGCATAGGCTGGTCGAGCTGAGTATTACAATCACTCTCCGTATACGATAGCATAGTCGATAGCACTCATGCCGAAATCCCATAAATCAGTCTTGACCCATTCGTCTTCCGGACGAATTTCAGTCCAAAGAGTAAGGGAGCCGGGCTCCAACCTGTCCGAACTCAAGATGGATATCGGTAAATAAGCCCAGTTATCACCTGAAGACGATTGTGGATACTAACAATCGAAACGTCGTGAAGTCACTTGGCTTGAAATCTTTTGATTTTTAATTTTTATTTCTCGTAAACGATTTTTTTTTAAATTTTCATCTCGTGTTAATAGTTCAATTTTTTGATTTTTTGGTTGTTGCTTGTTTTTATTTCATTGTAATTTCAGTTTTTTCATTGATATAATTATTATTTTTTAGCTAACCTTAATTTTTCACAGCTTCTTTCAGGGATTTCAAATCAATGTATATCATATTATACAATGGAAGTCCGAACTAATTAAATGCACCACGAAGCATTGTCAACCACCTTCAAACAAACCTTCAATATTCTGTTTAAAATCAGTTCTGTTTAAAATCTGTTTTTCCGTTAATCAGCTGCCGCCCCCATACGAACGACAAATCTCAGAGATTGAGAAACTTGTGCGAGCTAAGGACTAACGAGGTCTTACCTTTTAACGTGTGACTCCTAACACGTTAAAAGGTAACAATAAACCAACTTGTCCTCTTAGGACACAAACTGGGGCACAGAAAGTAATGATAGTTATGGCCTGTATACATTCAAAAACATTAATTAAAATTAAATTGTACCTATTCATTTATGACTTCAAGTTAGACCAAAAAACCCTTTTTTTATAATACAATTTTGCGTTTTACAAAACAACTTGATGTTCTGGAATTTTTCAAGTATTCTTTTTAGTTTTCAAAACACCTAAACACATAAAAATCCGTTGAAAACATACAGACAGCTTTTTTGTTGCAGACTTGTATAATCATAGAGGTGCTTAAGACCATATTCGGGCGTGAATATCGCCAACGTGCTAAAGGTCAAGGTCAAATCTGATTACATCATTAAACACAAATGGAAGCATTCTAAAACGTCTTTCCAGAACTCTTTTTTTTCGAAAATGCAAATGAAAGTTACTCTGCTGTTTACATACTTTTGGGACACGCGATATGATAATCTTCATTTGTTATGTCGTCGTTCTGCAGTTTTGTTATGATACAATTTAAAAACTCATTGTACGGTAAATAAAAATTCAACAATAAATGAACCATAAATGATTACTTTCTTCGATGACATAACTTGAAGGTTGCTATTCATCAGAAACCAGAGACCGGTAAAAATGAACCATGTCTAAGTGGTTTAGCTTCGGAGAGAACAAAAGGACCACCAAGTTACCAGAAACAGTCCGGGAATACAATGAAAATGTTATTAGTTTCCGAGAAATGGTAATATTTTAACAAAAAATAGTCAGTGAACGTAACACAGGAACTGCTACCGATGAAATCACTATACGTAAGACTCAGTAAGTAAAATCTGCTGAAACTTTTTTCGCACCAGAATAAAAATGGTGTCTCTCAATCTGCGCTTCGCTAACTATGTTAGCACAGTAAAGCGTTTTGTATTCAGCGCATTTCTTTAATGCCCCCCCTTTTATTTTTTGAACAAGTCAACTCAAAAAATATAAATTTGGGATAATTTGGGGTAACAACGTGTTAGAAATCACACGTTAAAAGGTAAGACCTCGTTAGTCCTTAGCTCGCACAAGTTTCTCAACTTCTGAGAGTTGTCGTTCGTATGGGGGCGACAGCTGATTAAAGAAAAAACAGATTTTAAACAGATTCTTTAAACAGATAATGACATTAATGCATGAATACTTTACTTTGAAGTGAAAATGACAGATGAAACTTTCCAGATGACGACTGGGGCCATCTGGGGAAAAAATTAAATGGAAAAGGGGGTCTCGTGACACATCTTTTTGAAGCTCCTGACAAATGTTTCACAACAGTTTAGAAGATGCTCGAAATGGTTGTCATGAACTTCTTGGCATATGAACAGCCTATCCGATGTTTCACGCCGAACATTTTCGAACACAGTAACGTCAATATCTCTACAAATATTTATTATTCTCTGCCGCATATCCAATATTGAAGCAGGTTTAGTTTCGTACACCTTTTGCTTCAAATAGCCCCATAAAAAAAGTCCAAAGGTGTCAAATCTGGTGAGCAGGCTGGCCATTTTGTAGGACCAATCCAACGACCTGGAAAAGTAGTATCCAAATAGTTTCTTACTTGTCTGGAGTAATGTAGTGGGGCTCCATCTTGTTGGAATACAATAGCCATTTCGAATTCATTAGGATTCACTTCGACGACTTCAGTAATGAGGCGGTCAACAGTATTTTCCAGCATATTTAAATACAGTTCCCTTGTTAAATTTTGATCAATAAATAGAGGTCCTACAATATGGTTTCCCAATTTTCCTGCCCAAATGTTAATTTTTTCTGGATATTGGGTATGTGTTTCCCGGAAAACGTGGGGGTTGGTATCACTCCAATAACGGAAATTTTGTCTGTGAACATTGCCGTTTAAAAAAAATATACATTCGTCACTAAAACAAATATTGTGGAGATAGGTAGGATGCCTTGCAATGGTTTCCGTCATGATTTCGCAGAATAACAATCTTTTGTGAAATTCCAATTTCTGTATGCATACGAACTTATGGAATGACTGATCTATTTTCCCTTTTTATTTTCTATAATTCTTTCTTGGGAATGTTCTAAAAAAAGCTGGTTGATGAGGTAATGTTCTTAGCACCTGACTAACCAGATGAGTTACTCTGATATTTCCCAATAAGACCGGCACAGCAACAGAATGAAAATTTAGAGCACAAATATTCATCAAGATTTTCGATTTGACCAAATGTGTTTCGATAGTAATTTGTCAAATGTATCAGGAGTATTGAAACAGTAAAATCATTACACTGCTTTGTGTTGACTTCCTGGTGTAAATAACACATTATTATGCGTAATTACGCACTGAATTCGAAACCGATATAATACCCGTGAAATCATTACCAAATATTACACAAAAGTCTCACAACTTCACTAATTATCACAAAAGCATTTCCGCATCTGAGCAAATGTTCAAAGTTATTCGGCCAAAATAATTTATCGCTAAAGTGCACAGGAAAACATTTATATAATTAACACTATAGTTGAAAAGTTCAGCAGATGTGTTCTTTAAATTTTTTGACATATGTAATGCTAACAACAACAGCTGTTGGAGAAGGAAATCATGCGGTCTTCATTTCTGTATAGTTGAATTTTATTTAGTTTAAATGATCATAAGTATTATCTTACCCAGCTGGTGGAAATTTGCTTGCCATGTTTCTTACCTGAAACAAAATTGATCATATCAAGTTTACAGTTGATACAGATTTTAGGTTCAAAATTATTGTACACAAATCAATCATCTTTATAGACACGAATCTGTCATCTCCTGAAGAGAACTGTGATTTTAATACATATTTTCATTGCACGGTCCATTTCTAATATGATTCCATTGTCTAATATTATGCTACTATGATTCGTCGTCCGACGAAACGGGCTGGTTTCCGTGAGAGTCAAGATCGGTTGCGTTTGACGTTTTTAAAGACCGGGACACACCTGTCCGGCTCCCATCATACAGTCGGACGAGTGTCTGAGAGAAAAATGGTACTTTGGTCCGAAAAGAGTAGTTCAGATCGTTCCGATACGTGGCCAACCCCGCTCCGAGAGTGGCAAGTGTATCAAGCCGGAGCGGTAAATCGGAAAGAAGCATGTATGACAGTGTGATTACCCACTGGCGATCTTGCACTGATCTGCTTTTGGGGCAAAATCAAACCGGAGTCGGATCGGAGAGGTGTATGAAGTGTGTCCCGGCCTTAAGGCCTTTGACCGTGTGTGGCATGAGGGTTTGCTGGCCAAATTTCGATGCTATGGCTTGCCGGATCATTTTTGTGTATGGCTCTTCCGCTTCCTGAAAAAAACTTTCCCTGCAAATGGCCGGCAATGGATATCTCTCCCCATCAACGCTGGTGTTTCCCAGGGATCCATTCTGTCTCCAACCCTTTTTGTATTGTATATCAACGACTTATTGGAAAAAACTAAGAATCCAATATGTTGCTAAGCCGACGACAGCACACTTGTCTTGTCATTCCATTTGGATTCCAGGACATCGGCTACGGAGCTACATCTTCACCGGCAGCAGTAGGTTGCATATCTTAATGAGGATCTAGAAGTGATTTTGAATTGGGGTGAGAGTAACCAGGTTCGATGCCACAAAAACCCAAGCATCGGTTTTCTCCAAGAAGATAAATGTCTCCGAACTGGACATAATAATGTCAGTCAGACAATTCCGCTTTCTGCTTCGATAAGTTTTTTGGGAGTTGAAATGGACACCAATATGTCTTGGTACAATCATGTCGCTGGAATTGCAAAGGCTGCTGCTCAAAAACTTGGAACACTGTTCCGAACCAGAAAACTATACACACCTCAGCAACTTTCAATGCTTTATAAAGCTCAGATCAGACTTTCTTTGGAGTATTGTTCTCATGTATGGAGCTCTGCCTCCAAACATACCCTGAAGGTGCTGGATTCCACCCAGAAAAGAGTCATCTGCCTGATTGGAGACACAAACATTACGTGCAACCTTAATAGCCTGGAACATCGAAGAAAGGTTGGAGATTTGTCTCTCTTTTATAGATGATAATGATAGTAATAATAATAATAATCGTCTTTATTACTACAACGACACAAAAAAATAACAATATTAACTACATATATAAAGTTATAGTAAAAGGCGAAGTTCAATTTTCGCAGCTATGCAAATAACTGCTAAATTGTTCTTCCACTTCCACCTCCACGGGAAATGACTTGGCACATTTGATTCAACCAAGAGCGGTACATATCAGAAATATGCGACATACTGTGGCCTCTCATCTTTTTGAGGTTAAACTCAGTATACCTCGAACTTCACTCTTTTATCTGAGAACTACGTTTATGTGGGATAAACTTCGTGAGAACGTTTTTCCAAAGGAATTCCGATGTGGATCGCTACTTTCGCACAGGCACCGCTCTGAGAGTGCTTGTGTTTTGCCTCAAAAAAAAGTTTGACGATAGTCGTGTCACTGACGATGTCCTGAATTTATTGAATCTCTGGAGACACCCTACATTATATTCTATGAAAGAGAGGATATTTACAGATCAAGATCTTCAGATGATGTGGTGCTTCAGGTTTTTCCGGGTTTTCCTGCATCTTAAAAAGCAAATGCGCTACTGGAATCAATGAAGTCGCCCCGGAGCGCCAATTAATTTTTGTTGTTGTTTCATAATTTCATGTTTTTTTTTTTTAAAGAACTGTATTGTATATTAGGTAGGTAGGTCTAAAGTGAGTTGGTCTATTCGACCCCCCACCGCAACCCACAAGGGTTTATTGTGGCTCACACCTATTCACACTCGGCCAAATAAACCCAGCTTCTTAACGAAGCCGATTAGTTTGTATGGTGTGTGGTGTTTCAGGTCAAATGGTGAGAGTACGGATCTGCCGAACTCGAAAGAACCTGATTCGGCCCCCAGCGGGGCAGGCACAAAGTATATGCTCTGCAGTTTCATCATTTTCCAGACAGAGGCGACACACTGTCTTCCGACAGTCTAAGTCTCTGCATGTGATGATTCAAATGACAGTGACCTGTAAGAAGGCCTGTCATCCCTACTGTAGTCCAACAACTGTTTGGTATCAAGCTTCGAAGGGTGAATAAACGCCTTGGAGTGAGCCAATCCTGGAATGTTCTGGCAGAAGTCCATAAATCTTCTTTGCCATCCAGGTGTTCAGTGTTTGTTTGGCAAAGCCCAAAGCGATGCCAATGACAAGTTCTGGTCCGATGAAACCGCTTGCAGCACCCTCCTTTGCAAGAGATTCAGCAGCTTCGTTGTTTGGCCAGGGATCCACACCAGAGACAATCTGTTGGGTCTTCCTATCGAGGAGAGTCTTTTTTGGCAGTTTGCTACCAATTTAGACGTTGCTCGGTAGGAGCCAAGAGCTTCCAACGCCACTTGACTGTCCGAGAATATTTTTATTGACTTGTGAGTGAGGTTGGATTTATCCAATTTCTCTGCACACAATTCAATATCGTAGCGTAAATTTCAGCTTGAAATACAGTCGCATAAGTTCCTAGGCAGGTAGATAACTCTGTCCTGGGTCTGCGACTGAAAACACCTGCACCAGAACCGGAAGGTATTTTTGATCCATCTGTGAACCCACAACTATCTGCTCTTAATATTTCCTTCTCCCGGAGGATCCAGTCCTCTCTACTCGGGAATAGTACTTTATGAGGCAGTTCGTAGATGAAAGTTGGAGGCATAAAGTCAGAGGTCATTTCCAGAATGCTGTGACTTCCAATGTCAATCAACAGTCTGTTGCACTCTGCATTGAATTGATTTGTGCAATTGGCAATGTGCACAAGTCTGTATGCAGTCCATCTAGCCTATCTTTCCAGAAAAATCTGGAGAGGAGGTAGATCAAGAAGGATCTCCATGGCCGCTGGTACTGATGGCACCAGTGATAGCCAGACAAGTCTTTCTCTGTAAGCCAGAGAGCTTCGCTTGGGCCTTCTGTAAAGCGTTCGACCACCAAGCAATTGCACCATAAGTGATCATTGGTCTGACAATCATCACATAAATCCAATGGATTTGTTTGGGACTTAAACCCCAAGGTTTACCACAAATCCTTCGACATGTCCATAGAGACAGTCTGGCTTTGTGTAAAACTTTTTCCAAGTGAGCGTTCCAGGTGAGTCTTTTATCAAGGACAATGCTAAGATATTTCACCTCCGTTCCAAATGGAATGACCACACCATTGAGGAAAAGTGGCGTTAGATCGTCCAATTTTCTCCTCTTGGTGAAGGGGATTAACACAGTTTTGCTGGGGTTGACAGACATCTGCTTCCTCAGGCACCAACTGTGAACAACGTCCAACGCGCTTCGGAGGATATTACAAGCTACCCTTCCCGACGTGGACCTTGCCATGATGACGAGGTTATCTGCATGAGCTTGCAGATCTACTTTTCTTCTGTCGAGGGCATCAAGCACACTATCCACCAGGAGCGACCACAGAAGGGGAGATAGTACCCCACCTTGAGGGCAGCCCCTGGTGATCCTGAACCTGATAGCCTCGCCTTGAAGAGTCGTAATTGCAGTTCTGTTTACTAGCATGGCATAGATCCAGCCATTTATGGTCGATTCTATACCCTTCCTAGCCAGAGACAATCCTAAAGATTTAGTAGTGCATTCAATATCAAGAAATTGTATTGTATAGTATTATCGTTTATTAAAATTAGAATGGATAGCAAAAATATCAATTGTATTAAGAAATAAAACGTAAAACTGATTATTACAGTTTATTGTATGGATAATATGGATTTTCATCAAGTATCGGTAAGTTCTATTCAATTAATAAAACGTGAAATAAAAATACAATAAAACGAATAAAACATTCGAGATACAAAATGAAAATGACCACAGATTAAAAAAGAACTGAGAAATAAAAAAAATAAATATAAGCAAACATTTTAAAATTTATTTATTTATTTATTTTTATTTATTTATCTATTTATTCTAAATTCGGGACACATACAGGTAAAAGAACCCAAACAAGTATCCACTAAAATACAGATTGTGCTAACAAAACTGGCGTTCAACAGGTAAATGATCTAAATGCTTAATCTAAAACATAAATGCTTAAAAACATAAGGAATATTTTCCTTATGTTCTGTTTAAAATCTGTTTAAAATCTGTTTTTCCGTTAACCAGCTGTCGGACCCCTACGAACGACAACCCTCAGAAGTTGAAACTTGTGCGAGCTAAGGATTAACGAGGTCTTACCTTTTAACGTGTGATTCCTAACACGGGTTGGACGATAGCAAGTGAAGATCGATCGTTCAGACTAGGGCTTGAACCACCGACCAACACGGCAGTCAATTCGAGTGAGTGAACAAATCACCCACGCCGAACCGCTTGGCTACATTAGTAAGGACATGGAGAAAACGTCCAAATTGGAACAGTATATGTTGAATGAGTCTGTAATTCTATTTATTGAAGAGTTTTTCCCCACATTGGTTTTATATGTGGAAGTAGCTAATAAATAATTATTCCTTGTGTTTCCCTGGGGTACATGAAAGGAAATCATTGCTATCAACTTAGGCGAGTCAATAAGATTCGTTAAAATTTTATAGCCAAACACTAGATCCGAAGTGATTCTCCGTTGTTCTAGAGGCTGAATGTTATAATAGTTACGGATTTGATTAATACCGTGAGTTACATAGACATTAGTGATTCGATAATGAAGATATCTAACAAACCTATTTTGCAGTCGTTCTAAACGCAATTTGAAAGTATTATAGCAAGGATTCCATATAATGCTAGCGAAATTCAACTTGATATAAACAAATGCATAATAGATAGTTTTAATAGCGGCTTCGTTGTTGAAGTCTGCACAATCTATTGAAGAAACCCAGTGTTCTGTTGCTTCTATTTATGACATATTCAACATGGCGATTGAAATTCAATTTTGTGTCAAAGTATACTCCAAGGTCCTTGATATATTCTACTCTATTTAATGCAATACTATTCAACAAATACTGAAACAATATGGGTGAATGATTTCTATTAAACGAAATACATTTACATTTTTCCACGTTGAGTTTCAGCTTATTCATATCACAATATATTACAAATCTAGCATTTTTAAACAGTCTCTTATGGAGGTAATTTTTTTAAATATTTTCAAGTCGTTCGCATATAACAAAATATTAGAATAAAGGGAACAAGACTGTATGTCATTTATGAATACTAAAAACAACAGTGGACCCAGGTGTGAGCCCTGAGGTACCCCTGAGGTAACCACGAAGGGCGTCGACTTGAATCCATTGATGCTAACAAGTTGACTAAGATTAAATACATAAGAGGACAGCTACCTAAGAAGATCGCCCTGTACACCAATTCCAGCAAGTTTCGACATGAGTATGTTATGATCAACCTTGTCAAAAGCCTTGCTGAAATCAGTATACAGTGAATCAACTTGTTCACGGCTGTCCAGTGCACTCGAGATATATTCGGTGTAAATGACTAAATTTGTTTCGATGGAACGTTTAGCGAAGAAACCATGTTGAATGTCACAGAGTGAGGTCTTTAAACTATAAAATAGTGAATCATAAACTATGCTTTCAAATACCTTACTGAAAATAGAGAGTTTACTTATATCCCGATAGTTATTGACTAGATTTCTACTGCCTGAGTTTTTATATATCGGGACGAGAAGAGCCGTTTTCCAAATCTTTGGGAAGATACCAGACTGAATAGATGTATTGAAAAGTTTACAGAGTGGGTGGCATAAACTGACTGCACAGTTTTTAACAAAATACGATGGATAGCCGTCGATTCCTGCACCTTTATTGACGTCTAATGTCAATGTCTAATGTCAAAAAGATTTCAAACCAAGTTACTTCACGACGTTTCGGTTATTAGTATCCACAATTATCTTCGGTGATGACTGGTAACCACGATTTCAAATTGAACCAAAAAACTAACCAGCCATTTCGCAGTGATAGTGTTGATGAACGCACTATTCGACGTTGGTTTGTGAAATTTCCTTCCGGAGATTTTATAGCCTTAAAGATCAGCGTCGAAGTGGTCGACCTACAGTAATCCAGGACGATGATTTGATGACCCTGGTGGAGACTGTGAAGAAATCGAAATGTATCGAGAATTGCGTCAGCAGCAGCCGGCACTTGTCACAGACGAAGTTCAATCCTGCTTCACGACAACGCCCGTCCGCACGTTTCACAAATTACCGTATGTAAATTAAATGAATGGGGAGTAGAAGTTCTGTCTCACCCAGCATACTCCCCAGACCTCATGCCAACCTACTACTCTCCTTCCAATCACTTCGATAACTTTCTCATCGGTGGAATCAGGGCCAAGCAAAAACGGACTTCGTCAACTTCATCGAATCCCAGGCACGGGATTAAACGACTTGTGTTACATTAGCAAAAGTGCACTGAGTTGAATGGCGCTTATTTTGATTACATTGAATGAGTATTTAATAGGATTTTACAGTTCCAAGTAGACTCATAAAAACAAACAAAACTATTAAAACAGCCAATACTTGATAAGATCAGTGATGTTATTTTCACAAGTTCTGAAGCAACTCATTATCTCTGAATTGGTTAATTTTATCTGGTAATATAATAGGAATCGACTCTTCAATATGAACTGATTGAAACCAATTCAAATCAGAATATTCCAATTGGCGAGACGAAGAGATCTGTTATTGAAAGATCAAGAACACCGAGTTTTTATTCGTCAATTAAAATCTCGAATCGAGTTGATGATTCTAGACAACTTTATATGACCCCAGGCTCATTTTGAGCGTTAGCCTTGAAGACAGAAATAGTAGATGCCGTATATTTTGAATTTTACAGTTACGATTTTCAGTAGCGTCCTAGGTTGGGATGAGAATCAAGATAATTGGACGTGAAAGATGTTTTAAGTGGATAAGGTATTTGAAAATAGATAACTGTAGCCAGTTTTTCATATATAATGAGTAATACAGCATCCTAGAATACTAAGCATAGTAGTCAGGGCTGGATTTGGAAGTCTGGGGGCTCTGGGACAACGAAAGAGTGGCCTTGAATTTTTTTATTTTCAGAAAAGAGGAAGCGGACGAAAATCAAATCGTTCAATAGATAATGCCGTTTATAAATTTCCATTCAAGTGATTTCGTCAAATGAATTTTGAGCCCGAGAAATTGTAAGGATGACCTGCAGAGTCCACCGATTTTCAGATTTTTTTCACTTATTTTATTTCTCTTCAACTCATGGGTACAAATTACACATTTAAAATTATTGCTGCTGGCTTTCTGATATATCGATAATAATATTACTATGTTTGTGCAAGTATTTTTAGAAAAAATGCAAAAAAAGTTCAAAAGGAAAAACGTTAAAGTTGCTGACTCGTTAAAGTTTAGATATTTTTTCATCTTTATTGTGTGGTGCCTGCCCTCCCCTTAATCCGGCTCTGTAAATAGTATTCTTATATTCAATTTTGCACTGTGGAAAGTGCAACACTTTGTGTCGGACAGAATATTCTGGTCGTAATAGATAATTCAAAATAAAGTTCATAATTATTAATTTCAATATGAGATTTCTCTGTTCGAAATTTCAGTGAATACACTGATGAACAAAATAATTTTACTGAAAAAAGGTTGCTTGGGTAACAGGATCAATTTCTTGCCGACATTTCGAATTTAATTAAATTCTTCTTCAGGGATCTATAACAATGAATTTTCATAAACATACCTTCCACAATACGATTATTATCGTTTCAATTTCACAAAAAATAATGAGTTCTAAATCAAATTACCCATCGAAAAGTAGTTTTTTCGTGTTAATAATATTACTATTTCAAAAACCATATTAGAAACATATTTGAAAAAATAAAAATAAAAAACATTGCAACAACCAAATTTCCGAGACAACACCAACACAAAACGACATGAAACAAAGGAATGGCTTTATCTGTGATTCTGATGAGGTGGTGTCTGTTTTTTAATCAATGGCAGAATGAAAAATAATAAAAAAATGGTAAATTATTCCGGTATTTTACTTGTCAAATTGAAATATGCAGTATTAAGGCCATCGACATCTCTTCTACTGTTAAAACTATCGCATTTGAGGAAATGTATCATTTCGTTCAAAAGTCTTTTGGAAAAATATGGTTGAACATCCAGAATAATTGGATGATCAAAATAAAAAATGTGTCCATATTCTTTTTCATGTTCAACGAGAGCAGTGGTGTTTTTTATTTTCAGTTTCTTAGAGTCTCTGATGTGTTCTGAAACTCGTGTTTTAAGATACCGTCAGGTTTGACCAACATAGCATCTGTGACAGCGTTCACAGTTCAATTTTTACACAATATTGGATTGTATTTCTTGTGGTGTTTTGTTTTTTGTTTCCAGAAAAAATGCTATCCAACTGTATTTTCATTTGAAAAGGCCACTTGAATTTGTTCGGTACTAGTAAACTAGTTAACAAAATTATTTTAAGCTTTTTATTGATGTATTTCAAAATGGACGAAAAATAAGTATCTTTTAAACTATACTTCTAACTGTATATTAATGGTTGTTTCAAAAAGTTTGTCCGTTTTTATGAGTCTACTATAAACTGTAGCATCTCAGTAAATACTTATCCAATTCAATCGAAATGAGCGACACTTGAATCAGGCATTTTTGCCATCGTAACATGAAAATTGTGTGCCTGTGATTCGATGACGTCGACGAAGGCTGTTTTTGCCTGGTCCTGATTGGCAAAGGTTCTACCGGTGAGGAATTATCGAAGTGCTCGTAAATATGGTAGTCGGTTGGCGAGAGGTCAAGATCCTGATGAGTGAGGCAGAATTTCGACACTCAATTTTTTCAATTTCCGGATGTGAAACGTGCGGACGGGAGTTGTCGTGAAGCAGAGTCGGACTCCTTCTGTTGATCAGTGTCGGCTGCTGTCGATTTCTTTGTAATAGGATTCTGCTGTGATGGTTTGGTCAGGTTGCAGAAAGTTATAGTGAATCACCTCAGCCGCTAACCACCAAACAGTAATATGGTCTTTTTTGGTGGGTTCTCGCCTTTGGGAATTGTCTGGATGGCTCATAGGTGTCCAACCACTGTCCTCGAACACTTCATGTTGTCGTAGAGGATCCACTTTTCATCACACGTCGAACAGGGCCTTCATCAACAGTATTATTGCCTAATGCCTAATGTTTTTTGGGCTGTTTTGGCAGCGTTTTGGTTCAATATGAATTCGTAGAGAAAAATTGACCGAAAATCACTCAACGACATCAATTTAGTGATATTCAAAAGATCACAAAACTCCAACAAAATTCTTCATCAGTAGCTTGCTCCAATTCAGCTCAAGTTGGGAAAGGAGGATTTTTACACCGGATATGCCTTCTTACCATGTATCAAACTATTCTATTGAATAATTGGATCCATTCCGGAGCTGACAGAGGGTCGATCTAAAGTTGAAATTACCACTCCATCAAGGCACCGAAAAACCATCCCTTGGCTCCCTTGGAGCCAGACCTAGAACGACCGTCTTGTGCTTGCATTCCATCCTACGTATGATTTGGCAAATCTTAGACGACAAACACGGTGTTAAGCGAAATTAGGTCTGATGGTAGACCACCTATCAGTCAAAATATTGTTGGAGATTATGCGCCCGAAAGAAAGTAACGCCAGCCGCCACGAAGCTAAATGCGCGGGGATGCAAGTGTTCCATGCCGCTCGAGAATCAGCAAGAAACATGATACCGATGTTGATGGAACTTCAGCGAAAATTCTACGGTGTTCCATTGCGAAATATAAACGCTGGCTGCAAGCGTATTCGGACAGTCTAGTACAGAGTCAAGTGAAAGATACAGTGCGATACGCGAAGTGATCTAGTAAGGCGATAGACATTAAAATAATGGTTGAATTTTTAACAATATGTTAGTTGTTAATCTTTGTATTGAATATATAATTCATGATGCAGTTTTACGATATTGTAAGAAGTTATTATTATTTTACTATTTTGTTGAAAATAGTAAAACAATGTTGTTAAATGAAATATCTGTCTACCTATCTATTTGAAATCCCTCCTCCCATTACTCGGTGTTAAGTACTGCTCTATCTATCTATCTATCTATATAACTATAATCATAATTTATTTTCAGTTTAGTTTTTGGATTGAACTGGATTTGGTTTACCATGAAGTCAATGAGAGACATCTCAGCTGTATTTAGGATTGTTGTGTTTTATCAACTTTATCAATACCAAATGATTAGGTTTGTTGACTCTTGAGTTTTTTTATTAGATTTTGAACAATTAGGTAGATATTAATTTTTAAATTGAGTCCATTCATCCATTTTGTATTTGGATCAATCTCTTTGTTTCAAGTTATTGCCAGATTGTGAAATACTGCGATTCTTGTATTTAATAAACAGAAAAAATGCATATTCGTAAACAAAAAATTATCAATGAAGAGAAAGACGAAGAGAAATATAGAGAAAGAGAGAGACAGGAAGGAAAGGAAGAAGGGAAAAAGGAATAGGAGAAAAACAGTCGTTCGGACTACACAGAGGAATCAGGCAAATTTCGGATAGGCAGTTGGTTAGTACCTTGTCCATTAGATGGAATGTCATTTTTGATGTTCGCTCCAACTTAAGACGAGGAATGAAATACTCTGAAAGAATTCCGATTTACAATTCTGGAATATCATTGACTTTATGGTCGATGATGGTCACTATCTTGCACTGACGAGTGGCTAAGTAGCCCGAAACCGGTGCCTGCAAGTGTGCCCTTTCGAAAATTGAAGGTCGACTTTATCAGTTGTATTGTCAATTGCATATGCAAGACATTTTCTGTGAAGATTCCTGCACTGACGCCTGTCGAATATAATCCAACGCCGTTCATGGTATTAGCCAGTGGAGTAGTTGTTTTCTGATAGGCTTCAGTCCATTCAACCTACTGTGTAGGTATATCCGAGACGGGCTTGAACATTTACATTTAGATTCACACGTATGTTATCAGGAAAGATGTGTCGTTGGTAATTCCATATTGTTTAATTATTTTGATACATTTCATGTCTTTATGTATGTATTTATTGGCTTTCAGATAACTCCATATCCGAAAATAATGACGATATCGACCGTTTGAGTTCCTTGACGTCCAACAACCCAATCGATATCCTCGATTTGGGAAAACCTCTGCCTAATCTCCTCTCTTAACATTAGTCAACTAATGAATCGTTACTTGATTCCGTTTAAAACTTTGCCAATTCCAAACCGCAACATTTTAACTCACAATAGTGACACTTATCATACAAAAGGCAATATATCAAACAGTAAACTGGAGGTCATTGAACAATCAGATTGAACTAATATGGGTCAGGTAATGTTTTGCTCATAATCGCTAATTGAAATTTGAGTGGGATCGATGACATTCGAACTTTTAAGACCTGTTTCTTTATTTCACTTCAATTGTAGATCGGACGTTGAAATGAGGAAGAAACAACAATTCAATGATAAATAAGTGCTAATAAACTCACATTGCTTTCATTGCCAGTATGAAACTATGAAGCAGAAATACTTTTCAAAAATTCTTCTTATTCAATTTTATTGATGCTATATTTCTCTGTTAAAATAGGTATAGGTATAGATAGGTATAGGACATTATTAACAAAAAAGTATTAAAATACCAGAGCGATTCCAAAAATGTATTAATATACGGGGTGTTCCATTTAAAAAAATAAAGTTGCTAGGACTTTTTGATGGAAGTGGCAACGCCGCAATGCTGAAAATATTTTAGATCGGTAGAACAGGTAAGGAAATGTGAGAGGTCAACTTTTCGAAAAAATCATGCTTTGCGTTTTCAGAGAAACGTCTAACCTACCAACGACCGTGAGTCACGCTGTATAGAAGGCCAGTTCTTTTTTCAAATTATCTAGCACAGTGTACTTCTTTTCTCTCACGTATGGTCAGTGGGCATACTTGAAGACTGGCTATAAATCAAATCATCTAAAAGAACAATTCGTTCAGGCCAGTCTCAACACCCTACACAGTAGGTTGATGGACTGACACTTATCAGAAAACAACTACTCCACTGGCTAATACCACGAAGGGCGTTGGATTATATCCGACAGGTGTCAGTGCAGCATTCTTCACAGAAGTTATTCCTGCATATGCTGTTGGCGATACAATTGCCGAAATAGGTTTTCAATCATTGGAACACACTTGCAGACCGGTTTCGGGCTATTAGGCCACTCGTCAGTGCAAGGTAGTGTATATCATCAACATAAAGTCGATGATTTCCGATAATTGAAAATCGAATTCCGTCAGAGTATCATTCCTCGAACTAAGCTGAAGACTACAACAAACAACAGATTTGTCGTCGCTCCATCTGCCTGTGAACGAGGTAACCAACTGCATATCCGAAATTTGCCCAATTCCTCGTATAAGGAAAGAAATCTCTCACGTATAGTCAGTGGGCATACAGATGATTTGATTTATAGCCACTTCTTTTCTGTTTTCCCTAATAAGATCATACATTTTAAGTTTTCCGTAACAAACAATTTATAAAACAAACTTCAGTTTTCAAATAATAAATCCAAAAGTTTTCTCGTCGTCGTTGTATTCGTCAATGCGCTATAGGAAAAAACGCAACCAGCAATATGATGAACATCAATGGAAAAACTTATCAGATGTTACGCAAATGTAAAAATGTTTTCGTAAATTCTGACGGTGAATTTTAAAAACACCGGAATGAATCAATGTTTAAAAGACGTGATTCGAAGTCACGTTTCCTTGAAATAACATTCTTCACATGATTAAAACATTATAAAAACCAGCTTCCATGTTCGGCTTGTAGCTTTCTTCACGAATATTATCACTTTGGTAACGGTTCACATCATGCAAAGTGCAAAGGTTAACTATTAGCTCGTCTTTACGTCATTTATTATTGATGCAGTCAAGAGAATATAAAAAAGTTCTCCTTCTCGTTATATGTGATTGAAACTACTAAAACTGAGTTGATATTGTGCACGAAATTTCGGTTTCAATTAGATATTATTTCTGTACAACTGCCAAAAAACTTGACATTTCTGCATCTCTATTGATGCGTAAATGTTTACTTATTTTCACCGTGACGAATAGCTATTTATTATACAGTGCGTTTCTTTAATGTCCGCCCCCACCTTAATTTTTTGAACGGGGCAACTCAAATAGTTGAAATTTGGTATAATGAAATTAATGCATGAATACTTTATTTTGAAGTGAAATTGACAAATGAAACTTTCAAGATGTCGACTGGGCTCCCTCTGAAAAAAAATTAAATGGAAAGGGGGTCTTGTGACACATCTTTTTGAAGCTCCTGACAAATGCTTCATAACCCTATAATATAATGTCAATATCTTCAACTACTACAGAATGGCGAAACTTTTATATGAGATAATAAGCTTGAGGTCAGTTCAGAAGATGCTCGAAGTGGTTGCCTTGAACTTCTTGACATATGAACAGCCTATCCGATATTTCACGCCGAACATTTTCGAACAAAGTAACGTCAATATCTCTACAAATATTTATTATTCTCTGCCGTATATCCAATATTGAAGCAGGTTCAGTTTCGTACACCTTTTGCTTTGAATAGCCCCATAAAAAAAAGTCCAAAGGTGTCAAATCTGGCGAGCGGGTTGGACATTCTGTAGGACATCGACGGCCAATCCAACGACCGGGAAAAGTAGTATCCAAATAGTTTCTTACTTGTCTGATATTCAAATACAGCTTCCCTGTTAAATTTGGTCAATAAATACAGGGCTTTTCATGATGAGCGTTAATTAGCCGTTTCTGGCGAACTATTCAACGGATCAACCTGAAAATTCCACAGTATGCATAAGTCAATATTACCTATACGCCTAAAATATTTTAGACAAAGCGGCGTTGTCGCTTCTACTATAAAGTAGCGGCTTCTTTGATTTTTTGAATGGAACACCCCGTATATAATATCATATTATGATTCATTATCACTTTGTCAACAAATTCCTATATTGTTTCTCTATACCTATCTATTACCGTTTAGAAGATATAAATTAATTTCGATATTTTTTTTACCAAACATGAACTTTTATAAATGCTGATAATCTTGAACTCTCTTGCACTCTTGCACGATCAAATTTGAAATGGAGTGGAGTGATACTATGAGGATCTTCACTCCGAGTCATATTATCATTTGCCTCATACAGGGTCTTCAAAAAATGCAGATACTTTGATATCATGAAAAAATGAGTGGAACTCAATTTTTTCAAATGGAACACCCTGTATATTTCAACATTTTTGAGCTCTACATCCAATTTTAGATTATCTTTGTTCAGATAATACTATTTCTATTTTGAAATAGTATTATCTGAACTGACACAATTTGAAAAATTGTGTCAGTTCCCTGCTGACACAATTTTTGGTACATTTCGTCGATTTCCTCACAACAGGACTCTGCTGTGATGGTTTGGCCCGGTTGCAGAACGTTATAGTGAATCACACCAGCCGCTGACCACCATACAATTACCATGGTCTTGTTTTGGTGGGTTTTGGACTTTGGAAAGGGCCCGGGTCACTCATCGGTGTCAAACTCTAAAATAAACCATCAAAAACCGCAAGGGAGTTGACGCTGATTGGAGTTTTCGTGGAGCAGGATCGGACCTCTTCTGTTGACCAGTGCCGGCTGTTGCTGAAGCACTTCTCGGTTCAGTTCGTCAATCACCTGACTACCAGTCACCATGGTCTTTTTCTGGGGGTTTTCGCCTTTGGAAAATGTCTGGATGTCCAACCATTGTCCTGAACGTCTCTTTTTGTCGTCACCCGTGACAATCCGATCCAAAAATGCATCCTTTTAGTTGTTCAAGAGCAAAACAGAACATGGTGCACCAGGCTCCACCAGGATTTTCAAATCCTCGTCCTGGATTACTGTGGATCCACCACTTCGGGGCTCATCTTCGAAGCTCAAAACTCCGGAACGAAATTTCGCAAACCAAATGCTTGGTTTCGGTCTGTTTCGGCAGCTCTTTTCGTTCAATTTGAATTACTAGAGAAAAACTGGCCGACATCGTATTGTAGTAAGTTATAAAGAGGAGAAAAAATAGTATTTGGAAAAAAATGAACATCATCAATGCATGTAGTATAAAATTCTCTATTGATTAATAAGTATGACGACACGGAGCTACAAAAACACATTACATTAAGGCGGATGAAACTTTTGAAAAACCCAATAAAAGAGGTTATTGAGAATGGGTAATGTTCCTCCTGACTAAAATCAAGTAGTTTTCATAAAAGAGCTCTAAAACAAGCATTTTCTCCAAAAAATTATTTAAATACTTAAAAAAGAGGAATGAAATAATGCATTCAACATTTAAAGGGATTCGTTGTAGCTAATAAAGGACAATGAATCTGTTACCTGTATGAAACAAACAAAGATGACATATTTCAGAGGCGTGCTGTTCTGTTTACTTATGTTCCGAGTTTCGAGACATTCTGTGACATATGACATTTCGTGCACCTAACCTATCTTCCTCTATATGAATAAATAACAAAACAACTGTTGTTTATGTGGCTTGTGGAGGTGGTATTGAACTATAATTTATATTTTGTCTTAATTGTTGATTTATAAAGATAATTTTTCTTTTTCAAAGTAGAATATCTACGTACGTATAAATTATTTCAACTTGATATAGGCGCTGTTGCCAATATGTGCATTAGCAACAAATCCCTTTAAAAATTAAAACCCAACATTTGAAACATCAATTTGAATACTTTTCGAAGTGAATTTGAAAAACTCATGAATTAAACTCAACTTTATTTTGTTCAAACTTGCATTTGCTGTAAAAACCCAAATTGAGGAACATTCCCCATTTTGAATATTGCTGACTAACTACGCCACTGTTCGAAGAATGAATAAGTATTCGAGTGATGTGATCGTCAAATTAGTGGTGCAGACGATTATAAATGAATTCGCGAACGGCGTACGTGAATTACCATCTTCTCTCATCGCCTGAAAACTCTTGCGGTGCTCGAAATGGCTGAATTGCATTATTCAGTGGCCAGCAAGTCTCACGAGATGCCGATGGGCTGATGTTCCGTGTTGCGTGTCCGGAAACAGACCGGGGGCTAGTCTAGGGCTTCCGCATACACGAAGGGATGATAGCATGAATCACTTCTTTACGAAAGCAATAAGCGGTGTTCACGAGAAAATAAGTTGTAACAATATTCCAATAATCACAAACTAATGTATTTATTACAACTCTCATCAATTAACGCTTAATTTATTTCCAATATTTGAATTTCTTGTTTAGCCGCTCGATTCACTTTCTGAACAGCCCTCTTGGGTAGGGAAGACGGGCTTATATCGGTAAAAGTCCTTTCTAGAATTCTGTAGTCGGTTCGGTACTAGAATTTTACCGGCGATTCCCGCCTGCATGTGTTTGTTCGATGAGTCAGCTGGCATATCGCTCAGGGGCGGCTTCCGATTCGTTACAATATACACAAAATTTGTACACTTTTTAGAAGAGAGACAATCATCTGACGACGCGTTATTCATTACGAAAAAGCTACTGTATTAGCAAAACATATCGTGATATATTTTTTTGAAAATAAAGTTTGTGGAAATCAAATCGTGAGGTGTAGTTTATGAAATTACTATGGATTTTCGTCAAGCAACAGCAGAAACAATCAGAAAAAAGAGTCGTTTCTCTCAACTATATTCTGTGTTCCGTGATCATATACAGTGCATTTCTTTTTTGTCCCCCCCCTTTTATTTTTTGAACGGGTCAACTCAAAAAATTGAAATTTAGGATAATGAAATTAATGGATGAATACTTTATTTTGAAATGAAATTGACAGATGAAACTTTCAAGATGATGACTGGGTGCCACGTGGGAAAAAATTAAATAGAAAGGGGGGCCTTGTGACACAAATTCTTCACAACTCACGGAATTATTCATAATTGCCTAAACTTCTTGACATATGAACAGCCTATCCGATTTTTCACGCCGAATATTTTGGAACACAGTAACGTCAATATCTCTACAAATATTTATTATTCTCTGACGGATATCCAATATTGAAGCAGGTTCAGTTTCGTATACCTTTTGCTTCTGATAGCCCCATAAAAAAGTCCAAAGGTGTCAAGTCTGGCGAGCGGGCTGCCATTCTGTAGGATCATGACGGCCAATCCAACGACTGGGAAAAGTAATATCCAAATAGTTTCTTACTTGTCTGGAGTAATGTTGTTGGAATACAATATCCATATTGAATTCATTAGGATTCGCTTTGACGATTTCAGTGATGGGGGGTCAACAGTAGTTTCCAGCATACTCAAATTATTATTTGCATATGTTGCAAATAATAAATTCGGTTGAAAAATTCAAAACTTACCCCAAAAAAATGTCGCTAGTTCCTTTCTTCCACCCATTAGGTTGGCATTTAGGGAAAATAGGAAGGTATCGTAGGAAAATGAAGGAACTTTGAACTCTAATCGAAAGTTCTTCTGAAAATTGTTCCCAAACAAAGAAATAACTAAATTCACATGTATCACACTGAAAACAATAATAATAACATATCATAAGCTCCGTCTATCATTAAATCAAGAAACACACTCCCTTTACGCACCAATACGGTTCGTTTTCATTTGAAAAAATGCGCGGTTGCCGAACTGTATAATTTGTACTTGTATCTACAGAATTTGAACGATACGGAACAGCACGTGTTAGAAATCACACGTTAAAAGGTAAGACTTCGTTCGTCCTTAGGCGCACAAATTTCGACTTCTGAGAGTTGTCGTTCGTAGGGGTGCGACAGCTGGTCAACGGAGAAGCAGATTTTAACAGATTTTTCAAACGTGTTGTTGAATGATACATCCGTCCATGGTGATTTGGCAAAACAGACAACTAGTTTGATAGATGTAGCTTCAACAAGATGGCCGTTATCAATTGTTGAAGTTCGAAAGTCCCTGTTCCTGTTGATTGAAGTCGAAGGATCATTACGATGTCATCTCGGCAGGTTGTTAGACCAACATTTCAACAATTTCAACTAAACCAGCTCAATTGTACCATGTTGAAATTCACTAGATTGACAATAATCACATCGACATTCTCAAAAAGTTTATCGTTTCTATTTCGTGCTGAGTGCCCCTTCTGCTGAAGTAGTAGGAGATGGAGCTGTGGTGGGTGATGGTGCTGGAGAACTGGAGGGTGCTGGCAACTGTTGTGGAGGAGAACCTCGAGGACTTGGAGAAGATTGAGGACCCAGAGGATCCGGAGAACCTAGAAGACCCGGAGGATCTAGGTAGGTAATCGGTGGTTGAACGTCATCGATACGTCGGAAGATCGGTTGGATACATACTGTGTAATGGATTCAAACGATTGATGGTCCCACATAAATGTTATATCGGTGTTGTTTCCGTTTTCATTCCCATCGTAATGATAACGGAGGTTGGTTTGAACATGGTGATCTCCATTATACCATCTCGATGATGGAAATCACTCAAATTAGGTATGCAGTGTGCGACAGACCACTGCCAAACTTCCGGGGGTTAGATGCATGTATTATATGGAATCATGTCAAAATGCTAGTTTCGACCATATCTACGATGGGAATCTTCAGCGGAGGCTGGCGGCGATGCTTTGCAAACCGCTTGTTGGTAGAATCGTAGTTGAGTCTACCCAAGCGACAGTTTTCTCCAAAAAGGTAAATGTGGCTGAAAAATAACAAGTCACTTATCTCACAATCTCTCTCCCATTTAAGAATTCGGTAGCTAAGACTACTATCACCTGAAACTTTCAAATTGATACACCCTATATTGATTCAAAAGGTGATCCCTTCACCGTTCTTCTATCAAGTCGTTGAAGTATCGCATCACTTTAGATTTGTGTTTATGGAGTAAACTTGTCTATCTCTAATAATAACCTCTTGAGAGGTCTTGTTTTGTAATTTGAGGTCAAACGTTAGCAATAATAATTTCTAGCAATTACTGATAAATGAGTAATTTAATTGCAGAGTCAATGTTTCATTCAACTCAAGACATCTAGTATGAAGACTGATGATCCTTATAAGGTTGAGATCGTGAAATTGTTACCTTAATCGAGAAGTACTGCACACTAAATATTTTTGAACAAAATTCAATAATCAACTACGGTTTTGTATAAAGAAATTTTGATTAGGAACCACACTTATTTTAAAGTAATGAAAATTGGAGTCATGAAAAAAAGAGGGTTGAAACTTTCTATTTTACTATCAATTGAGCAACTTACAAAATGAAATTTTACTAGTTTGATTAAAGTACCCGTGTTAGGAATCACACGTTAAAATGTAAGACCTCATCAGTCCTTAGGTCGCACAAGTTTCTCAAAGAAAGTTTTTGGCTTTCTACTACTCCATCTGATACAAAAAAATGGATGAGAGAATCTACATCTACACATCCATGCATAGAGTTACTTATTTTCAAATTGATTAATCCTTCCTTTCTTTGGAAGATTCTCTCATCCATTTTTTTGTTTTTTTGTATCAGATGGAGTAGTAGAAAGCCAAAAACTTTCTTTCCCAAAAAATTAATCACTCCTAAAAATATAACCCTTTCAAATCAAGTTTCTCAACTTCTGAGAGTTGTCGTTCGTATGGGGGCGACAGCTGATTAATGGAAACACAGATTTTAAACAGATTTAAACAGATTGCTAATGTGCGCATTTCATTTGGAATTTTAACGATGTTATGTTGGATATACAAAATACCAAAAATGACGTCATTCTCTTCTTAACTTATACTTTGAATGTAGACCTTTGAAAATGTTCTTATACATAATACATCCCATACATTAACTGTATAAGTTGAAAAATGTCCTTATAGGACGAAACTACAGTAACGTTAGTTACAAATAAAAGTGGTAGAAAAGATAGAAGTTTCAATTCGCTTTTTTTCGAAATGATTTCCTACCACGTAGTAACGGCAACATCCATCACTTTATTGAAAGAATTGGAGTCTTCGTAATTTGAATGTAATATTGAGATCTAGTTTGAAATTTATTATACAGTCCTTTTTTTCTGGTGATGATTATTTGTCATATTTTATGAAAAAAAAGTTCATGTGAATGTGATATGATAAGTAATCACCACCTGAAATCAATGTCATCAGTTAAGATATACCCTGTATATTTTTCAACAAAATTTAATAGCTTATTTTCGTTAACCACTGATAGTTCTTTTGCAATATATATTCATTATCTATTCAGGCTATAAGATAGCTTCAGAGATTTTAAGCTTACAATGTAATTTTAAAGTGCAAATTTGTTTCTCTCACTAATAATTATAGTGGTTTGAATTTGTTGTTGGCTTCACTGTTTTATTATCTCAGTAATGTTGCTAGTGAACTGAGTGTTATCTCTTCTGAAATCGTGTCAGTTATTCCAGATTTTTATAAAAGAATAATAATATTTCGATGAGAGTTTATCATCAAATATTAATCATTTTTAAATTACACTATTTTGTTGTCCGTTTTGAAACTACAACAGTGGAATTCGATCAATATGAAACAGACTACTCATTATATATTTCTCTTCATATACATTGAGGCCATTTTAAAAATGTGAATGTGATGATTAGTTATTTCAAACTATAGAAGATGAAATGTCGTTGAATGAAGGAAAAATTGCAGTTCTTGCAGTTCTATCTAATAGCGAGGAAAAATTGACGATATCAGGACCGGTTTCAGAATAATGCGGCAAAATTTACGCAGTTCCGTATTTAGTATTTTTTTGATATTCTATATTAGGTTGTTTCAAAAGTTATGTTCGTTTTTATGAGTCTACTTTAAACTGTAATATTTCCGTGAATACTTATTCAATATAATCAAAATAGGCGCCATTTGAATCAGTGCACTTTTGCCAACGTAACACAAGTCGCATAATTCCGTCGACATAAAAACTGGATGATCGGGATTCGATGAAGTTGACGAAGGCCGTTTTTGCCTGGTCCTGATTGGCAAGGTTCTACCAGTGAGAAAGTCATCGAAGTGCTTGAAAAGATGGTAGTCGGTTGGCGAGAGGTCTGGGAACTATGGTGGGCGAGGCAGAACTTCGACGCTAAATTCATTTAATTTTTGGAGGGTTTTGTGTTACTCTTATATCCATACCTACTTATTGTACATCCTAAAATGTCTTCTGGTGTTATGCAGTAGCTATATCATTTTATTATTTTGTAAACTAGTTCTCTGGTAATCTTCAAACAATCTTCCACTCAATTCAAGAAAACATAAATATACCACTTTCTGCAACAAATTTCATAAACTACACCTTACGATTTGATCTTCACAAACTTTATTTTCAAAAAATATATCACGACATATGACGCTATCATAGTAGCTTTTTCGTAGTGAATGTAGTCTATTATATACACTAATTTTATATACACTAATGTTATATACAGTAATCATAAGTGAGACATACATACTTTTGTGCGTATTAGAACATAATTACCTAAAGCATCTACTCAACTTTTATATACATTAGGTACATCCTCATATTATGGTTATCTAGAGTTGCTTCCAAATAAATGAGCTTCAAACCTTCATTTTATGTTTGTGAAATTTCAAAATCTCCGTTAAAGATATGATGTTCGTGCATGCGATTCCTGAAAGTTCTGCTAGTTTGACCAATATGTACCTTAGACGAGAACCAATATGTACCTTAGAAGAGAACGTTGCCTCATCTGTCCATAAAATTTTATACGGAAACTTTACATTTTCTTCTCTCTCTCCTTGAAACCAGAATGAAAACCCCAAAAGGACATCAAAATCTCGTTCTTTTAATGAGTTAATAAATTTTGGCTTGCAAGGCCAAAATTTATTCTTTAATGCCCGGTACCGACGATGCCCAATAGGCTGAAACAGCTGTATACCGGTGGCTCTTAAATTGAAATCAATATGGGAATGATCAAAGAGTACTTATCTATTTATTATATATATATATATATATATATATATATATATATATATATATATATATATATATATATATATATATATATATAAATACGAAGGTTATTGAGTGTCTTGATATAGATAAAGGAGTTTTTTAATGGGACATAGCACTCAAGGAAGTGGCAAACCATAGATACGTGTTTCGGGCTTTTGGCCCATCATCAGTATGGTGCAGCCAAGTGTAAAGATGGGCAACACTTGGTTACCAGAAGAAATAAATACAAATGCACGGAGCCACCAGCAGGAGCCAGCCGCACATTTGTGGTTTCACGTAATAGATCTTGTGTTTACAAGAAAACTATCAGAATCACCACGGAGGCAGCTATAGCTACCTGCGTGACATCCGGGTCCAGGAAATAATATAAATACGAAGGTTATCGAGTGTCTTGATATAGATGAAGGAGTTTTTTAATTGGACATAGCACTCAAGGAAGTGGCAAACCATAGACACGTGTTTCGGGCTTTTGGCCCATCATCAGTATGGTGCAGCCAAGTGTAAGGATGGGCAACACTTGGTTACCAGAAGAAATAAATACAATATATATATATATATATATATATATATATATATATATATATATATATATATATATATATATGTGTGTGTGTCCTGTAATTGGGTCTAATAGCTATTCGGACAATAAATATCTTTTTTTTACTATGTGACCATTTATACTCCTGGAAATTGAAGTGAGCGTTTGTCAATAAATGAATTATTGTTTTGAAATCATTGTGTAATTCATTTCCTTACCAATATTCACGCGGTTTTGCATTAGAATACGTAACTTCAAACCATAAGCATTATTATTCCACGAACAATTTTTTATTAAATAACACCATATATCCATTAAATTCTAATTTTGCTTAGAAAGTGTACAATTGAGAAAATACACATATCAAATGTTCTTGAAACACGAGAATTCATCAAAAATTTTCATTTGATTCAGATAATGGACTGTATTTGATAACAATAATTACAAAATATTTCTCTCAAATTGGGCCCAACTAACTTCCAGTGAGTGGCCCAGCATTGACAAAATATTTGAGTTTTGCGAAAGAATGACTGACCTTTCTCAAAAAAGGTTTCATTAAAAAATTGTTGTTTCAGCGATGAATTGATGAACTTTTGTTCAAATGGTACTGTAAAAATCAGAACTTTTCTCAAACTTCCTCAAACAGACCATCTTGATTGAGAGAGAGAGAGAGAAAGAGAGAATTTTGTTATCCAAGATACAGAACCTTATTGACAAACACTGGTAAAAAGAGAACATTTGAATAACGACATCCAGATAAATATACAACTACATAATTACGTGAAAATAATACATATAAATAATCACATCTAGGTAAAAGTACAGATATATTATTACATATAAGCACCATTGCATCATAAGCATCATGTTTTTGCTTCAACAAAAAAATAACTTGGGCATTTTTAAGGTTCTTCTGTATTATTCGTGAAGAATTCGTCTGATACAAAATACGTGGATATTATACAGTCGAACGATACGATCTTTGTTTCTTGGCCGAGTGAAAGAAAACGCGGCTCTCTCATTTGGAAATTATCATCAATAAAGACTATCTTTACAAAATAATTATGTGATTAAGATGACGAAAATTGCTATAATTTGAGCCATTGCATTAAGAAACCGACTATCTCGTATGTGGTTTACTTAACTGATCCAAATTCCACGCACCACTGCTTATAGTACAAGATGCACATTGTCGAATCTGTGCCGAGGAATATGAAAGCTAATAGAACATGTGAGAATCTCATTTATTGATAAAATAAGGATATCAATTTCTTTCACTTCAACATGCCTGGCTTACTGGTCAGGAAATGTGAGGTAATGTCCATTGGTCCTCGAAGGTTATGAATTTACATCCATTAATATTGAAAATATTTCAATAATGTTTTGTATGTGTATTTATGTTGAGGCCAGTAAAAATCCAGTAAATCTGGAGCTATTCCGATCATTTTTTCAACTGGTTCTTTTTGTATGAGCATTTACCATTTCTTCAATTTTTATTCTTATTTGTGCTTTAACTATTGAAGAGTTTGCTGCAAAGTGTTTCGTATTGTTAACACTATGCCTCTAGTGCGAATACTTCGTCGTATTCCTTAACTTAGTGATTTTGAGGGAGGAGGAGGGAATTGTTAGGAATCACACGTCAAAAGGTAAAACCTCATTAGTCCTCAGCTCGCACAAGCTCAACTTCTGAGAGTTGTCGTTCGCATGGGGGCGACAGCTGATTAACGGAAAAACAGATTTTAAAATAGACTTTTAAAACGTGCGACAGGTTTTTCAGTTAGAGAAATTTCAAGAATAACCAATCAGTTATTGCTCACTATTCTAAAATGTAATTAGGCATGGACCCAAGAAGGCCAAGAACACAGAGCTAGGGGCATCGATCGTCGCAGGGGAACCACAACGATTAAGACTTCTGGCTCTTAGGAATCCGTTCATTTCTACTAGGGCAATTGCGAATCATAGTCCAGTCATTTTAGGGGGTTTGTCTAGGAAAGTGGACATACCCAGCTGTCAATTTGTACACACTTTGTATTTTGGCATCATAAAAGTATTCCCAAAATTCACATATGATTCGACTGCCGCAACTTCAAAAATTGGGGGTTAATAGTCAAAAACCGACTTTTTGCATGTTTCTTGCAAATATCTCGTTTCCAATGGGTTTGATGCTAATTGTATCCATTATCAATATTGTAGATAATTAAATTCTCTACAACTTTTGTTTCAAACATTTGACATAGAGGGCAGCGCGGGAGCAGATAAAATATTATTTTAAATCAACTGGTTGTCCCGATCGAAATCAGTTATAAATTACCAGTACTATGTTGCTGTATCGCTGCTGTTTCAATGTTTTGACAGAATCAGAATCAATGAACTTAGGCGTGCGCAGCGTTATAGAACAGTGCTTTAAAAAAATTGTTCTACAGCGCCATCTAGTGGCGAGTCACAGAAAAGTTGATAGCCTAAAAACCTTCTTTATGAAAAATTACTTATACATGTCAAGTTTCATCACGATCGGTTGAGCGACCAACCAACCAACATCCATTTTTATACACTAGGTCACTTAATAAATAATTATAAATAATTTTTATTTTTTATCAACAAATACACTATACTTAAATATTTTTTTAATTAATTATTTATTTGCAATTAAGTATCAATTTACCTAATAACACTTACCTGCCCGTGTAGTTATAAATTTGTGAAGGAAAAATATATATTATATTATAATTTAAATCTAATCTAGTCATTATTCTTCAAAATTCTAGAAAAGAAATAAAATTTTAAATAGTATTTTCATTAAAAAATCTCATTTGATACATTTGTGAATGTCAAAATAAAAAAAACAGATAAAATAAATAAAAGAATAATGAGTTTTAATTTCAATTTTCTTCTTCTTCATCGTCGTCGTCTTCTCGCAGCTTTAAAAATTCAAGGGTGTTAACATCTTCATTGTCATCTTCCCCAGATTCGTTTCCACTTCTTCCATGATTTCTGGATCAAATGACCTATCTTCGTTAACATCGGTCTCATATGGTACAGCATTGAGACAAGCTTGCCCATTACACTGACCACAAGCTAAAGAGCATTGCAACCCCGCTTTCCTGCATCCACATCTTGAACCACAACCACTTTTGCAGTTACAGAATATCGTATTGGGTAACTCATCTGGAGCAGGTGGTAAAATACAAACAAACAAACATAAATACATACATATAGGTGAAGCTAATAAAAGCGTGTTAATAGGCCTCAACATCGACGATTAGCTCTTCAACGGCGCTAAACTTCCTTCCAGCGAGCATTCTCTTGAGGTCTGGGAATAGGAAAAAGTAGCTGGGTGCCAGGTCTGGAGAATACGGTGGATGCGGAAACAATTCGAAGCCCAACTCATGCAACTTTGCCATCGTTTTCATCTATTTGTGTCTTGATGAAACAGCACTTTCTTTTACTTCAGATGGGACAGTTTAAACTCGGCAAACCACTTCTCAACGGTTGATTTTCCTGGTGTAAAGTCCGAATAATGTTTATCAAGCCAAGCCTTCGTTTCAACAGTATTTTTTTGCCAACAAGCAATGTTTTATTAACACACGAAATTCCTTTTATCCATTTTCTTTAAACTAACAAAAGTTGCTTCACCCAAAATGTTTTAGCCCACAGGCTAATAGTCAGACAGCTGTGAAATTTGATATGGATTTAATAGTAGTAGCGCCATATGTGTGTTAGCCTTCTTTTCATCCCATCAGTAGTCTTTTCAATTCTCAAATTTTCAAAATAATTTTGTAAATTTGAAAATTTGTTCCGGTGCTTATTTACTACTATGTCGATAACATCAATTACCGTCACCCGTCATGATCGACTATTTCCAGAAGTTGAAACTTGTGCGAGATAGGGATCAATGAGGTTTTCCCTTTCAACGTGCCACTCCTAGCACGGGTTGGACAATACACAGTGAAAATCGGAAGTTCCAGAGTTGGAATCAAACTAACCTTCACAAAGCGATTGATTGAATGGGTATGGCAAATCACATACGCTACGGATCATCTGAATTCACACAAGCTTTCCTACCAACTTTTAGGATCATTCGACGTATGCGTTGTCTATTCATTGACAAAAATCTTCTGGAGGCGTTGGTTGTGTTCTATATAATTTTGTTTCTGGATATTCACATGAAAATGAATTGAGGGGAGGCAAGTCTGGTGTCCAAGGAGGCCAATGATGGCAAATTCAGTCATTGGATGTCTCAACAAGACCGTCAGCTCTAATTTCTAATTAATTTATTACCTCAGTTTCAACTTGTTCCATCCATCTAATTTTGTGTTATAGTGCAGTATCATCTCTTTCAGTATCATCAGAATGCGAAAAATACTTTCTCTGTATCGACTCAATTATAAAAACTCAATTATAAGAAAAAAATCAATTTTATGATCAGTGGATGTCCTATTGTTAGCAATCTTAGCTAGCTCCTTTTTGGACAAATGTTTTCATCGCATTGTGACACATCCACAATATACTAACTTCAGATAATTGTCCTCATTGTGTTACAAATTTGGCAATCAGTTTTTTTAGTGTGTAATATTTTTTTTCAAGGACAAAACACAAGAAGTACAGGAAAATTCTTAAAGCGCTCTAACAGCCTGCTCGCAAGCGTTGTTCTCAATGATCTGTAATCTACAAAAACGAGCACTGAGATACATATGCCACGTTAATCATCAAACTTCATGTAAACCTTTATTTATATCTCTTAGGATAATCACGCTAACATCAACTAGTTTAGTTCATAAGCATTTATTAAAATCTGACACTGCACATAATACTAGGACAAATCCCCAGAACCACCCAATGCCAAAATTCAATTGTTTACAATGGTACGTCCGTCGCGTATTTCTGATATGTACCGCTCTTGATGGAATCAAATGTGGAATCTTCGATGTTCCAGACTATCAAGATTGCAAGTGATGTTAGCGACTTCCATCAGGCGCTTGGCTCTTTTCTGGATGGGATCCAGCAGCTTCAGAGTATGCTTAGGGGCGGAGCTCTATACATGAGAACAATACTCCAAAGAAGGTCTGATCTGAGCTTTTTAAAGCATCAAAAGTTGCTGAGGTGTGTACAGTTTTCTGGTTCTGGTTTTGAGAAGCAGACTTTGCAATTCCAGTGACATTGTTGTGTCCATTTTAACCCCCAACAAATTTATCGAAGCAGAATTGTCTGTCCTGAAATTATTATATTCGGTTTGGGGACATTTATCTCCTTGGAGAAAACCGACGCCTGCGTTTTTGTGGCATTGAATTGAACCCAAATTCGAAACCACCTCTAGATCCTCATTAAGATATGCGACTTTCTGCTGACGGTGAACATGTGCATCCGAAGCCGATGTCCTGGAATCCAAATGGAATGACGAGACAAGTGTGCCGACGTAAGCAAAGCAATTAAAGGCTTATTGATTTGAGACCTCAAAGAAATGAGCGGATCAATATTTTTACAGACACTAAGAGCGCACTAGGGTCTCTGACAAACCCGAAGGTGACATCAAAACTGGTATGGGAATGCCATGAAGAACTGAATGAATTTGCAAACAGGAACAAATTAACTTTGTACTGGGTGCCAGAGCATTCAGGAATCACAGGTAATGATAAAGCTGATGCATGCGCTAGACGCGGATCATCAACTTCATATATAGGTCCTGAACCAGCTCTGGGGGTACCAAAATCATTGGTACGAAACTAGATTAGTACATGGACCAATAAGAAGCACACAGAGTACTGGACAAAAGTACCTGGCAACAAACACAGTAGAACCTTCATTAGGGAACCGTCCGAGAAAAGAAAAGAAGAACTACTTCAATATAGTAGGGATCGGCTCAGAATAATTACAGGGTTACTAACCGGTCATTGTCCGCTCAGAGGACACCTGAATAAAATGGGGCTGTATAACGGAGACCTTAGCTGCAGATTATGCAACGAAGGTATAGAAACAGCTTTACACATCTTATGCGAATGTGAGGCACTGAATTACAGGAGGCAGGCAATATATAGACGTACGAAATTACGCCCAGAAGAATGTGACGAACATCCAACACGGAACCTGTACAAACTAGTACAGGGAACGGGACTGATGGGTGTCATGAAGACTTGGATTAAATGGACAAGTCAAACAGCTCCCAAGGCACCAAAAAAAAAAGAAGCAAAGCAATATATTGGTTATTTTTTTTTCAATAAGTCGTTGATATGCAATAAAAAGAGGGTTGGAGACAATATGGAACCCTGGGAAACACCAGCGTTGGTGGTGAAGGTATTCGAAAGATATTCATCGACGGACTCCTGCAGGATATTGAGAAATAACATTATTTTACTATAACATACATATTTTCCACAGAAATAAAACACCGACAATAATGAAAACTTTCCCGTCGTTTTCTAACCTCTCCTAACGTCATCTGCTCGTGAGATATTCAATATGATGATGTTTTGCAACAAGATGAAACGGCGCCGACTGGTTAGTGAGGCATATATTGTCAGCACTGTTTTTTTTTCTAGAGTTTTCATACCCGCTCTCTGCTACGATCAGTCTAGTAAATCTACTATGAAACCAAAGAAGTATCTTCATTCGTTGACATGAAAAATATCGCTACTCATCCTCGTGATTGCAAAAAATGCAATTAGTTTCACTTCATGGTATTTCGCAACAGCAACACCTCAAGATATTAGTTTCAATCACAAAGTGAACGTAATTTTTGTCTAAGTATGTCGGCGGCCTTTCGAAGAGCAAGGATGGTAACCATCGGAATGGATGATGCCGATCGGAATGCAGCGGAGCTCATTCTCACGTTCACCTACACTCAGCGTTGCCAATAAAACTCAAAATACGCAAAATCTGAATATTTTTAGTATCTTCGCACATTTGTTAATCTTTCTGGTATTTGTGGATTATCTCTGTATTTTACACCCTGCTAATTTGCCTCAGTAGATCAGTTTGACCTCATTACCATTCAGTGTTAAATTTTTGGTGAAACGGTATACAGCGTGACTCACGGTCGATGGTAGGTTAGGCGTTTCTGGAAAACGCAAAGCATGATTTTTCTGAAAATTTCACCTCTCACATTTCCTTACCTGTTCTATCGATCTAAAATGTTTTCAGCCTTGCGGCTTTGCCACTTCCATCAAAAAGTCCTAGCAACTTTATTTTTTTAAATGGAACACCCCGTATATTAATACATTTTTGGAATCGCTCTGGTATTTTAATACTTTTTTGTTAATAATGTCCTATACCTATCTCTATCTGTTTTCGAGATAAAAAATAAATTGTGCTAAATATGGTCCAAAACATAGCCTCAATTGAAATTAAGTACATCAGTACTCTCAATTCATGAAAAATTGATATTTTGATGATAGTTTGGACAAACTCGAAATATTCAAATAACACCAAGAAATCGACTCCATATCATACAGGGCGTGCTAAAATTACTATTATTTCCGTTGTGCATAAAAGTAGTCGAAACTTCATTTTTTCAAATGAAACCCCCTGTATATTACTCGATAAATTGACAGATGGTGAAAAATGATTCAAGATGATATACATGTCCCTATACCTAAATCTTCAAGTTTTCTTAATAAAGCCGTTTTTGTGGAAAAATAGTTATTCACGTTTTACCTACAAGTGTTGAAAGTGGCATTTTATTTTGTAAGTGGGGATTATTGCAAAACGAGCGTCAGCAAGTGGAACAAACTCACGAGCAAAAAAAAATCACTTTTAACAAATGCATCATACAAATTTTTTTGTATAACGTTACTGCTGATAATAAAAAAAATTATAGGGTCCATGGGATTTGAACACACGATCTTTGGATTACAAGTCATATGTTACAACTACATACGCCAACTCACGTTATTTCAAGGAGGATTATTGGTTAGTCATGAAGGACTTTCTACAGTTGGACTGAATACTACTTCGTCATCGTCAGTAACTTCACAGGGATTTAATATTACCAATAGCACGAACTGCATGTGTGAACTTTTCTAAATGATTTTTTGGTAGGTGTTCTGATTGAAGTGTTTCTATCAAAGAGATTTTCAATAACAGTTGTACAAAAAATAATATTTAAAGAATTTGATTTCTAGGTAGCCGTGGATCAAGCTTATGAGTTTGGTGACTTTTATAAGTAATTGATAAATGGTTATTGACGGTGTTTCAAAAAATCGCCAAAAATGAATGCAAATATTGATTATTCAAACGAAGTTCTTATGAAAGTATTTATTATACATGGACAGTGTGATCAAATCATTGCCAGAACTTGTAGAAAATTCAACCAAATATATCTTGAATTAACACCAATGAACGAGAGGAAGTTTTTGAGATTACAAAATAATTTCCTTAACTATGGCTTCATGTTAAAAGCGCCTTCAACATTACCAAAACCTGTTACTTCAAATGAGGACAATACTGTTAACGTTTTGGCATATTTTTATGCATATCCAGAAGCTTCCATTCGCAGTGCAGAAAAAGATTTAGGTGTATCACATGCTTCAGTACAACGAATTTTGAAAAATCACGGAATGCATCCATATAAATTTACCAAAGTTCAAGCTCTAAAAGCAGAAGACTTCGAACGTAGAATGCATTTTTGTGAATCCCTTTTGATTCATACACAGGAAGATCGGGAATTTTTGTCAAAAATAATTTGGAGCAACGAATCAAAATTTACGAGGGATGGTATACTCAGTAGAAGGAATAAACTTTTTGGGCTGATCATAATCCTCATGTTACAAAAAAATGGGTTTTCAAGAAAAAATTGACCTGAATGTTTTCTGTATTCTGAAGAACAATAACATTAGCTTTTTTATTTATGAAGACACACTGAATGCAGAGAGATATCTCCAAATATTAAGGACGACTGTAATCGATTTTCTTGAAAATTGGCTTTTAGAGGAATATAGGAATTCGTGGTTTTAACTGGACGGAGTGCCTCATTTCACCCAGGATGTTTCCAGGAAACTTGACGAGCTCTTTGACGATCGTTGGTTAGGCGTTTAGGGCCGTGGGATTGGCCACCGAGATCACCCGATCTCACGCTACTTTTAGCGTATACAGTAGGGTATACGCTAGTAGGGTATACAGTACTCCAGTGCCTACCAAAGAAGAATTGCGACGGCGAATAGTGCGGAGTATTGAAGATCTGAATCCCCAGGAAATTGAAAAAGCAACCACAAGTCGCGTACAAAAAAACATTTTAAAGTGTTTAGAATGTAATGGACAACATCTTCAGCGTTTATTGTGGAAATGTGAATTTTTTTTACAATTTTGTTATTTTGAATCATCCTATTCTGTTATTGTCTGTACTTTCACATGTTTTAGCCCACAGAATCTTACTTTTTACCTAGAAATGACTGATTTTTGGTACAGTTGTTCCCTGGAAACTTTGAGCCATAGTTAAGGAAATTATTTTGTAACCTTACAAACTTCCTCTCGTTCATTGGTGTTAATTCAGGATATATTTGGTTGAATTTTTTACACGCTCTGACAATGATTTGATCACTTTGTTCATGTGTATAATAAATAATTTCATAAGAACTTCGTTTGAATAATCGATATTTGCATTCATTTTGGAAGATGATTCGAAACACCGTCGATAACTCTTTGTAAACTACTTATAAAAGTAACCGAACTGCTATAAGTTTGATAATTCCATTGCTACCTAAATCCAAATTCTAAAAAAAAATAATGTTTCTAGAAGAAGCGACTTTATTGAGAAAACTTGACGATTTAGGTATAGGGACATGATATATCATCTTGAAGCATTTTTCACTATCTTTCAATTTACCGAGTAATATACAGGGGGTTTCATTTGAAAAAATGAACTTTTGACTACTTTTATGCACAATGGAAATAATAGTAATTTTAGCACGCCCTGTATGATATGGAGTCGATTTCTTGGTGTTATTTGAATATTTCGAGTTTGTCCAAACTATCATCAAAATATCAACTTTTCATGAATTGAAAGTACTGATGTACTTAATTTCAATTAAGGCTACGTTTTGGACCATATTTAGCACAATTTATTTTTTATCTCGAAAACAGATAGAGATAGGTATAGGACATTATCAACAAAAAAGTATTAAAACACCAGAGCGATTCCAAAAATGTATTAATATACGGGGTGTTCCATTTAAAAAAATAAAGTTGCTAGGACTTTTTGAAGGAAGTGGCAACGCCGCAATGTTGAAAATATTGTAGATCGATAGAACAGGTAAGGAAATGTGAGAGGTGAAATTTTCAGAAAAATCATGCTTTGCGTTTTCCAGACACGTCTAACCTACCATCGACCGTGAGTCACGCTGTATACAGTGTGTCCCAGCTAAAACTTGTCAATCGCTAGTCTGCGACTTCGTGAAAAAAATTGAAAATCGCTCAGACCCGTCGATTTTTATTTCAAAGGGGAACACTTTCAGCAAATACATGATTATTGTATTGTCAACCCCCTCATTCCCAGCACCTCCTACTTCATAATTTTCAATGGAACTACTATATTTGTGATACATCATTTTGAAGAGAATTCAATATCAAATACATTGGTGTATTGAAATTGAGGATCGATCAAATGTTGTTGAAGTTTTAATGAAAACTAAGTTGTATCAAGATACTCGAAACACTTGCTTACAGAATTTAAACAAATTTCATTCATAGAAACGTTACACAACGTGACATATGAATGGGTATTGACATAAAATTTCTCTTACATGAAACACTATATTCCTTAATGTATTTCGGAGTTTCGGGACAATACACTTGTTTTTTCACCTCATCAGGGAAAACATTACCAGGCTGAAAGTATTGAACTGAAATTTTATTTACAAGGAAAACCATCGATCTACAGGTGGATTTCGAGAAGTTTCGAATGAAAATACTAGTCTTCAAAGCCTAATCCATTCTTTTTTTAACTCTGAAAGACGACCTACTGAATCTTTACAGTTACCCATTCATTCAGTTAGGTACTTCAATCCATATTTAAAAAATTTTGAAGTTGAGGCTTCTATGAACACATTCACATTTACGTACGGTGTAGGTAATTTGAGACTGGCCAGAACGAGTTGTTCTTTTAGATAATTTGATTTAGAGCCAGTCTCCAAATATGCCCATTCAATTTGTGGAGTTTTATTCCTTATAAGAGTAATTGAGCAATTTCGGGTATGCGGTTGGTTATCTCGATCACAGGCAGATGGGACGATGACAAACACGTTATTTGTCGTTCGCTTCAGCCTAGTTCAAGAATGATACGCTGAAAGAATTCGATTTTCAATTATCGGAAACCATTGACTTTATGTTGATGATAGACACTACCTTGCACTGACGAGTGGCCAACTAGCCCGAAACCGGTGTTCCAATGATTGAAAATTGATTCCGTTAGTTGTATCGCCAAAAAAATATACAGGAATAATTTCAGTGAAGAATCCTGCACTGGCACCTGTCGGATATAATCCAACGCCCTTCGTGGTGTTAGCCAGAGGAGTAGTAGTTTTCAGATAGGTGTTAGCCCAGGCCGTTTTTTTCAGCTGATCCCACTATTGCTATCTAGGAAACGGTAGGACCTACAAAGTCTACCTGGATAAGCAAAAACAAGTCGATGTTGTTTATTTAGACTTTCAATAAGCCTTCGATCAAATAGATCATTATCTTCTTCTCAGCAAATTGACAAAACTGGGACTCTCTAACCAACTGCTTACTCTAATTGAATCATATCTAGTTAACAGAAAACAATTCGTCGAATATAAATCTTTCAAATCGACCCAGTACGTAGTTACATCTGGGGTACCACAAGGTTCTAATCTTGGACCTCTTTTTATTTTTAATTTTCATTAATGACTTGGCAACTTCTTTGAATATTCCTAGCCTATTATTTGCAGACGACTTGAAACTATATTATAAAATCGACGACATTACTGACTGTCAACGTGTACCACATGAATTAGATGTAATCAAACTCTGGTGTAATAATAATCGTCTACAATTGAACGTATCCAAGTAGTTGTTTACAGCTGATTCTCGGCCTCCCCCCACCACTATGATGTATTAATTGCTTTTTTTATTGGTTGTTGTTTGGTGAAGTTTTTTTGTTGTGCAGTGAAGTCAAGGCGTTGTGACCTTGAAGTGTCTGGTGCATGGATCGTTCAGATTTTTTTTTCATATGAGATTTTGTGTGTTTATGTGTGTGTGTGTGTGTGTAGGAGAATGCACGGTACAGGGTTTCATCATGTGCTTGTTTGTCTATGTACAAACATACGTCTGCATACTTCGAAGATCCTCCAAGTAATAAATGCTCCATCGGTGTTAGGGCACCAAGTTAGTAGTGGAGTGACGTCACAGCAATAACCGTTCAACGGCTAGAGAGCGACATGTTCACTCCACGACGTGTGGCAGAGTAATGCGTATTCATCGGTCTGCCCTCACCTCTCCCGAAGCGATGAAGGTTCGCTCTAGCCCCGCTATCGATGGTGACACAACGGCAGCCGAGGACCGTTTGCCTAGCGTCTACCCTCTCCGAGACCGCAACGACCACTGCTTGCTCGTACCGGCAACTGTTATCGCATCAAGTTGGGAGATGGGCTTGGCTGTGACGTCAGGCATCTCTAGTGGATAGCAACTAGCAATGTGAATCTTTCACGGTTTCATGGTGGGGGTGACTCACACTGTTTAATATAAAAGAAATGCCTGGCACACTATGAAATCAGTAGACGAATATATCTGCAGCAGTTAGCAATTGGTAGAGTGTTATTCAGTTCGTAATAGAAGGAAGACGGTGAGTGTATTTGTCTGTTGGAAATTGTTTATATTTTCGTATATATTTTCATCATGTCCGTTTCAAAAGTAGACTTGAATAAAATTAATAATTTGATTGTACAGGAGGTTGAAATAGTAGAGCAAAAGGCCTTATCATCATTGCCAATTGATGAAGTGTTCATAATTAAAAATATGTCAACTTATTCTACACGATTTGGTAAATCAATTTTATTAACTTTGCAAGATGTGAGCAATGATAAATTATTTAAAACATGGCTACCAAAACGTATTTCGTTGCAATTCAGTGATGACGATATATCTTGTATCAACTCATCAGGTGGTAAATATACGATGATGTATTTAGGACAGAGCCAACAAAGTTTTGCTGGCATGAAAACGCGATCTCTAGTCAAATTCAATATAATTGAATAATAATAGTAATAATTTATAGTGAATTTCTTTAGGTCATAGCTTACGAAGTTTTTTTGGTGTGAAAACGCTAACTCTAGTCAAATTCAATATGATTGAATAATAATAGTAATTATAATGAATTTCTTATTGTTTTATAATATTCATATATTAGATGATAATAATTATATGGAAATATAAACATTACTAACTTAGTTGAATACACTCACTTTGTAACTACAAGTAAAATGGGAATGTGAGTATTATATCACTGAAAAATTGGAGGTTGCTTATTGTTTTTTTTATTCAATTTCAGTTCCACCATTTAAAGATGTGGATGCAGTACGCAAGTCAAGATTGGGTCGATGTTGTAGATCTCAAATCATCGGTTCAACATTTGTCGTCTAAATTGAAGGTGTTGGGTGATGGAGCCGAACATGCAAGCAATTATGATATGAGTGTATGCTATGATGAAAAACAAATCGAATTATGCCTTCGTGATGCTGAGAACTATTGGAGTGGTGCAGAAGTTTGTAACAAATTTTTGGATAATGAATTGGAATTGTGGCAACTTTGTGATGTTATGATTGAACTGAACCTAAGAAGATTCCTGTATAGCCTCCAACCATACTTGCCAGAATGGATTATTCATCACTTTGAATTGAATGATGAAAATCGAGAGGAAATTGAAGATGGTCGCGAAAATGATGATTATGAGGAAGAAGTTATTTTAGATAGTCTGTATGTTCCTGTAAATCATAAATGATGTCAAATAAAAAACTTTGTATTATTTTCATGTTTTATTTATTTAAATCTCATGAAATACAATAGAAAATGATTACAAAACAATAAATATGATATAAAATACAATACATGATATAAGTCAGTTACAAATAAAAAAAAAAGATCATGAAACAGTACATGATAGAGTGAAAAAAAAAAGTGTCAATATCTGCTATGAACTGAACCATCCAATGCATTGTATGTTAAAACTGTATCATGCAAAATTAATGCATATACTTTAGTGTTGTCTGGAAACTTGGTCTTCCTCGTCTCAAACTCAATCTTTATATCAATAGTTGATGATTTTGTTGCATTCGGTTGATGAGAACAATCGATGACGAATAGTGGATTCTCTCTAAATTGTCCAATGTCCATCAGAGGTTCACTCATATCTTTATCATAATAACTTCGCTGGAAACTCTCAAAAGCATAATAAGCAGGAGCATCAAGTTTTTTATCGAAATTCAAATTCCAACGCTCATATGGATAAACTTCAGAATTCAAGTATACTCGAATACTATTGATATCAGCAGTTGTGAATTTTGTAATATCCTGTGTTCTATCTTCAGATGTGGTAGTACTTTGGAATGCGATGATGACAAAACGAGGAGTTTCCAATGCGTTAGTTGTTTTGATGGCCCATATGTCTGAAGAAGTCCCACGTAATGATGGTAGTTCATAGAGGTCCCACATACGATACGCCAACTTGATTTTGGCATTCAGACCGCTTTTGTTTATTCTACTCAAAAGTTTGAGCTTGTGTTTATCATCTGGTACAATATGTCTTATTTTCCATTCGATTTTATTTATTTCCAAATCAGCATCAACCTCACCTATATATGAGTTTTTGAATGATCGAGCGATAATCAAAATCAATTCCTGTTTGGCATTCAAGATACTTTTGTTGTAATCTTCAGCAAAACCCATCAAATATTTCAGTGGTAGTTTTCCACTAAAACATGACTGTTTGTATCCAAGATATCTTGCTTCAATTGTGAAAGTCCCCAACCAGATGTCAATAATGTGTTAGCATGAGATTGTCCAAATGATATCATGGTTTTCATTGTAGATGTTATCCCAGGTTTTCTAACAACAGCCACTTGTTCACCACCCATTTCATAACGAATTTCGTCAAAGAGAAATGCAATTGCATTATTCGAGAGATAGCATGTTTTCGCTACATCTTTGGGGGTGAATTTACCTTCTATGTAAATGAAGCTCTCGGCAATATCTAGTATAACATCTTGATTATTGATTGCAATTCTGATTTCATCCGAATTCCTGAATAGCGGTGATCCATAGGGCTTATATGTGTGCTCATGTAAACTTATGAGAGAATGATCGAGCACTGGTTCATTGAATATATTCAACTTTTCATTGTTTGTTTCGAGCACCATTGTTATTTTCTCACTTTCAATCCAATCGATTTCAAAAATTTAAGATCACTCACAGACAGAGCGTTATGTGCTAACTGTTTAGCATACACTTGTGGAATGAGCTTCTTTTTATGCACACCTTTCTTTTTGATAGTGCAACTCGTTTGGGATTGTTCAATGCGATTTTGTCTATTATAAATGAAACCCATAACAACAGTTATTCGATTTTCTTCAATTCCAAAATAATGAAAATCTCTTCTTCACTTCCAAAATCGATAAGGTTATTTTTTTCATCCAAAATACGCACTGTAATGTTGTGAATCAATTGACGACCTTCTGGACTGACAGGCATATATATAATACTGTGTGGTTCTTTAGTAAGATTGTAGCCAGGTTCAACATCAATATCGAATGAGAAAAGAATGTGGGATTCTTCACCATTTATATATGAACCAGATATTATATTGCAATCTAAGCGGATAAGTCTCACAGTTGTAATGTTTATTGGTAATGATGATTCATGTATCTGATTTGGTGGAAATATTTCATGAGCGAACCCCATCATTTCTGCTATTGAATTTGGATGTGTCAGATCAATTTCATATTTGGATCGCATTTCACATTTGAATGTATTATTATTGGCGTGTAGATAGAAAATATCATCTGCAACGACATCATTTGGTTTTTTATCATGAAACAATCTGAACATGATATGTTTCTGTATGACGGCATTGATCTCTTCTATTTCATAAGCACCACATGGAATTTCAATTGTCAACTTTTGGGGTATCGATGAGTTGTCATTACTGATTCTAAAACTAACTAAGTTATTAGCTTCAGTTATATTATTGATTGTATTGCATCCATAGTATCCCAAAAGTCCTAATCCATAACGACTGTTCCTATCCAATTCAATTGGTGGAAAAAAATCCGCACTCAAGACACTTGTCCCGACAGCTTGTAGCTCGAACTTTCGTGACATGACTGATGAATATTTTGAAACACATTTCAATTTATTATTGTACACAGCAACAGCACATTTGAGACAATTTACACTTTTTGGAAGGTGTTGTATTGTAATAAGTATCATTTTTATTGATACCAATATTCACATCCTCTATATTACAAATACAACACATAGATTTCCGAAGTATAGGACCGTCATTAACATCCGATTCTGAATTTTGATCGTGGTGGTGGTGCTCATAACAATATCTATGTTTCATTATATCGATGTCATCTTGCAGATGCTTAGGCAACTTTTCCCAAACATATGCAATCTCATGTGCAACACATGCAAGTATCACTTCCTTAGGCATATTTGCAAGCATCACTTTATCCATTTTTTTCAAGGTACCATATTTTGAAAACATTCTAAGTGAAAACCCCATTCCCTTGATAGCCTCCCGATCCAGTTTTGGTGTTGAATCCATTTTTATTTGGAAAATTATTTAGAGAGAAACTGCAAGCACAAGTGACCACAGAGAACTGTATTAAATTTCTGTTGTCGATCATAGTTATATTTGATTTTTACATTCGAACATTTTCGAAAGAATCGAGTCAATTCCAATGGTGGGGGTAGATCTCCAAAACTATCGAAATATGTGACTTCTTTCCCACATTTTTTATATGCCACCCAATGTGTTCCTGGTCCACTTATTCCATCTAAATTAACAATAGCTGTCTCGTTTTGTTTTGGACCTGAAGATGGTAATCTATCACGCATAAAAACACCACGAAAATGTGGAATTTTCATTTTTTGTGCATAATAACTGAGATCGTGATCAGTAAGAGGCCTCTGAGGTAGGGGTTCAATTAGTTTTTTGTTTTGTTTGTGGCTTTGTATGGTTTTAAATATAGTCCTAAACCTTTACGGTATGGTTTGAGATATATTCCACTTCCGCGTTTGCCTAATGCTACAGCCTCCATGGTTTTATTGTGACGATTGGCTTCCATTAAAGCCGCTCTGCTGGCTTTTGCCGAATTCACGGCCTTGGTAATACCAGCAGCGGCTCCCGCCAAACTTCCTAGTGCGGATAGTCCAGCAAAAATTGGTATCAATGGTAAAAGTCCACCGATCTTGGGAACAGGAATTATGCGTGGTGTGCGGATTTTCTTCTTTCCACCGGCAGCTTTAAGGTATTTACGTGCCGCCTGCAATGCCACAGTAATAGCTTTTTTGCTATTATTCGTCACAAATTGATTCCCACCAGCTTTCTTCAATACATTTCGCACTTTATGGACTATCCCAGCACCAAATGCAGCTTTTTTAATTTTATTTTTCTTCGTTTGTTTCCTCTTACATTTTTTCTTATTGGTACTACAACCCATGCCCATATGTCTTTTCGCTTTCATAATGTTGGTGACAAGTAATGCAGCTGCTCTTTCCCCAATACTCGCGTCCTTCGATTTAACCCTATCCCAAGCGCTGTATTCAAGTTCTTTGTCGGCTAAATGTCTTGCTGCAAGATCGGATGGATGCTTAGAATATTGAATATCGTGTTTTTTGCATTCAATATCTAATTTATTGATTCCAGGATCGTTACGAGCTAAACGTTGTTTCAATTTTGTACCTGGTCCACAGTATTGATAACCTCCGGGTAGATGTAATTCGAAAGGAAGTTTGTTTATTAAATCATTAACAAAACCACAACCTCTTTTAATTTTACGATCACTTTCAATACGTCCGTATCGTTTGATGGTACACATTGAAATGAATAAGCTAATAACATTTATATAGTCTCCAACCACGGCACGATGCGCATTGTAAAACAGAAAGAAAAGTTTGCTGTAGATAATCTAGATGAGAAATTTGGGTGTGGATTGAATGGACAAAAGGTATTCAGACATGGTCCACTACTTCCATCATCAGTTCGAGGACTCATTATAGGACCTTCAAATTGTGGAAAGACGAATGCAATGATATCACTATTAACACATCCACAAGGACTGAGATTTAGAAATGTGTATCTCTATTCGAAATCACTCAATCAACCTAAATATCAGTACTTGCGAAGTGTTTTGGAACCTATAAAAGGATTAGGTTTCTATACATTCAGCAATAATGCAGAAATAGTGGAACCCTCCGACGCTAAGCCTAATTCTGTTTTCATTTTCGATGATGTGATATGTGAAAAGCAAGATATTATTAGATCATATTTCTGTATGGGACGTCATAAGGATGTTGATTGTTTTTATCTAGCACAGACATATTCACGGGTACCCAAACAGTTAGTGCGTGACAATACCAATTTCATTTTAATGTTCAAACAAGATGAGACGAATTTACATCACATTTATTCAGATCATGTTTCACCCGATGTAACATTCAAACAATTCCAATTGATGTGTGTTAAATGCTGGGAGGACCAATATGGATTTCTAGTCATTGATAAGGATAGAAAAATAGATGAAGGTAGATATCGCAAAGGATTCGATAGTTTTATATACCCATGATCTTGTTTTTTACACTTATTCGATCACTGAATATTGTAGAGGTCACTTCATCAGCGAATTAGGCTATAATTTAAAAAAGGGCATTATGAATACAAAAAAAGATTCTGAAAATAAAAACAATGAAATGAATTTGAAACGTCAACTAGTAGAGACAACAGAAGCTGTCAGGCAGAAATTCAACTCTATCAAGAATGATAATATTGAAAATCGTACGACACTTGAAAGATTGTATGAGCCCATAATGAAACCATTGAATGTTTTATCATCAAACGCTACTTCTAAATCACCAGTGTTATCACCAAATCATGGAACTGTTCAATCTACTTCAAATTATCCCATGAGTACTCCAATAGGAAGAAAACAATCTTTTGCTAGTGTATCATCTGTGAATAGTGACACGAGCACACTTCAAGACGATATGAGAACAACTCTATTCGAAACACCATCATCGTCCCACATCGATTCCTCGGATCCTGACACCTCACCTGATATGAATGAAAGTGGTGAAGATGTTTTGATGAAACATTTGAATAATGTAAAATCTAGAAATCCAGCATATGATGGAACATTTGGCGTACGTATGGATCCTATTACACAAAAGCTGAAAATGGGAAGTCTAGTGGTGTATTTCAAAGATGGAAACATTTCATTTTGGGATGCTAATAAAGTGAAAAAATATGAATGCGCAGGTAGTCCAGAATTGTATGATATGATCTTTTTGAAGAATCCACGAGATGTTGATAATAAAGAAACTCGTCAAGTATATTCCAAAATATTGAAAATAACGAATGCTCCATATAAACAATATCATCAGAAGAATGGTTTTAAAAATACAAATTCTAAAAAATTTCGTGAAGTTATCAAACCTCTATTAGACTCACGACAATATCCAATAAGAAGTAGAAGTAAAATTGGTGGAGCACTCAAACGAGTGAAAATGGAGAAAATATATAATTCTAAACCTGTGAATTATGTGTACTGGAATTCACCGAAAGAGTTAGTTGCTCGCCTACGATTATTGGTAGCTTCAAAGTCAGCTGGTCATACAGGACATGACAATGAAATAATTTCAATAATTGAAGAATTACGTGAAGAAGGTATAATATATTAACATATTCACATGTAATGATCACTGTCACATCATCATTCAATGCAGTAACATTATCACATTTTCTCTTTAATCATATTGAAATAGAATGACTAATGAAATAAGTGATGTCAAACGACAAGTTGTTAATGAATTACATAAACCTGCAAGACGTAATTTTCGTAGAAGAATAACCACCATCAAAGGTTTTGCAGATCTATGGCAAATAGATTTAGCTGAACTGCAACCTTATGCAAAAAGTAATGAAGGATACCGATATATACTTGTAGTGATAGATTGTTACTCCAAATATCTGTGGACTGTAGCAGTTAAAGATAAAACAGGTAGTACAGTAACTAATGCAATGAAACATGTACTGAAAGAAGCCAAATACTCCCCCAAACACATACAAAGCGATCAAGGGAAAGAATTTTTCAATAAAAGCTTCTCATCTCTCATGCGAGAAAATAATATCAATCATTATTCAACATTTAGCACAAAGAAGGCAGCTATAGCAGAAAGAGTGATTCGTACAATAAAGGGGTGGCTCTATAAGGAATTTTCGATGAGAGGTCACCACAAATGGCTTGATATTCTTCCAACTATAACTAGTAGATATAACAATAAAGTTCATCGTACAATAGGTATGGCACCCATTAATGTTGATCCATCAACAAGATTGATATTCAAAGGTATCAATGGAGTTGGAAAAAAACAAAGTAAACCCAAATTTCGATTGAATGATATTGTACGAATAAGCAAATACAAAAATATTTTTGAAAAGTCTTACACTGCGAACTTTACCACGGAACTCTTCAAGATTGTTAAAATCAATAAAACTTTTCCCACAACCTATAATCTTGAAGATATGAATGAACAACCTATTAGAGGATGTTTTTACGAAGAAGAGTTATTGCGAACCGAAAATCCTGATGTATATCTGATCGAGAAAGTGCTGAAGAAAAGGAAAAATAAAGTATATGTAAAGTGGTTAGGACTTCCTAGTGAACAGAATTCTTGGATTGATGAATCAAATATGCTTTAAATGTATCTAATAATGTATTTATGAATAAAGTAATGTTAAAGTTCATTATTGTTTTCATTTCAATTATATGTAAGTGAATTGAAAAAATATTGCAGCGGTAAACATTGCCCCAACCATTCGCAATGTTCTGTGTATACCAAACCAAATTAATTGTATACTCCATTCCCGCTTAAAATTTTTTTCAACTCACAATATTGAGAACACAATACCATTCCCAAAACTAATCGCTGTCACTTTGAAATGCTTTCTCCAACTCTTTTCGCCAATTATCTCTCACTGATAATGCCGTCTCATAAAGTCGAGTCGACTCCTCAAGCTCTGCCTGTGCTTGCATTCTCGAACGTTGATTGAATTTGTCATCTTTCATGATTTTTGAACGTAGTTCATCTGCTTCTTTGCTCATGTTAGCCAATTCAATTTTCGCTAATGCAATCTTAGCATCTAATGCTTGAAGAGTGTCCTTATTGACACTAATAGCTTGCTCACTCTTTTCATGTTCAGCAATAGCCTTTTGCGCCTTTACAAGACGGCATTTCGCTTTCTTTTTCATATCTCCAAACCGAAGTAATGGAGTGAAAGAAGATAGCGATTCAGTCATCAAATCACCCTTCATTTCTTTGGGTTCACATTTTGTCTTCCTCTTCGATCTGTCACTTTTCGTTGTGGGCTTTTTCTCCTGCAAACCACTTTTCGATTGTTTTTTTTCTTTCAACTCAGTGACAATCGATGAAGATGCATTATTAACCTTCCTTTTGATAGTTCTGGATTTTTTATCAACACCAAGAGGGGGGGTAGATGAAGGGTGTTTGGATGATGATGATTGTGAAATGATTGGAGTTTCAACGATAATTTGTTGAATTGGTTCCGGCACATCTGCGAAGTTAACGAAGTCGCTAATATCAAAATCACTTATCGAGTCTTGAGACTGTAAATGTAATACTGGAATATTTTCAAAATTAGTGTGATCGATATCAACAAGTGGTGAACCATCTTCAGCAATCAATAGTGGCATGGAGCTCATGATAATGATTATTTAGGTTTGGAGGAATGATATGTGATAGCAATAGAATGTGGATAGGAAAGGTGATGATGTTACTGATACTTCACCTTTTATAGAAGAAAATAAACTAGCGCATGCGCTCTTTCGTCAACTAGCCCACTCTTTCATCGACTAGAGATGCCATATCCTTCTCTCCCACTTAAAACGAGTCAAGTGATAGGTGGGAGTCGTACCACTTCCGTTTCCTATTCAATCGTATAAGTCGACTTGCGATCCTGAAGTTCATTCATTCACTCTCTACAACTGTGAGCAAACAACAACAAGATGAATTCTGCAAAAATAAATGCTGCATTAAATAGAATATCTGCTGTTGATGAAAACAATTGGATAGACGAATCAGATGATGATGATGTCAATGTTCCGCTAGAGGAAGTGATAGTTGAAGCAGAAGATGTTGGAGTCGATGAAGATGAGATAGACGAAGTTGAAAACGAGGCCAACCAAAGCGACGAAGATGATGACGTGATGGAGTTTGAGAGGGTCATGGATGAAGAAGGAGATGATGAAGGGATAGAAGCTGACACAACTGAAGGCGATGGTGCTTTGAGGATCGGTATGCGAACGCTCAATGTCAGTGAGACATTGGAAGATCCCTTGGATTTGTATTGTGCAATGGATGCATACGTATTGATCAGCACAATAGATGGAGAGAACAAAAAACTATGCTGGTGCTGCTTTCGGTTTTATTCGCATAGAAACAATAATGGAGGGTGGTATGCCCATGTCAACACCCACAACACTGTCTCAATTATGGAAATGGGACAAAATTGGTGTGAAGCTTGCGAGAGGCCACTAACAAACTTCACCCGAGTATCTACATGTATTATATGTAATAATGTCCAACCTGTGGCACAATAACCGTGGACCTACTGGTCAAAAAAAAAACAACAGCCCTTTTCAGGGCTACATTATTCACACAAACGGTAGTAGTAGAATTCACAGATTATGTGATAAATGACTACTTTGACTAAAAAGTCGAAGTTAGGATTTGGTTTATCATCGAATATCTGTGTATATGATGAGTACTACTTTGACTGAAAAGTCGAAGTTGATATTTTCTCAATCATTGAATATAATGATGAGTACTACAGAGTTGGATGATGATACTTTCACATAAGTTTTGACTATAGTGTTAACCTATTTCTGATTGAAAGTATAATGATAGCTCTGAAAATAGTTGTTTATTGTCTTTAATTGTAGCCCTTAAAAGGGCTGTTTTTCCTATTAATCCATACAATGGTATGGACTAACGCTCTTCATCATCAGAAACAATCATGATGGTGTCATCATCTGAATCATCTGTATCTGATGATATACTGATGATGTCGTCCTCATATTCATCAGATTCATCTGAATCAGATGATATACTAATTATGTCGTCCGCATGATCATCTAGCTCGTTATCCTGTAGATCGTCTAACTCATCTACTTCCTCTTGCATACGTTCCGGGAAATCATCAGGAAGATCGTAGATGCGTTGCAGCATTTCTGCGAAGGTTGTACTGAAATGATCAAACGTAGAATCTATTTCATGTACCTGGATGGGTCCTGTACTCATCATAGAAGACTCTGGTACACTCATCGGTTCGGTGGTGGAATCAGCAATCGACATTGTGGAAGAATGATGTAGAACTGGGATTGATACTATATTTATATTGGAAGAAATAAAACGGAGGGGGTGAAGTGTGAATGTAGAACAGTGTTTGAGATTCGAAAACATTAAAAATGACGATCTTCATGAAACTCTGAGCGATTATTATGAGAAATTCTAAGTGATTATTATGAAAAACTAATAAGAGAGAGGGAGGAAGACACTGCCCCAGCCTCGCAGTGCCTCGTGTACACCAACCAAAAAAGTGTGTACTCCGTGGAAGGAAAGGAAAGGAAAGGAAAGGAAAGGGTGGGAGAAACAGGGAAACGATTACATATCGTCGTCGGAATTTAGGACATCATCGTCATCAATTAGGATAGGAGATGGCGGAGGACTGTCCTCGATAAGGATTGGGGATGGTGGAAGTCTGATGTCGCCAGCGTCATCGTCGTCGTCGTCGTCATCCTCATCTGTGATGTCTACAGGCGGTGGGTCACCCCATTCGTCATCCCATTGGTAGGGATCCGGATAATCCCCGTCCGATAAGTCAGCTTCATCACTCCCAGTGACATGCTGAACCTGCACCCTGTAGTCATTATTCATGAATTCGAAGGGAATGTCATGAGGTGCCGTTGTGGAGTCCACGAATCCTTCATGGATAGAAGCCCAGTAAGGATGTTGATGCGCTGGGTCACTGTACGGCTCAGTAGTTGAATCAGGTTCCATGTTGAAGGTGGCTGATCAACTGAATATTCCAACAGATAATTCCTACTTTTATACTTTTGAAAGGGAGTGGGGAGGAGTGGGGATGAAAGAACTTGGAATTGAAAATGGAAAAAAAGAAAAATAATGAAAAGACGAAGTGAAGAAAAATGCTCCAACCATCGCATTGTTCAATGTGTACCAAACCAAAACAATGTACACCTTTTATTTCACTTCTTTTTTCATTTTTTTTTTTTTGTTTTTTATTCCTAAAATTATAATTACAAACCTAAAACTACCATGCTACCTAATTATCCTAAAACTATCCTAGTTGACCTAAAAACTATTTCCCTTTATTCAAAAATTTCTTTATAAATATTTTTAGTTCATTATTGAGCTCTATCGAAGAGGTCTCTGCCTTCCGCCTTTCCTTCAGAGCTGCAGTCCTTCGATCTAGCTCGGCCATCCTCATTAACAACTCGCGCCGTTGGCTAGCAATTTCATTCTCCTCCCGGGAAATGCTAGCCAACGCGGCCTCACTATTTCGTGAAGCAAGTGCAACATCCCTACACCTCTGTAGGAAAGTTTCCATCTCCTGGGGGTTAACCTCTCCGAAAGGCTCCGGCACTGGTGGCACTTGTGGCGCGATCTCCCCGGCAGGCTTCGACACTGGTGGCACGACCTCCATGGCAGGATCAGGCACCGGTGTGAGTTCCATGGGTGTCAACATCGCTGATAATGCAAATTGGGTGAGGATTTCACCTGGAGATGGCACCCTCGGCACCGGCTTATATGCCCTCCGTCTTTCCACTGTCAATGCGAGCGGTGTGGGACGTCTCGGAGGATTCCTTTTGGCGGTCGACCAACTACCTGCATAAGGGTTAGTCCTATTGCATTTACTCCTATACCTTTGAATAGGACCAACCTTAGCTGCAGATTGCCGCTTGGCTTTGTTAACAACCCTGTCTTCCTGAAATGAGACAGGGCTGCGTGGCCGCTGCACACCACCCGAAGTTGAAGCCTTCACCTCTTGGACCATCGCCACCTCGTCTCCCTCGAACATGTCAGGGCTGCCTGGTCGCTCCACCTCAACATCCACAGGTATGATCGATGCCACAGCGTTGTCGATTTCCTGCGTGTAGTTTTCCATTCTGAAAATGTAATACAAAGTTAGTTGTTATGAAAAAGTAACATTGATAACTTACTCAAAATTCGCTTGTTGTAGACTGTAGAAGACTGCTGTATTAGACTGGTGTTGTAGTAGATTGCTGTAGCTGGACTGCACTCGATGAGAAGACTTGTCGTACTGAATGCCGAGAAGTGTGCTCCTCAGGGTGTAGGCAGAAGTGGGAGTGGTGGGAGTGAGGTGGGGGCGCGCATGCGCAATTGTGGGGTGAGGCGAGCAATGGTGGGAAGGGGGCGGGGCTAAAAGTGGAGGAGAGTGGGCGGGGACTACAGTGTGTTGTTGAATTTTTTTTTAATGAAACATAAAATTAAAAATTTTTAGTCATAGAACCGGCATTGGTCATCCTCAGTCATAGAACCGGCATTGATCATCTACTTGAATTGTGACTGGAGAAAAAAATCTTTATTTTTTGTAAATCTATATTATTAAAATCAATAATGGGGGTATTTAATGTTCAGTGTGTATGTAGAATCGATATTTTTTGAGAAATGAGTGGTGGAATCTCATTATTATAATATTGAATTTATTACACTTATTTTCAATTTTACACGAAAAATAGTGATGACAAAAGTTGTAGAGAATTTAATTTCCAACAAATTTGGTCTCTATTATTTTTTTCGCAGGATTGATATTTTTCGAGAAAAGAACGGGTTGTAATCTCATTATGTAATATTGAATTTATTACACTTATTTTCAATTTAACACGAAAAATAGTAATGACAAAAGTTGTAGAGAATTTAATTTCCAACAAATTTGGTCTCTATCAATTTTTTCGCAGGATTGATATTTTTCGAGAAAAGAACGGGTTGTAATCTCATTATGTAATATTAAATTTATTACACTTATTTTCAGTTTTACACGAAAAATGGTAATGACAAAAGTTGTAGAGAATTCAATTTCCAACAAATTTGGTCTTTATTAATTTTTTCGCAGGATTGATATTTTTCAAGAAAAGAACGGGTTGTAATCTCATTATGTAATATTGAATTTATTACACTTATTTTCAATTTAACACGAAAAATAGTAATGACAAAAGTTGTAGAGAATTTAATTTCCAACAAATTTGGTATCTATTAATTTTTTCGCAGGATTGATATTTTTCGAGAAAAGAACGGGTTGTAATCTCATTATGTAATATTAAATTTATTACACTTATTTTCAATTTTACACGAAAAATGGTAATGACAAAAGTTGTAGAGAATTCAATTTCCAACAAATTTGGTCTTTATTAATTTTTTCGCAGGATTGATATTTTTCAAGAAAAGAACGGGTTGTAATCTCATTATGTAATATTGAATTTATTACACTTATTTTCAATTTTACACGAAAAATAGTAATGACAAAAGTTGTAGAGAATTCAATTTCCAACAAATTTGGTCTTTATTAATTTTTTCGCAGGATTGATATTTTTCAAGAAAAGAACGGGTTGTAATCTCATTATGTAATATTGAATTTATTACACTTATTTTCAATTTTACACGAAAAATAGTAATGACAAAAGTTGTAGAGAATTCAATTTCCAACAAATTTGGTCTCCATTAATTAGTAACTAGAAAAAATAATAAGAAGGAGGCGGGGGGGGGGGGGGGGGGGGGGGGCAAGAGGGTATAGGTTTGTGAAAAAATATTTTTTTTTAATTTTAAAATTTATTTTCAAATTTCAAAAAATTTTTTCTAATTTGCTTTTTATTTTCAAATTAAATTTTTTTTTTCAAATTTTAACAGTTGGGAACATGTCAAGTCAGAATTCGAGTACATCACTAATGCCACTTCAGGGACATTGAAATATATATAATAATACTTGTTGATAACTTTCATTATTAATTTTTCAAATACACATTTTTTTTCCTAACCTAACTTAATCAGGCCCTGCCCAGGCAGGCTATTCCACTTCACTATTCACCATGTTGGTTCAATTAATACGTCATCTGTTGCTTTTGGTTTTGGTTCTATTATTCTAATATTTGGATCAATGTTCAGTCCTGGATATCCCACTCCACCTGATGGCCTGACTTTATGGCTTTTCTCCAAAACTTCAACTCTCTCTTCCAGTACATCATACTTTTTCATTGTAGTCGCTGTTATGTTTGACATAGCATCAAATTTTTTATTTGTAGACGCTGTTATGTCAGACATTTTTATGTCTACATCATTTGTAAGTTTGTCAAATTTACGAGTGAAAGTTATCCGAGCCTCTGCAATTTTATCGTCAAATGCTTGACGGGCATCGCGAGCAATATTGCCTATTGTGGATTGTATTGCAGCTTGTAGGGCTAAAAGTATAACCTCCTTTGTTCCGTTAATTTCCCCCTCAAGGTATGATACAGTTACACAATCACTCTTGTCAATTGGTTCGCTTGTATTTTTCAATATTTTTCTTTGCATGTCATAATGACCATCTTTTGTTAATTTAAATCCATTGCCGGGTGGACCTCGGATGACATTACCACCCCATTTTTTTTTTCTGCCAAATTTATCGATTGTTTTAGACATTGTGCACCCACGATGATTCTTTTCAAACTGATATTCCTTTCTTTTACATTATACTATATATTGCAGTAATCGATTAGGGAAATAGAAATAATACAAATAAAATTTCAATCATTTTATATTCATTACAGTAATACATATACATACATACATAATACATTAATATCACAATACTTCTGTCATATTGAATTTTCCGGTTTTGAAGATATTGAATGATACTTCAATCATTGATCTCGGCAGATAATAAATTAATCAATTGATCCAATGGAGTCTCCTGAGATTGTGATTGTTGAATAATATTACTTATCCAACGAATGTTCTCATTTGGATCGTTTTCATAAAATTCAATATCATTATGACCCCAAGGAAGAGTGTGGGTAGTATTCGGAATGATAAATCGTTTATCGTCGTGGTATGATAATGCAACTTTATTTTTCAATTCAGTATACATATCATGCAACACGCTTCTAAATGAATTCATCTTTCTGAATATCATACCACCTTGTTCGACGATTTTTTGGTAATCTTCGCATGTCAATTCATTCTTTATTACCGATCGTTTAACCCCTTTGGCTTTCTTAAATTCACCATCAACAGATTTCACATAATATGCTTTAGCACCTGTACCATAAAAACTCATAATTGGATCATTTGGAAATTCATCTTTGAAGTTACCCAAGACTGAACTTGTTACTGGAATATTGAATTGGTTAACTATACTGTAATTGGATGTATCAAATCTACTTATGTTAGTTTTTATGAATTCATAAAAATTTTCTGTGTTTACTTTAAGAATGAGCGAGTCGGTATCTGTGTAAAGTAAAGAGACATTTTCATCAAAGTGTTGTTTGATGCATCCATAGAAAAAGTCATACATGACTGTTTTAGATAATTCTAATATGGAAAATCCCAAATATAATGGTTTATCGTAATGAACCTTCACTCTACCCAATTGAATGGCAACGAAATTATCAGTGAAAATTGAACAATTTTTGAAATTTGGTTTGGCTATGAGAGTGCTGGCACCTATATTTTTCTTTATATTTTCCCAATGTGTAACGAGTCTAACATCAATTCGATTATCTACATTCTCCATTGTCTTTCCATACACCGCATTATTCATTAGTTTATAGAAATCTTTAACAGATTTGTTGTTAGACCTATTACGCATTTCAGTATTAAGATCTATATAGGGTTTCATCCAGCATGATTGTTTGAATTTCAATACTCTATGTGTATTCATTACAATCAATCCATTTTTGACAGCTTGCTGTAGATTCCTATAATGAACAATATATTTTCTTTTATCATTCAAATTTGGAATTAATTTGGGAATTTTCGATTGTGTACGAGGTGGTATTATTTTTTCGACTAAAAATGGAAGGTCAGAATGTTTATCATGCAACTCTTGTGGATAATGAATGTCCACTTCAAATACATACCCATACGGACTATCAGTACTCACATCCATCACATCAAGATTAAGAATTTCATTTGGTGTCAACCATGTAAATTCACTTGTTGGTAGAGGTTGTGACATACTGTGACCGTATAGATTTGTTGCATCTAAATATGTAATGAATGTGGAAGGTTCGTTGGGATTATAATTGGGTAAAAATCTATTATTTGCTATATGTTTCCTCTCGCTACATTGACTAATTCCACCTCGTATACCTTTTTGAAAAAAGTGAATCATATCAATGTCAGTTAGTAATTCCAATTCAACATTAGTGAACTTCAACATGGCATCCCATGATAATCCAGGTGCAGTGTAATATTGTGCCGGATCTAAGTTATATATCTCTAAACTTGTGGTGCGGAAGTTTTCAAAAATATCACATAGTAGCAATACATCCGACTTCAAATACAAATCAGAGTATTCCCCCAAATTCTGACACTCGAATAAATTCCAAACTTTTCTAGCCCTATCATAATCAGTTTCCGATATATGTTCACAATTGAGTGTGTCATAAAACTGATTTTTTGTCGGAAGTAATGGATAATTCAATTTGTCAATGTCATCAACAAAACTATATGGAAATACACCTTTCTGTCTCATCAAATTGAATTTCTCAATTTGTGGGAAATGTTTGTGCATCTCCAAACATTGATCGGAGGTCAAGTTTGCACCCAACTTCTCCAACGAATTAGTCATAAATTTATAACTATCGATAAATCTCATTTTGAGATAATTCTTCCTAACCACACCATCTTTATCGGTATAGCTGTGTGTGAAGAGATGCTTCGTGAAAGATATATATTTCTCTTTAGTTTGCGGGATAACATCAACTTTCTCTTTATTCCTATACAGTTCTTTTATGAATAAATGACAATCATAACCACTTAAATTATGAAAAATGATAGGTATGAAGTTTGGTATTTTGAAATTTAAATTACATTTCGAGTGAGCGGCATGTGATCTTTTCTTTCCTGTGACATGACAATGATCTCTTACTTTGACGTCACCATCAGTAAATGCTTTATTACATATACCACAAGTTCTGGCTGCAGCAAACTGTTCTTCTTCTTCGTCAGTTTGTGTATCCATTGGTTTAGGGTTTCTGAGATGATTTTCATGTATCTCTTTCAAATCATCTTCAATGCTACTCACAAATTTCTGAGCTGCATCTACACCCCTATATGTAACAAATTTTGTCAAATCATCATTATATGAACACTTTATCAAATAAGCAAATGAATATGGGGCATGTTTGAATGTTTTAATCGTGTATGAACTTCCAGGATTTGGCTCATTCACATGAATCGGTTTAAGCACTGATTCAAAATCAGCATACACTACAAATGGCACCCTCATTTGCCTCTCAAAGTTTTCAAACATTAGTTTATTTTCCGCAACCATTCTACCATATTTATTGATCTTTAAATTAGTAGTTGGTGTTGTGGTACTAATGTGATTACAATCATACATATTATGACGTAAAAGCAATCTCTCATCAGAAAAATATATCAAACATCCGTCACAAAAATATTTTTTCTGTCTATGAGCTGATAGTTGATTAGAAACTAATCTTGAAAGATCTTTGATCCAACAATAGTGACCATTACCGGAGTCATCAGTTATAAACAACAAATTGACATGTCTCCGGAGTCTTCTCTGTGAGTATCGCAATGGACCAATCACTTCATACTTCATTTTACCCTTCTCAAATGTACTCTCTAAACCGTAAACATTAATTGAAATATCATTCCTATCTTCGAATATTTCGATACTCTTATTATTAACTTTAACCGGAAAATCCATACCTGTGACATCTAAAACAGTGGAAAAATGTGGATATGACGTAAGTTCGGACACTCGACTATCTGCAGGATATAATGCTGATGTTATAGCCCAAGCAAAACAATATTGATCTTCATTACGAACATTCACAACAGCTTTCTTCCATTGAATACATTGAGGCAGCTTCACATATGAACGTCCTTCCAGTGGACTGTATTTATTAATGTTGACCTCGAGAAACAATATTTTTTCACAAGTCCAACCTGAATTATAAAAAAAAAAATATTACTATTCAATCTTATTGAAATTTTTAAAAAATAAATACCTGAGTCACGATCCTGGAACTCAGTCGTTTGAGCCACAATTACATCACGGAATCCATCAAAAACAGCATTCAAATCTGAAGATTGGTCCACTATTTTATTTTGGGAATTAAATGACTTCGTGTCCCTCGAATCATCAGTCTGAAGAATATAATTCCCAAAAACTTCCATATTCACCTTGATGCTTTTATGGATCCTGATGGCTGATTCCAGTAATTCAATGACCTTCTGCCTAATCTTATTGAAAAATGACATGTAGTCACTGGTTACAATCGAACTCTCCACCCTGTATGTAGCAATGCGGCAATTGAATGCATTCGTTATAATTTGAACACCGTCAGACAATTGAACACATGCATTATTTTTATGACTCATGGTTCTTCGGTGAGAATTCACTTGGCTCATAGGAATTGTCACATTACAACAATTGCACGTATACATAGGTGTTGCATTATCCACTCTCACCCGTTTCACTGCAGGCCCTCCTTGGCAACTCTGGAGCTGATGCCGACGAAGATTATCACTACGAGTGAAAGATTTACCACAGTCACAGGAATACATTTTATATAATAGTTCTCACTAACTCACTTGATGTAAACTGACATAGCCAACACTCGTACGCTTCTTAAATACACTCTGATAGGACCCGTCAAGACGTCATAGCCAACCCCACTTCTCAACTACATGCGCCAAGATTACCTCCCAACTGAATGCGATAACAGATGTCGATATACGAGCAAGCAGTGGTCGTTGCGGTCTCGGAGAGGGTAGACGCTAGGCAAACAGTCCTCGGCTGCCGTTGTGTCACCATCGATAGCGGGGCTAGAGCGAACCTTCATCGCTTCAGGAGAGGTGAGGGCAGACCGATGAATACGCATTACTCTGCCACACGTCGTGGAGTGAACATGTCGCTCTCTAGCCGTTGAACGGTTATTGCTGTGACGTCACTCCACTACTAACTTGGTGCCCTAACACCGATGGAGCATTTATTACTTGGAGGATCTTCGAAGTATGCAGACGTATGTTTGTACATAGACAAACAAGCACATGATGAAACCCTGTACCGTGCATTCTCCTACACACACACATAAACACACAAAATCTCATATGAAAAAAAAATCTGAACGATCCATGCACCAGACACTTCAAGGTCACAATGCCTTGACTTCACTGCACAACAAAAAAACTTCACCAAACAACAACCAATAAAAAAAGCAATTAATACGTCATAGTGGTGGGGGGAGGCCGAGAATCAGCTGTAAACAACTACTTATCCAAATGTAAAATAATATCATTTACAACAGAAAAGCGAACTTTAACGTACGATTATTCAATTAACAAAACTACAATCAACCGCGTACATGAGATAAAAGATCTTGGTATAACATACGAGAGTAAATTAACATCTACAACACATATAAGGAATATGACTGCTGATGCAAATAGGATGCTTGGATTCATTTACAGAAATGGCAAAAACTTCAAAAGTATTGCCACCTTGAAATTGCTATGCCAGATCTGTGTTAGGGTATGGCTCTGTGTTATGGAATCCAATTTACGACTATCAAAAAACAGCAATTGAGAGCTTGTGCAAAGGAAGTTCCTAAAATACTTAAGTCTAAAAGTTGATGGACAATACCCCACGAGAGGCATCGATCATAACATTCAGTTGACACGATTTGATAATGACATCTTTGGAAAATAGGAGAGTTATCCTTGGTATAAACGTTCTGCATAAATTACTTAACAACAATATTAACAGTAGGAACGGTTCATTTACTCGAGATCCAATTTCTTAGTACCAAGAAGTGAAGGTCGACACAATCTGAAATTCTATTGCGAAGCATCACGCACAAATGTTGTGCTACGATCACCAGTGAATTTTATGTGCAGTAGCTTCAATAAAACAAAGTTTATCGTATTCGTTTGAAAATGTCCTTATAGAACTGAGGTGATGTTAGTTATAAATAAAAAAAAACTTCTTGTTTCCTAACCACTTGTAGGGGAGACTGGGGCAAGATGAGATAGCTAAGACAAAACTCGTTATACAAGGAAAATTAAACTCTTTAATAACATTCTTTAACAAAAGAGGTAACCATTATACATTTCTCTCTTATAATTAAACGTTGTAGCATGCAAAATCACAGAACTTTTTTTGGCAAATAATGAAAAATAAACTCGTTTCCCGTTTTGCCCCATAACTGGGGTAAGATGGGAAACGCTGTGGGGCAAAACGAGTACGCTTTTTAATCGGGTAGACAGCGTTCACAAATGTGTGCCTCTTCATCTTCCTCATCTACTCCGGCACATGAATTAAGCGCCCAACCGTGGCACACGCCGCAGATGACCCAACCTTCGGTTGAATCTGAGTATAAGTATCCACAATAGATGCAAGTACAGTCATCATCCTCTTCTTGGGATGAACTATCTTCCGATTCAGTTTCTTTTTTGCACCTTTTGGTTTGACGCTTTTTCTGCAGGTTTTCCTTGTCAGTTGTCTTTTTAATCTTCTTTGCAGTCTTTTTTCCAGGTTTCTTTATTTGTTTTTTACCTTTTTCAGTCACTTGATTATCAGTACATAGAAAATGTTATTTTAATCACAAGGGCGGGGCAAAACGGGATAGTATCCCATTATGCCCCGATCATCTTGCCCTGATCCACACGTAGGTAAAAAAGATGACGCAATTCTAACCTTAAACTTTACCGGCGAAAAAAATCTGGTTTGAATTAAATGTTTTGGACTTCTATAATAAGCTCGGGATTGAAATAATACATTAACACAGGTACTTACATGTCTGTACATCAGTTTTCGAATTAAATATCGCGTAAAACACTTGCAATATCACTTTTTTTCTCTCTGCAACGCAAAAACGAGTTCTAACCTGTTCGCTCTGCTTGGACACACTAGCGGAGAGTGAAGTTCGTGCAAATGGCGCTGTCGCCGCTCCGAACACGATTACTATTCACGCACACAGGCGTATTTCTAGTGCTGCCCCGAACTTCATCTTGCCCCGGTCTCCCCTATGTGTAACTAACGTTACTGCAGTTTCATCCTATGAGGACATTTTCAAACGATTTCAATATTTATTGCAGCAACGTTAGTTACAAATACAAGTGGTAACAAACATAGAAAGTTTTATTTCTCACTTTTCATTTCATAGTAAGTTTTATTTGTTATTTTTCATGATGGTCCCTTACCACGGTCACATCCATCGATTTGCGGAAAAACTGTCTTTCCCGAAACGTGAATTTGATAGCTCTCCGAATATGCTTCATTTATCTGGGGAAAATGGAATTCCCAATGATAGTTACTCAATAATGAACGGATTTTGAAAACAGCTGAATTAATTTCGAGGATAGTTAGATAACCAACCGTATTGAGAAGATATAACGATCTAGAGAACAATTGCATTATCTAAAACAGGTCATTCATTCTCGTCGGTATTCTTATTTGAATAAAGGCTTTGTAGAGAAGTATCGGATGCCGATCTATTGTTTCCACAGATCATCATGCTTGCGAACTTTCAATAGGAAGCAGGATGATCACTATTTATGCAACGCAGTGAAATTTACTTTCTACAATTCATATTAGGCAATTACGACCATTCTTCAAATTGTTCGTTCGTTCATTAGTTCATATTCTGTTATTAATATCTTCAGCATCATTATTTTAACTTGTCGATATTAGCTCTCACTTTATTTATCATTTGATGAGCTGATTTGACAAAATAATATGTTGGAAAGATGTCCCCTGCTCAAATTGAATAAAAATGTTCTCTCTGCTTTTTTATTCAATTCAACGAGTAGTTGATTTATAATACTCACGTACCCATTCATCCAGAAATGTGCGTTATCACTGAAGATAATTTTTCAATGAAAATTAGGGTCAATTGCCAACTGCTTCAGAGCCCATTCAGCGAACACACATCGTTGTCTATGATGATTCACCTTCAGTTCCTGGGTCAGTTGAATTTTGTACGGATGTAGACCCAAGTCACGACACAACATTCGTCAAGTTCTAGTCTATCCAATCATTTTAGGTTTTTTAAACCTCAATCTGCGAAAAAATTCCCATTGAGCTGAATTTTGGTAAACACCTTTATTATGGCGTTTTAATGAAGATATGAAAAAGCGACATTGATTTCGTGCCGGCTCAAAAAGTCACGAAAATCAGTTTTTCGCGAATATCTGGCGACCTATGGCTCGGAGGTCAATAAAGGTCTCAAAACTTCTAACTTCTATTCGGGCGTTTTGTGATAAATATACTTATCAATTGGTTTGTGATAATGTAACTTACATAATTGACGGTGGATTTCTTTTGCACCGTGTTGTATGGCAAAAAAATGATACACCCAATATTATCATTAACAAATATATTAATTATTTATCAAATTATTTTGGTCAAAATACTGTTGTCATTTTTGATGGTTATTTCGATACCAGTAAAAATATCAAAGCGATTGAACAACTAAGACGAACCGCGGTCGTTTCTACATCTTGTGAAGTGCACTTCAATGAATCGATGGAAGTTCCTATCAGTCAAGAAAAATTTTTATCCAATCGATTTAACAAAAGAAAATTAATTGAAATGATCATTGAGAATTTCGAAAAAGTTGGTATTTCTACAAGACAATCACGTGATAATGCTAGCATCTTAATAGTTGAAACAGCAATTGAAAATCAATGAATAATAAATACTACAATTATCGTTGGCGAAGACATAGATCTATTGGTACTTCTCATAGCACGCACACAAATACTTGATCAACCTAGATTCATTTTTTTTAAGAAACCAGGGAAAAACAATGTTGAAACAAAAATATACTCGACTGAGAGCCTCAACAAGTATCCCCACTGCAAGAAAAATATTCTGTTTCTACATGCTATGACCGGATGTGACACAACTTCAACACTTTTTGGGAAAGGAAAAATTAAAGTCATGAAGATGTTTGAGAAAAATCCCGATTTACACAATTCTGCAGAGATATTCCAACAAGAAAATTGCGCTCGAGATGCCCTTGTCAATGCTGGAATACATTTTCTACTAGCAATGTACGGTGCTCCAAAATCAGAAAATTCAATTGACACTAACAGATACTGCAGCTTTGCTAAACTAACAAGACAAAACACAGTTGTGAAATTTTAATTATTACCACCCACTTCTTCAGTAGCTCAACAGCATATTTATCGAGTCTATTATCAAATACAAATCTGGCTAGGAAAAGAAATTGATCCAGAACAGTGGGGTTGAGAGTTGAAAAATAATATATTACAACCAATATCAACTTTATTGCCACCAGCATCCGATGATCTACTAAACACAATCACTTGTAATTGTAATTGTACAGAAGGTTGTGGCAGCAAATGTGGATGTAAAAAAATGGATTGAGATGTTCTTAAGCTTGTGGACATTGTCGTGGTCAGTCATGCTTAAACGCAGAGTCCACTATTGAAGAAAATGATGAAGATGTTGATTTAAACACAGCAATAAGTCCACTCGATGTTTTGCCAGCAACTTTTGATGAAGTTGAAATTGAGGATATCGATGACGAATGAATATAAAAGAAAATAATTAACAAAACATTTTTTTCCCTATTTTTTCAATGTACAAATAAAAAATTATTGAGCATAAAATAAAAAAACCATTTATTATAGCTCATGGATTATGCTCACTGGAAAAATCATGTAAAAAAACCGTCTTGCATTCTACCTCAAAGGTGGTGCGGAAACGAGTGCATCATCATAACGTAGTTGCTTTCTCAGCGCTCTAGTTCGAAAACGGTTGACTTTACAGAAAAATGCAAGACATTTTTTGTAGATCATCGTATGAGGAATAATTTTTGTTATGACCTTTATTGACCTGCGAGCCATAGGTCGCGAGATATTCCCGAAAAACTGATTTTCGTGACCTTTTGACCCCTGTAACTTTTTTAGCCGGCACGATATCAATGTCGATTTTTTACATCTTCATTAAAACGCCATAATGAAGGTGTATACCAAAATTCAGCTCAGTAGGAATTTTTCCGCAGATAAAACTGGACGCAGACTGGACTATAAGTCGATTACTATCAACTTCTTTTGGCCTAAATTGGATGCTCTGGACACCAACGACATGTGGTTATAACAGAATGACGCTAAGTGCCACACACCCACATTGCCAGTGCCACATTGAATATATTCTGCACGAGCGATTTAAGGGCATAGTCATCTCACAAATCACAGCGATCTTCAACATAATCTGTGCATTATGCAGACATAATTGGCATCAATAGGTCTTTCAAACGAATGAAAATTTCAGTGATATCTCACACACACTTCGTTTTATTTGAATTTATAATAATATATGTTTATTTGAAATAGAAAATCTAATATACATATCTATGAGTGTAATAATAACACTATTACAATGAAATATAAAAAAAAGTATGTGAAAAATTTGATATTTATACAATTTGAAATTTAAACTAGCATGTATCAAGACAATGAACATTGTAAGTACATAAAGATTTCAGTATCATTTGTTAATTTGAAGTAACATTTAAATAGATAATGAAATATAGGTACATATATACATTAAATTATTGTTAAAACAGTGATATTTGGTTTCATTACAGATACAAATACCCTACTCTTCGTCTTCGCGTTATCACTAGAAGACGATTGTGGATTCTAACAATCGAAATGTCGTGACATAACTTGGTTTGAAATCTTTTAATTTTTCTTTTTCTTTTTAGTTGATAATATTTTTTAATTTATATTTTTCAGCTTTTATTAATATTTTATTTTTTTTATTTGTTTGGTTGTTGCTTGTATGTTATTTCTTTGTAATTTCAGTTTTTTGTTTAATAAAAATGTTATTTTCGATTAATCCAATTTTTAAATTGTTTTTTCAGGGTTTTCAAATCAATTTATATTATGTTAGACAATGGAAGTCCGAACTGATGAAATAGAACACGAAATATTGTCAACCACCTTCAAACAAACAAGTTCATGGTACTCCCGAGTGACGGTCTGTTTCTATGTATTTTATTGAAATTTTTTGTATTATAATAATGAATGTTTTTATTGAATTTGATGTACTCTTTAAAATATGCAATTCAAACAATCAATCATACTTTTTATGGGAGAACGACGATTTGTTTTCAAGATTACTCTCATCCCCCGATTTTGTAGTTTTTGTAGCATATTTAATTTATTGAGGTTAAACAAAAATAATAATGACGCATAGTAATCAAAGTGTGGTTGAATAATGGTATTGTAAACTGTTACTTTGGACTGCATTAACAAATTTTGTGCTATTCTACTGAAAAAAAAAGTATCCAGTTGAAAACCAAGGACTGATGACACAACTTAATTTTTTTCGTTATTGATATTGAGGTTTATACCGTTGATATCTAGAGAACTATGTAAAATTATTTAATTGTGACACAACTAGAAATACAAATCAATTCAAAGAACTAAGATTATTAAAAAAAAAAGGAAAGGAGAAAAAAAACACATCAAAGGTGCTGCTTCGTTCCATCCTGTTCATAAAAGAGGACATATGCCTCATTGCTCACAATTGATTTTGGCGAAATTGGGAACACCTGTGAATCGTTGTATTCATGCCATTTGTCACTATATGGGTGTCTGCAATATGCTGTGTAATGTCCGTTGTAAGTAGTCCCACTGTGATTTGAAAGTGCATATAGATTATAACGACAAGGAGCCACATTGTCTGCTGCATAACTGCTCATATCTAATCCATCTGAAGAAAAGTCTATGGAAACATTCAATTTGCCTCTGAACCTTTCCGACGGAGAGAATCTTTTCAAATGAATTACTAAAATACGGGGAAACTTATAGATTGATAAGGACTTTATACATTTTCTCCTTTGCTTGCACCTCGAACACATTGGTTTTTTATCTCCATCCAGAGTTTCCCCTCTTGTGAAAGAATCCAAGCAATGTGACAAAGTCACTTGGCCAGATCTTTGTGGTATGGGAAGGGACAAATCCCAGAAAGGATCAAAGATTACTGATGAGTGTTCACAGTGTGTGCACTTTATAGTGGATTTTAATTGACCAACGAAATAGTCTACAATCTTGGAGTTGTTCATATTCCAATATCTCTGCCAGAACTCTTGTGCTTTTCCGTTATCGCTCAATTTTTCGTCAATCTTAGTTAGGATTGGTTCGGGTTTCTCAGTAATTTTGTTGAGGTCCTCATGTAAACCTTCTAAAAGATATCGAAGGAATTCGTGGGCGTCTTGATGGGCATAACCCATGTATCGAGGGGCAAATCTTTGAATCAGATTTTTGAAATAGACTGTGTTAATTACTCTATCAGATGAATCTTCTGACCATAATTCCTTGATAACTTCTGCGAACGATTTGATTAAAACACCTTTCATACTAGAAATACTAGTATTGATATCTTCCATGTATGCATCCATTTTTAGGTATTCCAGCAACTATCCCGTGTTTGATAAACATTGGATTATACTTTTTATGAAACAGGTGTTTCCAAGATTTTTTAAACCATTGAACCCAAGAGTTTTGATTGAAGAATGTATCACCGATCTATTGTTGCAACTACGTTTCCACTACTATCTTCTTCTGAGTAAACACGGATAGGATGATTCACCCCTTCATTGGACTGGTAGGATAAAGAATTCGAAGCAAAACTGCTCAAAACTGAATTAGATATTAGTTCGTTTGAGGGCTCAGCCAGAGGACCAAACTCAGCCTCTTTTAGAGTTCCCACTTCCTTTTCTGTCAAAGCTTGACGGTTTTGCTGCAAGTCTCCCACCAAACTGCACAACTCCAGTTCTTGCACTGTCTGTACATGCCGATACATTTTGTTCATGGGAAACATTGATAATTCACTTAGGGTTTTTGATTGAGGAATTGTTCCTAAACATAAAGCTGCATTTCCTCTTTGAATCAGAATGCTAATTTTTTGAATCAAGAAAGAGGTAGCTCTTGGGTCATTCGTTTCTTTGGATATCCTAATGCCGATTTCACGAATGAACTCCAATGCTTGGGGGCCTCAGGTACCAAATGTTTCGATTCCTATTGCATAAAAAATGAAATTATCTCCCAAATAATTGTATTTCCGTGTTTTTGATGATTCCGCTGATGAAGCTGCTGCACCGCTGGATACAGAAGTCGAAGGAACGTGACAAGGAGCCAAAGTATCGACGCATGTGAAATCCCAGACAACCGGTTTTCCTTTCCGCCAAGGAATGAGAGTCATGCCATCTGGTCGTTTCCCATCATCGCTGCAAGTGCCTGGGGGTTCTAAGATGGAAGGTATATTTGCCGAACCTAAGGCACGTTTGATGACATCATTTACAGCTTGATGACGGGAAAAGCGCCCGGCGCTATATCTACAACTCAATCCATGATATCCTCGGGTGTCTACTTCCACTCCACATTTGCATTTGTGTTGAACAGAAATATTGTAACCTAGTCGAAGGCCTACAGCAACTCTAAAAGATTTATTGTCTAATAATGTACCAAGGGATGAAACTGGTAAGGCATCCAACCAAGAACCTGCATGTTTTGACGACACTGCTTTTATACGTGCCTTATCTATAGGAGATTTAGCCAAGTCTAACAAATTATTTAAGGCATTTCTTATAAGAGGACTATCCCAGGTTTGTTAAAGATTTTTTCTGGTTCTTGGTACTTCTAGATTAGTTCGTGAGATCCATAGTTGTTCGGCCTCGCTCAAATTGTTATCCGATGGAAAGGAGAGTGGTAAAATTGAATCTATCATATTGGTCACACTATAACTCGAAGAGAGAAAGGTAGGTAGTGAAAGATCAGTGATTGTACGAATGCCTAAACCTCCACAAGATACAGGAAGAATAGCCTGATGCCATGCATTGCTTTCCAATTGGTCATTCAATAAAAGTCGAAGAGTGTTACGAATTTCTTCATCAAACTCAATCAGATAAGTTTGGTGATGCCAGGTTGGAAAACATCTCATGAGATGGAGGAGCTTTGGAATAGTCAAACAGTTTTTGTCAAGATGGAAAGCTACGTGTTTTGGAAGAGTATGAACACGAGAAGACATAATTCTGAAATTATGTAATTTTTCCTCAAAAAAAGTGATGAATGATTCTTCTGTGAGGGGGGAACCAAGAAGAATTAAACTATTCCTCTCAATTATTTTGATTCCAGGAGCAACGTCATTGAATTTTCTCGAAATATTTAAATCAGGTTCACTTAGAAAATGAAGTTCACATTTATGGAAGTTTAGTTCAAGCCCAATTTCCTTTGACTTTTTAATAACAGACGAAAGGGCATTGAGAACTTCCTTATAGTCTCCTCCCAGAGAACCGTCATCTAAATACCAAGCATTGAACTCTGTTTTTAAATTTTTGATGATATTGTCTATGGCCAGGCAAAAGAGAGCAGGTGCTAATGGATCCCCTTGCTGTACTCCACGCTCTGATGATATTGTGTTTTGATCAAATGTCAGAATTGAAGGCTGGTAGTAGCATTGAAATACAAAAGGATATAACTCTGGAACACTATTTTGAACCTATTTCAAGATAAAGTCCCGATTCAGCATAATGAAAGCATTCTTATAATCCAATTTAAGAAAAACTTTTCCTTTCTTGGACTCGTGTTCATTAATATATCTTCGGGCAGCATGGGATACGGCTTCACAACCACTTGGAGATCCAAAACCATATTAAAATGGACGGAAAATATTTCTTAATTTTTCCTTCAGCTTGAATGAAGCCAGTTGTTCAGCTAAACGGCGAAACACATTGCCGACGGCAATCGGTCTACTTCCACCATCTTTCTTTTTCAAAGCACATAATGAAGCACCAAATAAAATGGGACAAATTTATTCGTTCACAGTACCTGATAGCAAAACATTACAAAGGGCTGTTAGCGATGTTAGCTATTAGTACCTAGAGAACTGTATTTATATTTGTTTTTGTTACGTTTAATTTTGATTTGCTAGTGCATAAATACTTATTTATCGTTCCTAAAATTCTGTCCATTTTATGAATAACTCTATCTAAATTCATATCGCTACAGATAAGCAACGTATCATCAGCAAATAGGTTCATGAACTCAGATTCAATAAAAGGTTTAAATATAAAACAAAAAGAAGTGGGTCCAGAACGCTACCTTGGGAAACAACTACATCAATGTCTTTTTCATTTGATAGTGCATCTTTGAAACGGACTTTCTGTTTTTCTATTAAAGATAGGAAGCACCTAATGGAAGTCTCTATATATCAATTCTGAGCAAGAAAGAGTATTCTGGGCCAGGGAAAGGATAATTTGCGAAAACGTGCGCTTCCTTATTGTCTTCTATTCACTTGTGACCCGACAAGCCCTGAAGTGAGCCATAAGAATAATTTACTTCCTCCCTAATCGTGACTCATGGATAATCGATTTTTGAATGTTAGCACGACTATCAGTATACATATTTTTGTGAAAGCAGCATATGCTCGAAATATAATGTTTTGAAACCGATTCTCACTCATCAATAATGTTGTTGATGATGACAAGTAACTTTTTTGGGGAATTCGTCCATATATTGTATGGATAACCCATCAAACGAAATGATTCAACTTGTATCTGATATTGTTCAAAGCATATTGATTAGGTATTTAATTTTAATTTTTTCTTTAGGTTGATATCACTTTTTTATTCAAATGTGCACATGCACTTCTATTTTTTTTTCGGAAGGAAAACAGTATTGTACTTATTTCATTGTGAAAATTGTTTTTTGTCTAAGAAAATTTACCAATTTCAAAATTGAAAAATTCCTTGAATTCTTTCAAACAAATGCTATAAATGGATTAAATAATTGGGCAAGAGTTTGAGTTTTGAGCTAAATTTGTTCTTTAATGATAAGGAACAAATAATGTGGGAATCTTCCAAAGAAAGGAGGGAAGTAATCAATTTGAAAATAAGTAACTTTATACATAGATGTGTAGATCATGCAAAGAAGTAACTTTCAGACACAAACTGGAAGAAAGTCCCTTCTGAAACAGCTACTTTCATATAAACATTTAATTACACGAAAGAAAAAAAAACTTTCGAAACAATTACTTTTATATGAACACTGAATTATACAAAAGATACTTTTCTCTACTCAGTTTGTATTCCAAACATTCGTTATGGAATAAAATCAGATATCATTCACAAGAGTTCTACTTTTAATGAATGGTAACAAATTGCACTTACAAGTAACACTGTCATCCTCACTGGTATACATCGATGTTTCGCCATAAGACACTTGCCTTAGGGCTCTTCAGTACCAAATTGGATAACATTCTTCGGAAGATTCCCACATTTTTTTTTGTATCAAGATGGAGTAGTAGAAAGCCAAAAACTTTCTTACCCAAAAATTAATCACTCCTAAAAATATAACCCCTTCAATTCTAATTGGAACAAATAAGTTCTGACTTTTTCCAATGTATCTTTATGAGTCAACAAATACTGTACAATTTTTTATTATTGAAATTGTTGATATATAAAAAAGAAAGTAATGCAAATTATGAAACAATAACAGAAATTAATTGGCGCTCCGGGGCGACTCGACTGATTCCAGTGCAGCTGCAGAAAAACCAGGAAAAACCTGCAGCACCACATCATCTGAAGATTTTGATCTGCCAATATCCTCTCTTTCATATAACAAAATGTAGGATGTCTCCAGAGGCTCCAATAAATTCAAGATATTGCCAGAATACTTAATGAGACGACTATCGTCAAACTTACACCAGTCCGTTTAGTCTTTAACCAATGCGTAATAATGACCAGATTCAACCCCAGAACCACAGTGAATAATGACTGCATGAATATTATAATAGTGGTCTGCTAGATTGAAGTGTTCATCTATTTCGAACCTTCGTAAAAGTTTGGTGCTTCCGTCATGTTTGACGATCATCAGTGTTATTATTAGATTGACTGGTGCCTCAGATATACTTGTTTCTTATAATAGTCAGTTAGTTTGGCGCATGTTTGGCAATACAGTTCGTCACCACCTATTAAAAGTTCCTTTTTCAGATGATTTAACAATAAGCTTTGCACGGATGGTTGTCAATCATATTAGGAAACGCTAGTTGAAGTTCCAGATATTCACATATGTTTTTGCTACCTCTTGTACATTTACTACAAAGTAAACAAGTGTGGATTTTTCCAGCAAAATGTCTGCAAACAGAAGACGAGATAGACTGTACGGAATCATTCAATCCAGAGCCGTCAGGAGTATTACGTTTGAACATAAAAAACCAGGTGAGAAGGAAGAAAACAAGTTTTCAAGTTCGATATAAAATATAAATGATTTTTTTTCTCAAGAAATAATACATGGTTGTTTTTGTTACATTGTGTAAAAAGAGAAAAAATATATAGAAAAAAACGTAATTGTTTATAACAAATTGCTTATTGAATAAACAATGAAACTTTGAATGACTACAATTTTTTAATTTATCGAAGAGCAAAATTAATTATGCTTCAACATAAGATGGTTCCTTAATATTGATTACCAGTGGTAGAAAAAATTGTTGAATAAGAAATCCGTTTTTAGACAATACATCTTTTAAAAAACGTTTTTTCAATCATAATTCGCATCAAAAATACTGTTTTCAAAAAAATTTAAACTATCATCTTATAAACAACGCATTTGTTTACAATAATTTTTGCTGCTGATTATGAAAAAACGTATTGATGGAAATATAAAAAAAATCGATAATTAATAAAGTTCCTGTTTGAGCAGAAAAAAATTGTTAATTAACTAAGGCATAATTACCTGTAAAATCACGGTAAACATTTTTTGACCGCGGATTATTGCTTATTCATTTATCCAGTAGGTGCTCGAGTTTTTTCAGTCCTTAATTTTGATATTTAATGAGCTAAAGTGATAGTTTTTCATTAAAGGTCCAAAGTGGGCGTGTTTTGCCTAAGACAGAGTACTCTTTTCTACACGTATTTTCATCCTTCTGGAAAAATTATAAATATTGGTCGTACAGTTCCGGGAGGAAAATTCCCTCCTCTTTTTGAACCTTTTTTCAAATTTGAAAAATATCTGAAAGTTTTCGAGATATTTGCAAAAAACCAAAACCACACTTTTTCCAGTTATTTGTTCATAACTTTTACAATTTTTGCAAGCGGCGCTTGATTTTTTTCAAGTATCATCTACACGTTATTCCGAATCGAATGACATCTCGTTCATGTTTTTCGTAGGCGGAGAAAAAAGTTTGACCCGAAAGGAACTAGACTAATAGTGAAAGACCGTGAAATTTGTAGTCACCCTTTTTTATATTATGTCGATATAAATACACCGGGGTCGCCTGTGTTAGGATATCGATTAAAAATGCACTGGTGAGAGTATTCAGGTGTACGAGTATAGTACCAAATTTGAACAAATAGTCTCAGTCACGTAATCTTCCACCATCTGCGCCCGCTCTAAAGAAATTATCGTCGTCATCAATTCGTTAACATCTGCCTACATTTTTATGACTCACAGACTAAATAATAATCGATAAGAATGGATGCATTATTATAGTTTTCGAAGGCGTGAAAACAATCTAGTTAAAAGTGCTTAAGGTCTGGGGCACAAGATCCTTTTTTTGGAACTTCTGTCCAAGGGCACCGAAAATTATGATCCAGGGCTCATTCGATTCGCAATAACTTTTTGAAAACTTTCAAGAGGGGCTAGAGGGGCTCGAAAACATTTCAAGAGTTATAAACGATTTAGTTAAAAAAAGAGGGGTAAGGTTTTTTGCAAATATCTCCGAAAATATTTAAGATATCCGAAATTTTAAAAAAAGGTCCTAAAAGAGGAGGAAGTTTCTTAAAAAAAAGTCCCACCTCCCGGAACTCTATCACCAATGTTTATAATTTTATTTTAGAGGCAAAAATAGCGCTAAAAGCGGGCGACTCGCATCCCGCATGTGCTGACCTATACGGACCTTTGAACAACAAAAGTTATTTTAACCCACTAAATATCATTATTAAGAAAAAAATTCACATACCTTTTAGACACTTGAATAAACGAAAATCCATGAAAAAAAAATTCCGTGATTATTTTATAGATATACTTTAGTTAATCAACTATTCAACGAAAGTCATTTTTTTGTGGAGGAAAATCACTTTTTTATAGACTTTTTTGGGTATTTGTTACCTTCCACAATCTGAAAAATATAAAAATTATAATGGGGAACATTATATAAGTATAGAAGGGCAAACTTTTTATGAATTTCACTAGTTCGGACTTTCATTGTCTATTATATAAAATTTATGAAATCCCTGAAAAAAATAAAAAAGAAGAATTGAAAATGAATAGCTGAAAATAACAATTATATTAACCAAAATAAACCTGAGATGAAATAATAGTGAAATAAAATACAAGTAAAAATAGAACAATTGAATAAATTAAAATAAAGAAATGAAAAAAGATAATGAAAATAAAAGTGGAGAGATTCCAAGTCACGTTAGTTCACGACGTTTCGATTGTTAGTATCTACAATCGTCTTCGGGTGATGACTGGACTGATTCCTCCGAGAGGTGACTATTTATAGGTCGTTCGAATACTTTCACTTATCCCCGCTTTCCATTTTCCGCTTCACTGCTTCCGTGGGAAATGACCGTTTTGGCGGAAGTTGGCCATTTTTCGCTTGATGATGGGTTTCCATATGTTGCGTATTTACACGCTGGCTTGGCTGAATCCGTTGTTGGACAACATGTATGCGGCTTTCTTGAATTTTCTCCTAAACCAATGTTCCTCTCTGTGCAAAATCTCAGCTTGGGACCACTCGATGTTGTGTTGATGGGTCTAAACATGGTCTGCTATTCCTGATTTGCTGGTTTCCCCTCGCTGTGTGTGTTTCTTGTGCTCGGCAATGCGAACATTCAATGGCCTCTTAGTTTCACCAATATAGGATTTTCCGCACTCACAGGGTATCCGGTAAATGCAATTCTTGGAATCGCAGTACGCGTTTGGTGGCCTGGTTTTCGTGAGGCTGCTACGGATAGTGTTACCGGATCTGAAGCAGGGTCTGATGTTGTACTTGGAACCAATTCTTCTTATCCTCCCCGATAATCCTCTGATGTAGGGAAGTGCAAGCACTGGTTGTGACGGCTTCTCTTCCTTGCGAGGCTCCTGCTGTTTTCTAGCCAAAGTCATTTTTGATGATGTCTAGTTCCTTCTCGAGACCTTCCTTCGTATTACAGAGCCCAAAAGCACGGTCTAATAGAGTCTTGATGATTAATCTTTTAGTCGATTGATGGTGGTTGGATTCGTGGTTCACAATGGAGAAGGAAATCCACAACGAATTGCCATTCTTAGACGTTTTGGTGAAGAGGACCGACACTAAGTGGGAAACATCTGTATACCGAAAACCCACTCATACGGGACATTATCTGATGCCTTTGTTGTTGGGCTGATGCCTTTCAAATAAAGGTATTTTACAAGATAACGATGACCAACTTCCTTCATTTTCACAAATTCACCAAAAACGTTCGTTATTGATGGCTACCAAATGAATACTTAACAACGCAGCGTCTTCAAACTTTAAATATATGGAAGAGCTATTCATCTGCTGAGTATAGAATAGTAATCAATACCAGAAACTCGTAGCTATCGGGACGGCAAAGAAAATGATAAAAGATCACTAAAATCAGTTTTTTCCAAGAAGATTGACGATTTAAGCAATTAATACATTCAAATGAATAATGTAGAAATCCAGATATTAATAAGGATCATAGGTACGGAAGTGTTAGATGTAAAAATGATATGTTGAGTTTTGTTTTCGTTCAACATGAGATTATTTTTTCTGAACCATATGTCAGCTTTCATTTGAATTTGATTTATATCGCGCACCAAATCAGACTCAATTTTCCCAGATGTCGTGAGAGTAGTATCATCGGCGAAAGCAAAACAATTGTGAGGTGACATGTAGGAGAAGAGATCATTTACATATATTATGAACAAGAGAGCGCCCATAACCGAACCTTGAGGAACTCCACATGTAACTGGTTCTAAATCAGATACATTATTTGAGTCAAGTGATACATATTGATATCTGTTAGTCAGATATGATGAAAAAAGAGATAAAGGGGTTCCTCTTATGCCATAGTCTTCTAGTTTTTTTTAATAAAATGGAATGGGAGACACAATCAAATGCTTTTGTGAGATCACATAAGGCAGCAATAGTGTGTTCTCCTTTTTCAAAACAAGTTATTATATTTTCGACTACTTTTTTGACTGCGTTGATGGTGGAGGATGATTTCCTAAATCCGAATTGATTTGGGTTAAATAACTTGTACTTCAGAAAATACTCATAAAGCCTATTTTTAAGGATGATTTCAAACAATTTTCCAAAAATTGGATCGATAGATATTGATCGGTGGTTTTCAGAACGGAAAAATAAATTCCACATATGCCAGTCATCTAATCTCAGAGGGACATGAGTTCGACCATGAATACAAACCCCTCCATTTCCAGAAAAAAGGTTTGAACGATCAAACTGAATTGAATAATTCACCTTTATTGAATTTGTTCACACGCAGGCAATAATAGTAAGGTATATTTACAGGTAGACTTTCAAAAAATGTATTGATACCTGACTTTTTCAGGTAGATTTATTACTTAGGTAGACGAATAGTTACTAGGTTATAGTATATAAGGTGTAATTTAGAAGTAACTTTAGTTATGCTTGAAGAAGCTATTGTATAGTGAAACACGTGGAGCGGTTTTTGTAAAACCCTTACAGTGAAATTATAGAATAAACTCTATTTATTAGTTTTTTATCTCTAATGAGTCAGTAGAAGTATAGAAAAAGTGCTTGATGTACTTTGATGCAAAGATTAAATCCCAGGGATTGTAAAATATTGAAATTTTGTTACTTTTCTTAATCTTATCTAAGAAGATAAAATTAAATCCACACAAAGCAGCTGAGCCAACAATAATAACAAAAGAAGACACTACGAAATATTTAGGGATTGTTCAAAACCCACAATTAGATATATGTAAAAGAAAGATGGAGGTAGTACTGATGCTGGCCAGATGTACCTACGAAAAAAAATGCGGCTGAAACCTGATATGACGTACGGTCTTTGGCGTTATACAACTTTGAAGCAGCTATGTTATAACATATGTTGCTTTGGTCTGGTGACTGAAAATGAAACAAGCGATCAGTATCGACACTTCAAAAGAGGTTGAGGTCAGTTTTGAAGGGTAGAAAAAGTGAATCTACCCTCATTATATTTTGTAACAGTGGGAGAGAGAAAATGAAAATACAACAAAGGGAACAGAGATAGCGAATTTTAGGCTTAAAACTACTTTTAATTGGAACTGCTTCGAGGATTGAAAAAAACGCTGACACAAGTTTATTATATCTGAGGGGGATACTTTGAAGCCGACAGAATAGAAATTGATGTATCCTTATTTTGTTAGCATACCTCGTATATTGAAAATTCAAAAATATTTCATTGAATTACAATGGTTCCACCCAGATTTGAAAAAAATGAAGAAGAATGAGACCAATACAAATGAAAGATTAATTTCATTTTACCTACACTGAATAACAGTATTTTATTCATTAAGTGAATTAATAATGACTTGTCGTTAAGTAACCAGAACTATGAATTTGTTTGAATATCAATCAATACTTTACAATCCACCAGATTTTGATTAACAAATAAACTATATAACTGAAAATCAATAAAAAAATGGGTGTAATTAATTTGAGGTCGAGTGAACCCGATACAAATCTAATTTCAGATTTATGATGGAAAGTAACTACCACATTGATTATTATACCGAAGCTTCCACTGTACACAGATTATTCATAGTAATTACGACCGATTCAAACCAACAATTACCATTATTACCGCAGCAATTTGCCAGACTTCCGATTTGTAAACACAGTCGCGAACTTCTTAATTATCAAATGCGATGAAGGACCTTGAAAATCCCAACGAACGGATCACATTTCGTCGAACCAGATCACAAAACAAATCCGGATTCGACGATAATTTTTTCCACATTGAATGCGAGCATCTCGATCAATTAAGATCAAATGATTAAATCGTCATGCTAACTGTTGATGAATGATAATTTGGCTTCTTCCGCGTCACAGTCCTTTTTGTGGAACTGACTTATTGTTCATTGTTCTCCAAGGACGTGTGCAGGAAAAGACGCGATACGAGTAGATAATGCAGGAAATGGAACGTCTCGTCTGGGAGTCCTAAAAGGGCTACTAATCAAAAGAATAGTTACATAATTATCCGGTTCTTCGTATTTTCGAGGAAAAAGCTAAGCAGCTTACGTAGGATGAGAAGAGAATACATTTTCATCAACAAATTGATGGATGTTATGTAGCCACTACATGGTAAGAGATCAGAGTCAGCATACATATGCTCATAATAATAATAATAACTCTCTCCGGGGCAAGTATCAGCACAAAGATCGACAGATCTGATCATCGGAGCTGTCGAGGAAGAACAAAGTTGCTGCAACAAAATTGTTTGCCGTTCCAATCTTACTCTACTCGTTTGGAGTAGTGAAGAGGACTCGTATTTTCGAGGAAAAAGCTAAGCAGCTTATGTAGGATGAGAAGAGAATACATTTTCATCAACAAATTGATGGATGTTATGTAGCCACTACATGGTAAGAGATCATAGTCAGCATACATATGCTCATAATAATAATAATAACTCTCTCCGGGGCAAGTATCAGCACAAAGATCGACAGATCTGGTCATCGGAACTGTCGAGGAAGAACAAAGTTGCTGCAACAAAATTGTTTGCCGTTCCAATCTTACTCTACTCGTTTGGAGTAGTGAAGAGGACTCGGGAGGAGCTGCATCAACTCGACGTAAAGACCCGAAAAATATTGCATCTCTATAGGAGTTTGCATCCCAAATCGTCCGTACTTCCCCCGATAACAGGGAGGCCGTGGACTTTTGAGTTTGGAGTGTCTACATAATAGAATGGTTTTAGATATAGCCTGTAAAGTCGTCAGTTCGGGTCCCCTTCTCTGCCTGGTCCGTGACCATGAGAGAGCAGGAATTGGAGCATTTCTCTTCAGGGTAGCTGCCCGAGCAGCTGATGAACTCGGTAAAGTTTTCGACACTGAACGAGGTGATCACAACTCTGTCACCGAGTTGGAACCCGTTCATATAAAAGCCGCAGAGATAACCTTACTTCTGCGGAGACACAAGGATAAGCCAATGCATGGGGTATTCTTCAATAACATTGGAGACCTTGGCTTATCAAAGCGCCTGACGTTCGCTTTTCTCAGGTTGAGTGGGCTGAAGTCGGAAACTGAGGGGTTCATCATGGTTTGCCAGGATGGTGTCTTCAACACCTTAGTCTACCGCAGTCGCCTAATGGGTATAGAGGTTCCTGTCGCTAGGCGTCCGAGACCTTAATGCACTTGCTATCGGCATGCCCAGCATATGCGGTCTCGGCCTATATCTATCGACATAATGCGGCCCTAAGAGCAATTGAATGATGACTTGTCATCATGTAAATTGAACTTCGCCTTTTATCTTCATATAATAAATAAACTGTACCAGATTGAATCGGTTTAAATGTATTAGAAGATAATGAAGACGATTATTATTTTTTTTTACCGTAGTGTGCGCTGGTCAGGCCCTATCACCCGAAGCCCCGATACATTCGGATGGACGCGCCAGCATTGGCGCGCCCCAGTAATGATCACTTACCCCACGGTGTAGGGAGTGGTCACTGGTTTATAATGCTGGCGTGCCCTCCCAAATGTATCGGGGCTTCGGGGGATAGGGCCTGATCAGCGCAAATTACGGAAAAAAACAATAAATGCTTTTATCGGAAGGCTACCCAGTACAAGGGAATATTTTTAAGGACAAAACACAAGCGCTAGCGATTCACATGATATTTGAATGGCTGGAGATTAAATTCATTTGGAAAAACGTTCTCACATAAACGCAGTTCTCCAAATGAAAGAGTTCTTAAACAGTAAAGGTCGAGGTGAACCTCAAAACGATGAGCAGCCACAGTCCGTCGCGTATTTTTGATATGTACCGCTCCTGGTGGAATCAAAAGTGCCAAGTCACTTGAACACTTCCCGTGAAAGCATGGGGGTTCGCTCGCCATCAAGTTTGGCGCTTGTTGTAGGAAGAGTCGTTTGAAAAAGAAGACGAGATCAACATTTGCAAACCATCTTTTGAAAGAGATAACCTTTTGGAATGCTTAGAAATCAAAAGATATAAGGATTCAGGATTGCTCAGTGATCAAATGTTATTTGAATTATACCCCTTTATTGAATTTAGTTTGCAATGGGAAAATTGTAATTAGGATATATTTTAAAAGTAGGTTAAAGTTCTATTCATTATTCTCCTAGAAAAATTAATATTTTTATGCAATTAATTTATCAAGTAGAAATTTGTCAGGTAGTTATAGTCATTAGATTTAAATTACTATAAAAGCATGACACAGAATTCGTTTGGTCAGTTTTTGGGGCCGGAAGATTCTATTATATAGCGAAAAACATGTCGCAGTTTTGTAAACTGTCAAATGAAGTATCACATTGGAGCGTTCTTTTTCATTAAAGCGTATGGATCTTATAAAACTGTCATATCTCGAACTATAATTGCTGAAGTATTAATATAAACAATGATCCAGCTGACAATTCGATGTTATTTTCAATGGTAAGTGAGTTGAAAATAATTTGGGCGTGTTAACATAATTACGTACCTCAACTGGATTGTCGTTCATTTAATTACAATATGATCAGAATTTATAGGAGTGTTCGAATACCTTTGCTCCGACGGTATTCCTACGACATGTTAATCTATTGGAATTTTCAACGTAAGTTGAATCTTGAAGTTTTTATACTCGTGATAGATTGATATACATACATATACATGAGAGTAAAGGTTTTACGTAACTTGTAGTCGATTATTCTTTGGGAATAAACTGACTGTGTAACAATCTTAGGCCTTATCAATAGCCTGGAAAAATTCTTCAAAAAATATAAGCACCTAGTGTAGTTGTTGACTTGTTTATTTTGTAGAAATTCATGATCACTCTAACGAAATGTCAATTTTCCACTAGTTATTTTAATTTAAGGACCGGTTTCGGGTTTTATCCTATTATCAAGTAAAAAAACTATCTAATACATTTGAAGACAAGCTGGATGTTTAGGTAATTGAAAGAAAGAAATTTATTCATTCATGGACCAACTACATGGTATCGAACATGTCAACTTATACTTGTAAATATATAAACAAACAAACATGTAAATATACATTCAATGCATATAAACATAGGACCGTAAAATACAGAGATATATATATATATATATATATATATATATATATATATATATATATATATATATATATATATATATATATATATATATATATATATATATATATACACACAGATATCCACAAAAAACTCAATCAGTGAAATATTCTTGTAATGTATAATAAGATTTAGCCAATAAGAAATCTTTCAGTGATTTTTTTAATTCGATACTATTATAGACCTTCATTAGATTAAGGAGTTTATTATATATTTTTACCCCAGCATAAGTTGGCGATTTTTCAAATGCGGATGTTCTGTGAGTCATTGTTATTAAATTTGAAGCATTTCTAGTGCAATATTGATGGTGGTAATTGTTTTCATTAGCTCATTTTCATGCTTTTTAATGTGCAAGCAACTTTTATAAATATAAATGCAGCAAACTGTCATAATCTTTTTACTCTTGAAAATTTCCCTACAAGAATCACGTGGCTTCATGTTGAACATCATTTTAACAATTCGTTTTTGTGTAACAAATATCCTATTTATTTCTGTAGCATTTCCCCATAACGTGATGTGAAAAGATAGTGCAGAATATACTAATGCATAATAAGCTTGGATAAGTATATTCTCATGAAGTTCATACCTCAATTGCAGAATTGCGAAGTAGGATTTGGAGAGTTTTTTAGATAAACTTTCAATATGCTCAGACCATGAGAGTGATTTATCAATCATTACACCCAGAAACTTAGTGGAGTTATGTGTCTGTAGGACTTCACTATCGATCAAATTGTTCTTATTGAAATATATAATTTTTGTTTTCTGTGCATTTAGCATCAGTTTATTGGAATGACAATATTTTGTCATTTCACTAATACAGAGTTCAACCGATAAAATCATATCCTCCACAGATGACTCAGCTATACCAAATGTTGTGTCATCAGCAAAATTGATGAGATAAAAGCGCCTATCGACATTAATTGGGAGGTCATTGAGAAATAGTAAGAAAAGCAATGGTCCCAGAATTGAACCTTGCGCTACTCCAACATCAACTGAATATCTTTCTGACTCAACACTATCTATTTCTACAAAGAATTGTCTATTTGATAGAAATGAAATGATCCAGTCAAGAATATTTCCTCTAATGCCAATATTATACAGTTTGGAAGCCATAAACACTTTATCAATACAGTAGAAAGCTTTAGACAAGTCAAAGAAAATTCCTGCTAGGTGCTAATTAAATGAACAGGGGTGCCAACTATTGAAATTCAACACTGGAGATTATAGAAATTATCGGAGTTGTAAATTCAAGAGTGGAGACCTACATAAATCGATTTGCTCAAATATACTTCAAATAGCGGAAGGAGTTAGATTAGGTTAGGTCTGAAGTGGTTGGGTCTATTCGACCTTTCACCGCAACCCTCAAGGGTTTATTGTGGCTCATACCTATTCACACTCGACCAAATAAAGCCAGCTTCTTAACGAAGCCGATTAGTTTGCAAAGTGAGTGATCTTTCAGGTCAGATAGTAAGAGAACGGCTATGTCGAACTCTAAAAACCAGATTAGATCCCCAGCGTGGCAGGCACAAAGTATATGCTCTACAACACCTTGATACCCTCGACAACTTTCCCATATGAGGGTTTATGCAGTCAGCTACACCTGACGATGTCTTAGATTCAACCGTGCAGGGTTTTTTCGCCTCTGATTTCGGTGAATCATCACTTGAGGGCAAACGTTTGCTAACCTGCTCATTGGGGGTTTGTTCCTAAGACAGATTCTGCGTACGCCGCTCAAGAATTTGGTGCAAGGCGGTTTTATAAGACACCCCGCTCTTGAGGAGACGACTCAGTCGTTTCCTGGCTGCACCACCAAACCTTTTTTTATGTTCAGTTATTGGATCAGGAGTTGGGGAGTTGAGAAACTCTTGCTCCTGAACTAAATTTACAGGGAGGTCAGTTGGACTCGTAAACTTGACATCCATCTCTTGTGTAGACTCGCTCCTGAACTAAATTTACAGGGAGGTCAGTTGGAGTCGTAAACTCGACATCCATCTCCTCTGTAGACTCGGCGTCGCAGAGAATTTTTGAGTTTACTATGTCCATAAAAGTCCCACGAGTAGCTAGGAAAAGAAGGTCAATCAGGGCAGAGCCTCTCATTACCGTAACAAGGCGATGCTACGACAAGAGGGCGCCCGGTAGCTCGAGGGTTCCGTAGCAGAGTTTCCAATCGTAGCGAAATTCCGCTACTGTGGCGGAATTTACTCGACGGTAGCGACGTAGCGGATTTGAGCATAAAGTAGCGGACTTTTCTATAATCAATATTGAAAAAAAATATGGAAGAAGAAGAGGCAGTGGACAGCACTCTCAGCAACTAAGGCTATCCGCAGACAGCACTCACTCGAAGCTGACAGCTAATACGTTATAGTCTTAGTAGTGAGGCCATTACATGATGAATGAGAAGAATATTTTTGAATATTTTTATTCATATCATAAACCGTATAACCTCCAATACTTTGAAACTAAAAGTCTCGACTGTCTCGAGTATTATAACTTATATGAAACAAATTGCAGTAGAAATAGAAGATAGTTCATCTGATTATGACTCCAGCGAAATAGCAAAGTTTAAATTTAAATTTAAGTTTAAATTGACGGAAATGGGATATGTTCAAAAAAATACAAAATGTCTCGAAAACAAACTTTTTGTTAACATTGTTTGTCTGATTCCAACTTGAAAGGATGGATTAGTCCTGTCGCGAATGATCGTTCAAGAGCTCAGTATAACTATACGTACCTACGTGAACAAATTGATTTTCATTTTTACTTTTCAAAATCATTTTTTCAAGCTAAGAAATATTTGGTAGAATTAACTGCTATAAACTTAGAATATTAGGTACCATCTACTGAGTTGCGCGGTTGAACATTATCATGATCCTGATTACTTACATTAGTGACAGCAGTTTGGTGGTATCTGATCGGTACACAAACTACAAAGTGTAAGTTCTGTGGTATTCAATTTTGGATAAGGCGCATGAGACAACGGATTGCGTCAGATATACAAGCGTAGCGGAATATGAAGCAGTGTGGCGACTTTATAGTTCTACTAGTTGGCAACACATTTCCGTAGAGACAGCTGATAGGCTCAGTGTCATGCATTCTCTCAGCACGGATACACACATCTTAAGATTAAGCGTTGGGATGCCATTCAGTTAGGGTTCAGTGGTTCAGGCAGTGAAAGATGGACAAGGACAGCCAACCCCCTAGCGAAAGGGGTTCATCACTTGTATTTTTTTAAAGGTGATTCCCCCACAGGTTTTATTTGAATTATATCGAACTTGGTCTGTAATGGGAAATGTTCCTCAATTTGGGTTATTACAGCAAATGCAAGTTTGAACAGAATAAAGTTGAGTTTAATTCAAGAGTTTTTCAAAATCACTTCGAAAAGTATTCAAATTGATGTTTCATTTTTGATTTTTGAAGGGATTTGTTTCAAATTCACATATTGGTAACAGCGCCTATATCAAGTTGAAATAATTTATACGTACATAGATGTTCTACTTGAAAAAAGGAAAATTAACATTATAAATCAACAATTAAGGCACAATATAAATTATAGTTCAATACCACCTCCACAATGTGACACATAAACAACAGTTGTTTTGTTTTGTGCACCTGGTTACGTGCACAAAATGTCATATGTCACAGAATATCTCGGAACTCGGAACATAAGTGAACAGAACAGCACGCCTCTGAAATATGTCATCTTTGTTTGTCTCATACAGGTAACAAATTCATTGTCCTTTATTAGCTATAACCGATGTTGCCAAATGGTGAAATAGAAACGAATCCCTTTAAATGTTGAATACATTATTACATTCTTCTTTTTTAAGTATTTAAATAATTTTTTAAAGAAAAAGGTTGAAATGTTAAGTTTAAAATGCGTTGTTTTAGAGCTCTTTAATGAAAACTACTTGATTTTCGTCAGGAGAAACATTTCCCATTGCACTAGCCCCCATAGTAGGTTCTTCAGTAAAATACTAAGTGATATGTTTTTTTTTTAAATGAAAATCGCTAGACACTTCCTGTCAACACACATTAGCTTACTGATTTTTATAGATAAATTCTTTCAACATGAAGAGTTTTACCTCGCTCACAAACACAATATAAAAATGTTAAAACAACTCAGCTAATAGCACATTTATTAATTGTAAGACGGTATCTACGAAGTTCACTGGGTTAGCTAGTATGTTATAAAAATCATGTATGTAGTAGATACTTCATTTCCAGTTCTTTGAGAACGAGGACGTTGCAATGAACTGTTAAAATTACGATTATAATGTTGAAATTTCTTGGGATATAATGTGTGCAATCTGCATTCTCTGTAATTAGTTCTAAATTATGTTTTTGATTTATTCCAAAATAGTTCCTTATTTTTTTGTGAGCCTCTTTCTGTAACCAAAAATTATTCATTATAAACCAAAACTTGTTTGAAGACAAGAAATATTAATCTCTCTTAATATTCATCTATCCTGCACTGATGAGAAGTAATACCTCGGAACCGGTCTAGCTCAACAATTTGCGAACAATATGGTTTTCGGCAACAAAAATCAACAGGCGACCTTGTATTGTATGTCATCCATATTTGGAATAACGCAATCGAGAAACATGGAGAATCAAGAGCTGTTGCGCTCGATATTTCTTAGGCCTTTAACAGTGTGTGGCATGAGGGTTTGTTGGCCAAGTTTCGATGGTATGGCTTGTTAGATCATTTTTGAGTATGGCTCTCCAGCTTCATTACACTGTTAAACAGTTTAATGTATAAGTTTGAAAATTTCCTTATAGGACGAAACTGCAGTAATGTTAGTTACAAATAAAAGTGGTAAAAAACATGGAAAGTTTCAATTCTCTTTTCTTCATTACGATTTTTTTTAAATTATTATTTCAATTTTGAATCGTTGTTTGTCCATTCGTGTTGCCATGTGTTGAGTATTGAGTTTTTTATGAATTTTTTTGTGTCATTTGGACTCACAGGTATATTCAGATCGACATTATTATTATTATTTTCATTATTACTATAGTAATAATTATGAAGAGCATATTTTGAAGACAATGTCTATAGAGAAAATGAAAATCTTTGACGAATATTTTTCAAAGAATTTTATCTAATTATTTGAAAATGTTTGATCTTCGGCAAAACGATATGAGACTTATCATTAGATACTAATTTGTATACTCCAAATTGGCTTCGACAAAGTTCGAAAATTAAAAACAAAGTTGAAGTATTTTATATCTTACAAAATATGCAAATCTAACATTACCTCTTCGAGACACATTGTATAAATCGAAACAATTCAACATTGTGAATTATCTGAACACATTCTCTATAGGTTAGGTCAGAAACGATATAAATATAATTTGGAGGAACCAAATGACGATCTAAACATCGCCTCTTGAATTGTTTATAGTCCAGCAGTAATGAATTTATGACTTGAATATATATAAATCGATTAAAGTGCATCGTTTGATTAAGTGGAGTATACATTTTTTTGAATCCGTTTTCTTCATTAGCGTCTGTGGTGAAGAATACATTAATTTTACAGGATATGTATACGACTATTCAGCTTCTACAAGCCTGGTCGGGGATGGGCTTTCTGAAACCAATTAAATTTGGCGATGGTCCAGGTCAAATTTTATTTTGTAGGTAGCAGAACCCATGTTACAAACAATTCGTGAATCCATTTGAATAGCACTGGCGTTTACTATAATTCATTCGTTTCTGGAAGATCATAAAACGCTTTTATACAGTGCGGACGGAAATAGTCTCCCCACCTCTCTTACCTTTTGAACGGATTGAGCTATTAATTTTTTACTTATGATGCACTGTTGGGAACCTTTGGTGTAGTAATGAATATTATTGGAGTTCTTTCCCAACACCAAATCGTTATTTTTAACACCTCGACACGTGTTTCGATCACCAAGTGATCATCTTCAAAGAGGAAAATTAAATTAGAAACTAACGCGAAGCCACCGCTATTTATGCTATATAGATATCCCATATAGGCAAACCATCCAGGTGTACCACCCATACAGGTATACCAACAAAAATTAATTTAACAATTTTGCCTTATCTATTATTTCCCAATATATGTTTAACTGTTATAGCTAGCCGTATATAAAATAATTTTCAGCTACATAAAAATTAATTTCACAATATTTCCTATCTAAATCTATTTTTGCAATGTGTCCTTATGCAGTAGTCAGTAAACCCAACAACATTATTTTAACAAGCTATATAGTATGCTCTTTGGTATAGGTCCGTTATCGTTATTCATAATATTATTGTGTTTACTTATTTCTTCACTCTCATAGGCATCTAGTTGCCTGTTGTTGTTAACTTGCCTAACTAATCTTAATGAACTGAAGTCTATGGAATGGTTTTGTTGCAAAATATGATGAGCGACTGCTGATTATTCAGGTCTTCCATATTTTAAGTGTGCTATGTGTTCCTTATATCTTACTTTGATAGATCTTTTTGTCTGTCCATAATATTTTGCATCGCAGTCCTTACATTCAATTTCGTAAATTCCAGACTTTTCCGAATTCTCGACTTTGTCTTTTGGACTTCCCAAAAGGCTCTGTAGTGTATGACTTGTTTTAAAAACCACCCTCATACCAAGTTCCTTGAAAATCTTTCCAAAGTTCTTCGTATATTGGTATGGAACTGAGATGTATTTATCTTGGTTTTTGTCCTTTCTGAAAGTCGAGATTTCGTTCATTCTTAACCTAAATTTCTTCCTTATTATGTCCTCTACGATATCCCTCGAGAAACCGTTAGTGGCTGCTATTTCCTGTACTGTACGTCTTTCTTTTGTGAACCTATCATGTGTTAGAGGGAAAGTCAAAAGACGATGCACTAAAAAATAATATTGTTGGGTTTACTGATTACTAGATAAGGACACATTCCAAAAATAAATTTAGATAGGCAATATTGTGAAATTAATTTTAATATAGTTGAAATTTGTTTTATAACAGCTATAACAGTTAAACATATATTGTAAAATAATAGATATGGCAAAATTGTAAAATTAATTTAGGTTGGTATACCTCTATGGGTGGTACACCTGGATGGTTTACCTGTATGGCATATCTATATAGCATAAATAGCGTTAGTTTCTCGCTAGTTTCTAGTTTAATCTTTCTCTCTGAAGATGATAACTTGGTGATCCAAATACGTGTCGAGATGTTAAAAATAACGATTTGGTGTTGGGAAAAAACTCCAGTAATATAAGCTATTAATGTCGGACAAAATTAATTTGAACTATTCGTTCAAATTACCCGTGCCTACGCCTGTGGCGAAAATTTGCTAATGTGTTCAGTTCAGGAATATGTGTTTTTACTGTTTTCTGCTCGGCTTTTGAGTAGAATGAAATATTTTTATCAGACGAGTGGGATTTGGATTTACTGGATGAAAATTTATCGCCGTTCCACATTGACATAACCGCTTTTTATTTGAATTTCACTAGTTCGGACTTCCATTGTCTAATATATAAAATGATTTGAAATCTCTGAAACAACTAAAAAAGAAGAATTAAAAATGAATAGCTGAAAATAACACTTATATTGAGCAGAAATAACCAAAAGAACCACAAGAAACACACACAGCGAGGGGAAACCAGCAAATCAGGAATAACAGACCATGTTTGGACCCATCAACACAACATCGAGTGGCTGATATCATACACAGAGAGGAACATTTTTTGAGGAAAAAATTCAAGGAAACCGCGTACATGCTTTCCAACAAGGTATTCAGCCAAGCCAGCGTAGAGATACGCAACATACGGAAACCCGTCATCAAGCGAAAAATGGCCAACTTCCGTCAAACGGTAATCTCCCACTGAACCAGTGAAGCGGAAAAAATGGAAAGCGGGGATAAGTGAAAGTACTCGAACGACCCATAAATAGTCATCTCTCGGAGGAATCAGTCCAGTCATCACCCGAAGACGATTGTAGATACTAACAATCGAAACGTCGTGAAGTAACGTGGCGTGCAATCTCTAAACTTTTTATTTTCATTTCTTTATTTTTATTTTTTGTTGAATCGTTTTATTTTTACTTGTATTTTATTTCACTATTATTTCATTTCAGGTTATTTTTGCCTAATATAATTGTTATTTGCAGCTATTCATTTTTAATTCTTCTTCTTTAGTTGTTTCAGGGATTTCAAATCATTTTATATATTAGACAATGCAAGTCCGAACTACATTGTCAATCATCTTCAAACAAACGCTTTTTATTTTATATGTTCGGTGTTTATATATAAAACTGTAACTTTTTAAAATCAAGTTTGCGCCAATAATCATCGATTGCCAAATATTCAGGAGATATCAAGATCGGTAAGTCTGAAGGAATTTATGACATTCTCACGATCAAGTTCACGATTTGAATATACTGTCCACTGTTCCTTCTACATAATTTATTGAAGTAGTTGCAAATACACAACACTAACCTATATTTTGACCAAGAGACATTACTTCCAAACCCAAATAAATGTAAATACATTCCAAAAATCTAGTACCATTACCTTTCCGTTACAGTTCGTAATTTAAAATACCTAAACTCATCATGCATATCCACGATTTTGAAGTTATGTCAACAACGTAACGCCTAGCGTGAGCCCAATAACAATTACAATGGCATTATAGAATTCAAATCACGCACGATTTCCATCCTGTTGGCAAAGTTATCAAATATTTTTATTTATTCTATGTATTTCCAATCAGGAATTTATCAGTTCCTTTTGTATATAGTTTCTCAACTTAACAGAAAAAAGTTAGAGGGACATCTTGAAATACGTTATCAATCAATCAATCAATATATGCTTTATTGTAGGAAGATTAGTAGCTCATTGACAAAGTCTTGTAAAAAAAATAAATGCATGTCATAAAATATAAAAAATACAAAATACAATACATGACATAAAATATAAAAAATACAAACAGCAATTTCACAAATAAAACATTAAGAAGATAAATGAGTTTAGGTGAACATTGAAAAGTTAGGTAGATTTTACAGGTTATCATGGTACAATTCATGGATTGATTAATAAGCTTTTTTGGTTAAAAGATCTTTAACTGTACTTCGGAACTTTTTGAAATCTGTGCTATTTTTTAGAATGGTAGAAAGGTGATTATATACGTAATAGGCTGAACGCGAGCAATTTTCCAAGAAAAAGGAAAAACCTTTTTCTTGTAAGACAGGTTAAAAAGTCTGCAAAATACTGGTGCGAATTTATTTCAATTCAATTTAATTGTTTCAAGTATTCAAATAACGGGACAGAGTTTTTGAAATTTAATATTGAAATTTGATTGACAATATCCATTATCCAATTTAAAACCCGAGCTTGATTTTATGTTACAAATGAGTGCTAAATATCAATTCAATTATCTCAAATTGACACTTAAACGTCTCTGTCGTTATTATCTACATAAAAAAAATCAATGATTTTGAACCGTTAATGCAAAACCAGCTACATATTTTGAGAACATTAGTATGAACCTTTTCGATCTTAGAATAATATGTGTATTTGACCACAAAACCATTCACTCTGGGAAAATTACTGTGATACGCTCTACTGCTCCTCATAGTGCGGAACATTCCATCTACATGATAACGTGTTAAAGTATTTTTAGAAATATACTGAACTGACCATTTGAACCTGAATTAAAAAATCAACAGGTAAGTATAGTCTATCCATTCCCAATTGGAACGTTAATAAAAAGATGAGTACAGTCATAAACATTTCTTGTCTGTGGCCCCTAGTCGCCCAGATAATTAGTAAACGTGCTATCAAATGTAGTTGAGGAGTAAAGACTCGGCTAGCTGGACTGGCTGAATACTAATTTTTTGTCGTTTCACAATATTTCTTTATCAGTGCCGTGTGTTCGTGGGGTTAGGTGAGGTAGTGAGTGGTTTTGCAAACCGATTTTTGAATACTTTTTCTAGAGGTCAATTATCCTAACACCAAACTGAAATTTTTGCATCTTCAGGAGAAGCAAATTGATACTGAATCTGAAGACAAGGGTTAGCTGTTTGTATACCTAAATATACAAATTAATTTGTCAACAATAAATATGGCTTTCTGGAGACCTTTTGAAACAAATGATAAAATTATGTGTGAGGAATCTGTGTCAATCGACAGGGATCCGGAATTCGAAAATAAGGACTTACATGTTCAAGTTCAGCGAGTAATTTTAAATACTCATGAATGCTTGAAGAAGGAAAACTGTCACACTGTGAATAGAATATGCGAGTTAACGAAACTATCTCGTTCGACAGTTCTTCGAGTCATTAAAATAGGAGATGTCATTGACAATGCAATAAAACGAAAACAAAGGAATGAAAAATTCGCAAACGTTGATGGTGCTACAAAAGATGTGATTCGGCGAACAATTTACGGTATATACCAAAATAATGAAGTACAAACCTTGGAAATGATAGGGTATAAATTACTCGACTATCCCGATTACAATTACGAATCTTTAGAAACTCTACGAGGTGTCTTATTGTCCTGTGGTTTCAAAAATAAAAAATTGAACAATCGGATGGTCATAATGGAATCGACACGCATTGTTCAACTCCGACAAGAATATTTGAGGCGAATGAAAAGCTACCGAGAATCCAGCAGACATATAATCTACCTCGACGAAACTTGGTTTGACACCCATGATGTTGTCAAATATGGCTGGGTACACGAAACCAAGTATTGTGTTTTGAATACACCTTCTTCAAGGGGAAAACGCTTTGCTTCTGTCGGCCAAAAATATAAAAGATTCGTCTGCTGATTATCACGAAGATATAACTGCGGCTTTATTCGAAAGCTGGTTCAGTGAGCAGCTTCTCTCAAATATTCCTCTAAACTCGGTTATTGTTATGGATAACGCTTCGTATCATTCTCGGTTATTGACTACAATACCAAACAATAACACAAAAAAGCAGATATTGTTGATTTCATCCGAAATCATGACATGGAAATCCCCGAAAAGATTCCAACGAAAAAGGTATTACTGGCGACCATAAAACAACGTAATTTCAAAAAAGAGTATATTATTGATTCGATGTGTGAAACACATCAATTCTCTTACGTTTGCCTCCATACTATTGTGTGTTCAATCCAATTGAAATGGTTTGGGTCAAATGAAAGAAAGCTTGCGGAAATGTAATCAGTCACCGACTTTGAATGCTGTAGTGCTTGACAATATAAGGCGAGTGGTGAATGAAGTAGGTAATAGTGATGTGTGGAAGAACTGTGTGGCCCACGTTATAAAAGAAGAGAACAAATATGATGTGCAAAGTTCCAAAGTTCTGATCGTTATTCAACCCGATGATGATTCCACCTCATTCGAATATAGTGAAGAAAAATTTTGATTTTTTTATCAATTTTGTTGGCCTCTATTATTTTGTAAATATCTGTTTGACGAGAATTCGGTGTGATTATTTGTGTTTTCATTGTATTTTAGAGTTTTCGACTCGGAAATCAACTACCTTAAATTTCGAAGTTTTTCATAATTACCCATGGTGGAAAAATTCAGTTGAGATAACTTTTTCATGGGGTGATCAATTGCTATGATTGTAAAAATAAGTAACTGAAAAACTAACACTGAAAAATAATATGCCGACGCCTATGTCGGCATATTATTTTTTGCTGTTCCAATTGGTATTGGAAATGTATACTCGACAGAAATTTTTGTGAATTATTGTTAGACCATTTGCAAACAAAAGCACAGATACGTATTCGGTATCGAAGAAGTTCTGATATGCACTTTTTGGTATGTCCTTGAGCTCTCTCAGCGATTCGGTTTTTATCCCTACAACCGTGGCAAAACGCCGTCCTTTCATAGGTCTCATCATCTTGGGAACGGGAAAAAGTCGCAGAGGGCCAAATCTGGTGAATACGGCGGCTGATGCATGATTACATTGTTGTTTTCGGCAAAAAAATTATAAAGAAGCAATGACGAGTGAGTTGGTGCATTATCATGATACAAACGCCGTTAATTAATTGTTTTTCCACAATACCATTACGTTTCTTGCGTAATGCTCCTCGCAAGCGACGCATAACTTATTGACCATACCACTATGTGGCAAGAACTCCGTACTACGACACATTAATCGGAGACATCGGTGAGCAAAATCTTGACATTTGATCAAACTTGGCGGGTTTTTTTGAACTTGGCTCCCCTTGGCTCTTGCATTGGGACGATTGGACTTTGGTTTCGGTGTCATAACCATATACCAATGATTCTTCACCACTTATGATTATTTCAAGTAAATCTGGATCGCCTTTGACGCGTTATTTAAAAATTCCTGAGCGATTCTTATGCGCCGGTTTTCTTGGTCAAAATTAACATGAGCTAACCGATATGCCTACATTATCAGCAACTTCTCTAATAGTGAATCGACGACTCTTCTTAACGATTTACTTCACTTTCTGAACATTTCAATCGGTTGTTGATGTGCTGAGGCATCCAGAGCAAGCGTCGTCATTCACATCTTCTCGATCTTCTGTGAAAAGCTACCATTTATAAATAATTTCCTGACTTGAGAATACAATCACCGTATTGTTTCCAGTCGCAGACCCAACACAGATATATCTACCTGCCTAGGAACGTATCGACTGTATTTCAAATGGAAATTTACGCTATTGAATTGTCTGCGGAGATATTGAAAGAATCCAACCTCATGCAGAAGTCGATAAAAATATTCTCGAACAGTCAAGGGGCGTTGGAAGCTCTTAGCTCCTACGGATCAACGTCTTAATTGGTAGCAAATTGCCAAAAACGACTCTCCTCGATAGGAATATTTAAGAGATCTGTATCTGTATCTGTATCTGTAGAGTAGGGAGGGTGAGTGTAAGCCGACGCACTTAGGCCACATGTGACCCATTGTACTCCTCCAGAGGAGTTGTCCTCCTAGGTCGTCGTCCATCCTGTCCTTTCCAGGAAGGTGGACAGGTCGCTGGGAGACATCTCCTTTATATCGGCAGGTGTAGGCCAAGACTGGCCGAACACACACTTTTAACAGATTATCTCTGGTCTGGATTCCTGGCCATACTGGCCCGGAAAGCAATGAGGCTGCTGATTCCCTTGCAAAGGAGGGTGTTATAAGCAGCTTCACCGGACCAGAACCTGTCATTGGCATCGCTTTAGGCTTTGCCAAACGAATACTGAACACCTGGATGGCAATAAGATTTATGGACTTCCAGGCCAGTATGGCCAGGAAGGCAATGAGGCTGCTGATTTCCTTGCAAAAGAGGGTGTTGTAAGCAGCTTCACCGGACCAGAACCTGTCATTGGAATCGCTTTAGGCTTTGCCAAACAAATACTGAACACCTGGATGGCAATAAGATTTATGGACTTCCAGGCCAGTATGGCCAGGAAGGCAATGATGCTGCTGATTTCCTTGCAAAGGAGGGTGTTGTAAGCAGCTTCACCGGACCAGAACCTGTCATTGGCATCGCTTTAGGCTTTGCCAAACAAATACTGAAGACCTGGATGGCAATAAGATTTATGGACTTCCAGGCCCGTATGGCCAGGAAGGCAATGAGGCTGCTGATTTCCTTGCAAAGGAGGGTGCTGCTTCATCCGACCAGAACCTGCCATTGGCATTGCTTTAGGCTTTGCCAAACAAAGACTGAACACCTGGATGGCAATAAAATTTATGGACTTCCAGGCCAGTATGGCCAGGAAGGCATTGCGGCTGCTGATTCCCTTGCAAAGGAGGGTGCTGCAAGCAGCTTCATCCTACCAGAAATTGTCATTGGCATCGCTTTAGGCTTTGCCAAACAAAGACTGAACACCTGGATGGCAATAAGATTTATGGACTTCTGGCAGAATCTTCCAGGATTGGCTCACTCTAGGGCGTTTATTCACCCTTCGAAGCTTGATAGCAAACTGTTGTTGGACTACAGTAGGAATGAACTACGATGTCTAATAGGCCTTCTCACAGTTCACTGTCATTTTAATCATCATATGCAGAGACTCGGACTGTCGGAAGACAGTGTGTGTCGCCTCTGTTTGGAAAATGATGAGAAAGCAGAGCAAATACTTTGTGCCTGCCCCGCTGGGGACCGAATCAGGTTTTCATAGTTTGGCAGAGCCGTACTCTTACCATCTGACCTGAAAGACCACTCACCATACAAACTAATCTGCTTTGTTAAGAAGGTGGGTTTATTTTGTCGAGTGTGAACAGGTGTGAGCCACAATAAACCCTTGCGGGTTGCTGTGGAGGGTCGAATAGACCCACTCACTTTGGACCTAACCTAACCTAACAATCACCGTATGCCACTGTTAATATTTCAAGTGTTCTTGAGCACTTAATTCCATTTTTTTACACAATACCTCCAGGTGATCTACTTGAATTATTTCAGCATGGTCCTGCTGCTGTACGAACGAGAAAAAACTAGGAGATTAACCTCTGTCAGGTATCTTGCATGAATGTCCGTCGGATATAATTCAATATCCAGTGTGGTATTAACCGGAGAAAAGTAGTTTATTTTATCCTGATATTGCTTTGAAAAAACTCTCAAATAAGGTGTTATTCGATTATTATTGTTTCCATTTGCTAATTTTGACAGTTATCCTAATTTCAAATTTTTGAGATAATGGTCAATATGGGGAGGGGTGGCAGACCAGAGACTTATTTTTATATAGAAATGTATCACTCTGAAAACTGAGGTTGACGTGTTTTGCGCTTTTTTATCTGAAAAAGAAATAACCTAATTAGGATGGCATAGTCAACTGGAATGCACTGTATATTGACTTGCCGTCAATAGTCAAGAGGCTTACTGCTGAGTTTAATCATTTATTCATTTATTTCATACACAACTACAGGATGAACCAAATTACAGAATAGGGAGAAACAGTGGCATTTACAAATATGTACTTAGATAATATAATTTGTGAATCTATATTAAAAAAAAAATTAAAACAGAACTGTCAGTTAGCTAAGAAATGTCTTTCGATTTGTATAATCTGGCAGTTGAATATATCCAGGACACTACTGACAGAATTAAAGGGATCGCACATTGTGTAAATTGGAGATTTTTTCATTATATTTGTACGCGGAGTGTTGAGATAAAATGTGACAATCTCTAGCCAAAATATCACTTTGGTATATCTGATTCTGATGTAAAAACACGCCTTCTGATGATATCAAGAAGTTCAAATTGAAAACGGTATCGAGAAGCGAATTAAATCTTTTCCTTGTAGATGCCTAATGACAAAGCAGATTCCGTCGATTATATTTATTTTATGTTATATACTGTATTTGTAAGGCCATGTTAGAGGAAACTGAATTCAATACTCGCCCCCATTGACAGGCACTCACTCACTTTATAGTTTATTGTTTGAGGTTTATGATAATGTTTATTGTCATTTGTTTTGAGGCCATTATATACCAAACAGTGGAATATGCCCATATTATTTCACGTACTCGACCGATGGTCATCGTTATATTTGTTCCACTACTCGAGGATGTGATAAAGCAACTTATCAAGTTCATGTCGTACTTATGATGAATGTCTTAATGCTTCCATATCATCATTTTGTTTCCGTTCAGCCCTAGAATTTCATGAAAACATATTCATATGAGAATTTTGAAATTTACAATTTTTCACATATTTGGAAATACAGTAATTCTGTGCAGAAAATGTGAATTAACCATTATACCTTTTCCAAACGTGAAGGTACATTTGGTACACGTCTTTGGTACACTTTAAGAAAGTTGTCATAGTGATACAGCACTTTTGTTATGATGAGGAAAAATTGTTTTCAGTAGATTCATTTCATGTAATGACAAACTCGTGAAGCAAGCATTTTGGAGAGTCACATAATCTAGGAAATCAGTCATCACTTCAAAAAGAAACCAGACTTCTTTTTGCAATAAATGATGTTTTGAAGTTGATGGTATAAGAAGTCATCTTAACCTGAACAAGAGGATTAATTACTTTTGTTTTCGGTGATCACAAAGTTCATTATGAGCTGATTATTGCCGAACTTCGAAATCATCGGAATATTAACGTCAGGAAAGTCATAACATTTTTAATGATTTTCACAAACTGTTCCATTCATTCTTTTGGTCCATATAGTTCCACAGAAACCTGGTAGATATTTTCTGTGGAATAGTACATTTTATTTATCTAATGATTGATTCCCCCCCTTTTATTTTTTGAACGAGTCAACTAAAAAATTGAAATTTGGGATAATAAAATTAATGCATGAATACTTTATTTTGCAGTGAAATTGACAGATGAAACTTTCAAGATGGCGACTGGGCGCCACATGGGAAAAAATTAAATGGAAAGGGAGGTCTTGTGACATATCTTTTTGAATCCTGACAAATGCTTCACAACCCTAGAATATAATGTCAATATCTTCAGCTACTACAAAATGGTGTAACTTTCAATAATTACTTGAATACATTGACATTTAACTACATAATATGAGGTAATAAGCTTGAGGTCAGTTCAGAAGATGCTCGAAATGGTTGCCTTGAACTTCTTGACATATGAACAGCCTATCCGATATTTCACGCCGAACATTTTCGAACACAGTAACGTCAATATCTCTACAAATATGTATTATTCTCTGCCGTGTATCCAATATTGAAGCAGGTTCAGTTTCGTACACCTTTTGCTTCGAATAACCCCATAAAAAAGTCTAAAGGTGTCAAATCTGGCGAGCGGGCTGGCCATTCTGTAGGACTTCGACGGCCAATCCAACGACCGAGATTGAATTCATTAGGATTCGCTTCGGCGATTTCAGTGATGAGAGGGTCAACAGCAGTTTTCAGAACAGAACAGAGGTTTCACAATATGGTTTTCCAATATTCCTGCCAAAACGTTAATTTTTTCTGGATACTGGACATGTGTTTCCTGGAAAACGTGAGGGTTGGTGTCACTATAGTAACGGCAATTTTATCTGTGAACATTGCCGTTTGAAAATATGTACATTCGTCACTGAAACAAATATTGTGGAGATAGGTAGGATGCCTTGCAATGGTTTCCGTCATGATTTCGCAGAATTCTGTTCTACGATCAGGGTCATCTTTAGTTAATTGGTGTACATTTCAATTTTGTATGGATGATACCTATTCCTTTCAAAAGTCTCCACACAGTAGAAGGAGACACCTCACAAAGATTCGCGAAGGAATAAGTAGACTGTTCAGGATATTCTACCATCTCACCAATTATTTGCACTTGCTGTTTTTCCGGAATGGACGGATGACCTGGTGGCTTTTTGTTAGGTACACTACCGGTAGTTGTAAATTTGGATACAAGTTTCGTCAAATATTTTCTACAGATAGGACGATTCGGAAAACGTTCATTGGAAATCCTTTCGGTCTCGTGAAAGTTACGCGTCGCACCGTAAATTAAAAAATCGATTCAATTTTTTCTTCCAATGGACGATAATTGACCATTTTAGAGATTGTTGACGTGGTACCTTTCTACTGGTAAAACCGAAAACTAAATGAGAATATTCTAACTGAACAATGATGTTCATTGTCGTACTGACATTTTTATCATTTTAATAAACAAAAAATAACTTAACAAATCTTATCGGGTTGTTGGAATTGTCATATGACGGATAAAAAGGAATGTTTCTAGAAATATCGATATTAACATGTTTGTCTTCAAGAAATTATTAAATATTCCGCCATTTTGTAGTAGGTGAAGATAATGACTTCATATTCTAGGGTTGTGAAGTATTCGCCTGAAGCTTCACAATAATGTGTCACAAGACCCCCCTTTTCATTTAATTTTTTTCCCCAGATGGCGCCCAGTCGCCATCTCGAAAGTTTCATCTGTCAATTTCACTTCAAAATGAAGTATTCATGCATTAATTCCATTATCCCAAATCTGACAATAGTATACTCAAATCTTTCACAAGTGTCAAACTGTAATATCATTTCCATGGCAACTAAGATTTAAATTGAAATATTAGGTCTTAGTTTTAGTTAATTTACGTGAAAACTTGAATGTAATTCCGTTATTTTCATTAAAAATATTTACGCTGTTTGTTTTTTTTTTCATCTGGCGGCACTTTATTGTTAAAATCATAAAAAAAATATTCTCATGACTATATCTGTTGATATAGGGTGTTTTTTGTAACTGTTTCGCTGTGTGGGTTTTCAAATTTTTGAGTTGTCATAACTTTGTTAATAATGAATATTTTTTCATGAAATTTTGGTCACACCTATTTAGAGGAACTCTCAATCCAGTGGCGTAGTGATTTTTTTCAATAAAAAAATCTCTAATAAAAAATCCCGATTTTCGACTAAGTAAAAATATCGTAGTATGCCCTGAAACTTTAATAAACATTTCAAATTTTGTCCCAAGGTAGACCTTTTAGTACTTGACATTAAAAGAAAATTATTAAAATCGATTTACAACTTCAAATTTTAGGGGGGTGTTTCCATTAAAAATGGGTCACAGTGTATGAGATCCTATGTCGCCAACCAATACATACAAAAAATTAATCTAAGGCACGAGTTTTGAACTTTTTGAATTTTATTTTTGTATTGATTTGTTAAACATGGGCCATAAAGAACATCCGCATAAAAAAAACTGAAAGCACCAAAGATTCACATAAGGACTTATTCACATAATAAGACAGAATATGTCGTTTACCATAAATGATTTTTAGTGCAGAATAGGCACGTTGTAAGAAGTTATTTATAAATTTTTCAAATCTCAGATCTACATCCATCAAAACACCAAGATGTTTTCCTTCACTAACAATATCTAGTGGCTCATTTGGAATGAAAATATTCACAGAGTTATTCACTATGGAACGGTATATACGGTATAATATAAAAAATTAAATTTTTAAAAAAAGCTCGGACACGTCGATTTCCAATTAAAGGGGGACACCTTTCAGAATAATCAGATTTTTTGTAGTACGCACCCCCTCGAAGGGGTGCGTCCGACGACCCTTATTAAGATAGGGAAAGTAGGTCGAGTAGCACCTTGTTTTAAAGGTATTTCGAACACCTTTACATCTCTGTTGAAAGAAAATTTTTGTAACGATTAGTTTTCGAGATAATTTGAAGATTTAAAGGTATTTTTATTGAGTTCAACTCTTTTTGAAATAAATCAAATTGTTTTAAGGTACAATTTACGTTCAGAACTTTCATGAAAAAAATAAGTTTTTGCTTTTTGTGGCAACCTGCTAATACGTGTTCATTTGATTTCGTAAAAAAGTAAGAATTATTTGTTTATCACGAGAAGATTTTTTCGGGGGAAGGAATGTACCCTTACATTTTAGGTACATTGAGTGGCAACGACTTATGAAGGTTGCCTTTTGACGTGGATATATTATGCTTCTGATAAAAAAGTGAATCATACTAAAAACTTACCTACACAACGAATACAACCTGCTGATTTCCTTGAATGCTGATGACACAGAAAAGTTTAGACTTTAAATATCCTCACAAAAAGTAGTCCAGTGGTGTTAAATCTGGTGATCGTGCTGGCCATTCAATTGGACCTCTTCTGCCAATCTATTGTCCTTAAAAATGATTATTAAAAAATTTCGAACCTGCTGGGCATAATGGGGTGGTGCACCGTCTTGTTGAAAATGGATAAATTCATCTTGACATCTTGGATTCTGTTCAATTATTTCCACTATACGAGGTTGTATTGCCTCTTCAAGAAGTTGTAAATAACAATCACCGGTTACATTTCCATTAATGAAAAATGGACCTATAATATGATTGCCTAATATTCCGGCCCAGACTTTCAACTTTTGGGGATGTTGGGTATGTATTTCTGCGTATTGTGTTGGGTTTTCATCCGACCAATAACGGCAATTGTGACGGTTCACGCAACCATTTAAATAAAATGAGCTTTCGTCCGAAAAACAGATGTTATAAAGCAGCTCGGGATTTTGCATTAATCTCTATCCCATGCCCTCACAAAACTCCTGTCTTCGGTCAAAATCACCCTCATTGAGTTCATGAACAAGTTTAATTTTGTAAGGATGGAATTTGTGGTTTTTAAGGATTCTCCATGCGCTCATATGGCGATGACTTGACCAATCACTTCAATCGCATTATCGTCATTCACTACCCTTCTCTGAACATTTCTTTTCTTATTTAAAACCGAACCTGACTCCCTGAATTTTGTGACCAAATCCAGAACCTGATTTCTGCTTAGGTGTTTACCAGGGTTTTGCTCGTTAAATAAAATTGACGTTCTATTAGCATTTTGGACGTTGCCAAAATATAAAGCAATAACTGAAAACCTTTCAGCAGTAGTGTAAGGCATTTTTAAACAAATAACAATACACGATCTGTTTAAACAAAACAATCGAAAGATGTACTAATGAAAACTGGAAGAAGAGGAGTGGGTATTGATTTTAAAAAAGGGATTTTATTTAACAAAAAATTTATAAGAAGAACTGCTCGAAAAATTTTTTATTTAGGCATACAAGTTACCGAGTGGTCTGTCTAATGTATTATTAACATGGCAATTTTAACTTCAAATTATCTCGAAAACTAATCGTTACAAAAATTTTCTTTTAACAGAGTTGTAAAGGTATTCGAAAGACATTTATAACAAGGTGCCACTTGACCTACTTTCCCTATGTAAATAAGGGTCGTCGACGGATCCCTTCGAGGGGGTGCGTACTACAAAAAATCTGATTAGTCTGAAAGGTGTCCCCCTTTAATTAGAAATCGACGTGTCCGAGCTTTTTTTAAAAATCTCACTTTTTATATTCAAAAACCGCTCTGTTAAGTTTTCGTTGTTACACACTGTATATATGGAATATATAAAATACAGAAAATATATAGTTGATCATTCTTCAAAATATCTTTCTGCTTATTACCTAGCCTTTTAAAACAGCTTCAAATCGTTTTTACACCTCGAATCCGCAAACCACAACCGCGACATCAACGTTCGTAACTATTTTCTACGAAGTATTGGACGGTATCAAAGATGCAATATATTAACAAAAAGCTGATCGGTTTTTTACCCTCCAAACCAGACAATATAACGGAACAATTAAATTTAGTACGTTTTCAACGAAGGTTATTCACGTGTATCGGAGCGATCTAGGAATCGGACGTTGAAAGAATACTGAAGCACCTTAGTTGTGTCTAGAATTATTCAACAATGGTACTTCGTTTTGGGTATGCTGATTCCAAACATTTGAAATAAATAAAACCTTTTACGGTTAGATCATGCTGTATTTTAAGAACACTCTAGTGAATAATTAGTTTTTCGATTACTATTAATTATACAGCGTGACTCACGGTCGATGGTAGGTTAGACGTTTCTGGAAAATGCAAAGCATGCTTTTTCTGAAAATTTCCCCTCTCATATTTCCTAACCTGTTCTATCGATCTAAAATATTTTCAGGATTGCGGCGTTGCCACTTCCATCAAAAGGTCCTAGCAACTTTTTTTTTATGATAGTTTGGACAAACTCTAAATATTCAAATAACACCAAGAAATCGACTCCATATCATACAGAGCGTGCTAAAATTACTATTATTTCTAGTGTGCATAAAAGTAGTCAAAAGTTCATTTTCTCAAATGAAACCCCCAGTATATTACTCGGTAAATTGAAAGATGGTGAAAAATGCTTCGAAATGATATATCATGTCCCTATACCTAAATCGTCAAGTTTTCTCAAAAAAGTCGCTTCTTCTAGAAACATTATTTGCTAAAATTACTATTATTTCTAGTGTGCATAAAAGTAGTCAAAAGTTCATTTTTTCAAATGAAACCTCTGTATATTACTCGGTAAATTGAAAGATGGTGAAAAATGCTTCGAAATGATATATCATGTCCCTATACCTAAATCGTTAAGTTTTCTCAAAAAAGTCTCTTCTTCTAGAAACATTATTTGCTAAAATTACTATTATTTCTAGTGTGCATAAAAGTAGTCAAAAGTTCATTTTTTTCAAATGAAACTCCTGTATATTACTCGGTAAATTGAAAGATGGTGAAAAATGCTTCGAAATGATATATCATGCCCCTATACCTAAATCGTCAAGGTTTCTCAAAAAAGTCGCTTCTTCTAGAAACATTATTTACTAAAATTACTATTATTTCTAGTGTGCATAAAAGTAGTCAAAAGTTCATTTTTTCAAATGAAACCTCTGTATATTACTCGGTAAATTGAAAAATGGTGAAAAATGCTTCGAAATGATATATCATGTCCCTATACCTAAATCGTCAAGTTTTCTCAAAAAAGTCTCTTCTTCTAGAAACATTATTTGCTAAAATTACTATTATTTCTAGTGTGCATAAAAGTAGTCAAAAGTTAATTTTTTCAAATGAAACCTCTGTATATTACTCGGTAAATTGAAAAATGGTGAAAAATGCTTCGAAATGATATATCATGCCCCTATACCTAAATCGTCAAGGTTTCTAAAAAAAGTCGCTTCTTCTAGAAACATTATTTGCTAAAATTACTATTATTTCTAGTGTGCATAAAAGTAGTCAAAAGTTCATTTTTTCAAATGAAACCCCTGTATATTACTCGGTAAATTGAAAGATGGTGAAAAATGCTTCGAAATGATATATCATGCCCCTATACCTAAATCGTCAAGTTTTCTCAAAAAAGTCGCTTCTTCTAGAAACATTATTTGCTAAAATTACTATTATTTCTAGTGTGCATAAAAGTAGTCAAAAGTTCATTTTTTCAAATGAAACCCCTGTATATTACTCGGTATATTGAAAGATGGTGAAAAATGCTTCGAAATGATATATCATGTCCCTATACCTAAATCGTCAAGTTTTCTCAAAAAAGTCGCTTCTTCTAGAAACATTATTTGCTAAAATTACTATTATTTCTAGTGTGCATAAAAGTAGTCAAAAGTTCATTTTTTCAAATGAAACCTCTGTATATTACTCGGTAAATTGAAAAATGGTGAAAAATGCTTCGAAATGATATATCATGCCCCTATACCTAAATCGTCAAGGTTTCTCAAAAAAGTCGCTTCTTCTAGAAACATTATTTGCTAAAATTACTATTATTTCTAGTGTGCATAAAAGTAGTCAAAAGTTCATTTTTTCAAATGAAACCCCTGTATATTACTCGGTAAATTGAAAGATGGTGAAAAATGCTTCGAAATGATATATCATGCCCCTATACCTAAATCGTCAAGTTTTCTCAAAAAAGTCGCTTCTTCTAGAAACATTATTTGCTAAAATTACTATTATTTCTAGTGTGCATAAAAGTAGTCAAAAGTTCATTTTTTCAAATGAAACCCCTGTATATTACTCGGTATATTGAAAGATGGTGAAAAATGCTTCGAAATGATATATCATGTCCCTATACCTAAATCGTCAAGTTTTCTCAAAAAAGTCGCTTCTTCTAGAAACATTATTTGCTAAAATTACTATTATTTCTAGTGTGCATAAAAGTAGTCAAAAGTTCATTTTTTCAAATGAAACCCCTGTATATTACTCGGTAAATTGAAAGATGGTAAAAAATGCTTCGAAATGATATATCATGTCCCTATACCTAAATCGTCAAGTTTTCTCAAAAAAGTTTCTTCTTCTAGAAACATTATTTGCTAAAATTACTATTATTTCTAGTGTGCATAAAAGTAGTCAAAAGTTCATTTTCTCAAATGAAACCCCCTGTATATTACTCGGTAAATTGAAAGATGGTGAAAAATGCTTCGAAATGATATATCATGTCCCTATACCTAAATCGTCAAGTTTTCTCAAAAAAGTCGCTTCTTCTAGAAACATTATTTTTTTTTAGAATTTGGATTTAGGTAGCAATGGAATTATCAAGCTTATAGCAGTTCGGTTACTTTTATAAGTAAATTACAAAGAGTTATCGACGGTGTTTCCAATCATCTTCCAAAATGAATGCAAATAGCGATTATTCAAACGAAGTTCTTATGAAATTATTTATTATACACGGATAGTGTGATCAAATCATTGCTAGAACTTGTACAAAATTTAACTAAATATATCCTGAATTAACACTAATGAACGAGAGGAAGTAATACACCTTGAGTATCAACAACAAAATACGTTTGTTTGAAGTTGATTGACAATGTTTCATGATGAATTTCACTAGTTCGGACTTCCATTGTCTAATATATAAAATGATTTGAAATCCCTGAAACAACTGAAAAAGAAGAATTAAAAAATGAATAGCTGAAAATAAAAATTATATCAAGCAAAAACCTGAAATGAAATAACATTGAAATAAAATACAAATAAAAATATAACAAAAATTAAATAAAAACAAAGAAATGTTTTTTTTATAAAGAAATGTTTTCTTTATTTTCTTGACAATGGAAGTCCGAACTAGTGAAAAACAACAAAATAGTTGAAACCGATCGGTTTTTTCATTTTCCTCGTTCTTGCTATCTTGAAACTGGTTTTCCTAGGAAGGAAAAGTGTTTTAAATTTGTTGCTCAATCAGGAGGCTACTCAAATACACTCCGAGAATCAGCAACAAACTACTTGGTCTTGATCGGCTGATTTTTTATATTTTTTTAAATTCTCCCTGTTCTTGCTACCTTCTGGAATACAGTGTTTTTTGAATTTGTTGCTTACCAGGAGTATACTCAAATACACCTTGGGTATCAGCAACAAAATAGTTGAAACTGATCGGCCGATTTTCAAGTTTTTTTTTCATTTATCTCGTTTTTGCTAACTTGAAATCGCTTTTTCCTTGAACACAGAGTATTCTAAATTTGTTGCTCTTCGATTACCGTGGTGTAGTGCATCAGAAGTTCTTGATACATGGTCGTATGATTGTCGACTTCATCGAATCCAGAGTTCCCAAATTTTATGCTGACGAAATTAATCGACTTGTGCTACGTTGGCAAAAGTGCACAATTAATTTCGATTGAATTGAATAATTAGTGACTGAGATATTACAGTTCAAAGTTGGCTCATAAAAACCGACAAAACTTTCGAAAATTTGTATTTATTTATAGTTATTCAAAGTAGTAGTTCCTTCCCAAAATACGTTCCTCACATTGAAGTGATGAACTGATTTACAATCAGAAAATTTTCTAACTAACTTTGGGTTTGGGGTATCTAATGTATAGGCTGAGTGAAAACTGAAATGACCACTTATTTAGTTAGTTCGTTTAAAATAAGTTTATTTTCCAGTGTGAATATTGTCCTCAAATATGCAATTCATAAACATCAATATCTCAAATTTATCGCCAATCTATGTTTTCCTGTCAGTTTCGACTTTATTATTGCATGTTTACGGTTAAAAGTTGGTGGTATGGTAAACCACAAAATTTGTTATCGTTACCTTGCTTTCAACGAAACTGATTCATTTGAACCTTGGTGTCAATTAATTGCTTGATTTTCAAGTCGACGTTATTCTTGATTGAATTCATTTTCATTATAAATTCTCAATAGAGAAAAGTTTGGTTTTGCTGAATCGAATACAGGGTGTTCCATCTCAGACGAGTCACCCCGTATATTTCTTATTCCATAGTGCGTAAAAAATTTCCCGAAACACGTCGAATGATTTTGTTTGGGGGACATCTTTTGACGTATATTTTAGGTTTGAACGAGCAACCCCCTAATAGGGGGGGGGGTTTTCAATCCCTCAAACTTGAATAGGGGAGAGGGGTTGAGTGATACTTTATTTGAAGGGTCTTGGAAGCGACATCTTCAGGCGTCACAATTGTATTGAATTCAAATCAATAAACTGACAGTACTTACATGTGTGATTGATGACTTATTCATTTTGTGGTAACCCATGATCATTTTAATGAAATGAATAAAAACACCGGTTTCGGGTTTAACCCCAGTATCAATAATAAAACTGAAATGTGAAGTTTGAAAACTCGGTTATATCGGGAGTTTTCAGATAAGATGTAAGAACCAGGGTGCCAACTTCAAAATTCAACACCGAATATTATAGGGGTTGTTAAACTCATGAATTCAAGAGTGGAGGCCTACATAAATCGAGTTGCTCGTTTAGGGGTGTATATTTCTGGTTTTTAATTGATTTGTTAATTTCCATGGCTTCCAACAAATTAATTTTTTTTTCTTTATTACATATGTGCAGGATTTTGAGGTTATCTTTACTTATCTTGTGTTTTGATCCATGAAGATGTTCGTACATTGTAGATTTTTGGTCCAAACAGACGTGTTCACGCAGCCTTATGTCATAATTTCTACCGGTTTGGCCTGTATATACTGCAGAGCATTTGCTATACTCTATTCTATATACACCTATAGCTCGTTTGGGTTTTGCATTGAAGAGAGTTCTTCCTGAATTATCATTACTGTTGATATTTTGTATTTAGAGAAATAGTTCTGAATATATTCTGAAAGTTTACCTGAGTAGTTGATGCTACTATACTTGATAATGGGGTTAAACCCGAAACCGGTCGTTTAAATAATATTAACTAGTGGTAATTAGACAAAAGTGTTTTTATTCATTTCATTAAAGTAATCTGACAGTAATTGAACATTTCTGGCTCAAACTTTTGAAATTTGGAATTATATTATTGTTCCTAATGATTGATTGATACAGATTTAATATAGGAAATTTTGGGTTCGTCATCTAACAGAAACTTTTTGAATAATGAATGAGCAATTAAATGAGTTGCCAATCATCAATGATATATTTTGAAACTGATTGGTTGGAAGATCTAATGGACTGCAAGGTCGAATTCAAAGACGTTTTATTTGGTTACGAAATTTATGAGTTATAAATAAATATAAGCAACATATTATAGATGCAACGATTGAATAGTAGGAGTAGATAGATCCTTGAATAATAATAATAATCAATTCAGACACATTCATGAGTGTGAAAGTAGTGACACCCGCATGGAAGTTGGGAGTAGGATAAAAACTGTATATAGGATGCAGCAAGACATGAAATATGTTTGTCAAACTCAACTAATACATTCGAAAAGGACATTCAGCGGGATGATTGGAAGTGGCTCACACCTATTCACACTCGACTAAATAAACTCAGCTCCTTAAGGAAACCGATTAGTTTGTATGGTGAGTGGTCTTTTAGGCCAGATAGTAAGAGTACGGGTTTGCCGAACTCTAAAAACCTGATACAGTCCCCAGCGGTCCCCAGTATGTGCTCTGCTGTTTCATCATTTTCCAGACAGAGGGGACACACACTGTCTTCCGACAGTCCAAGTCTCTGCATATGATGATTCAAATGACAGTGACCTGTAAGAAGGCCCGTTAGACATCTTAGTTCATCCCTACTGTAGTCCAACAACTGTTAGGGTGAATAAACGCCTTTGAGTGAGCTAATCTTGGAAAATTCTGCCAGAAATCCATAAATCTTCTTGCCATCCAGGTGTTCAATTTTTGTTTGGCAAAGCCTAAAGCGATACCAACGACAGGTTCTGGTCCAATAAAAGCTGCTTGCAGCACCCTCCTTTGCAAGGGAATCAGCTGCCTCATTGCTTTCCAGGCCAGTATGGCCAGGAATCCAGACCAGCGATAATCTGTTAAGTCTTCCTATCGAGGAGAGCCGGAGGTGTTTTTGATCCATCTTTAAACCAACAACTATCTTAACACCCATAAGTGTACTAACATCCACTAAGTGTACTAACACCCACTTAGTACACTTAGATATGAGGTATCGGAATCGTAACATCTCGATAAATCTCGCGTAAGCCTGGCAGAAATACGGAAGGAAGTCTTAGACTGAATGCTGAATTGAGGCACCGTTGGGCAGAGAGCTACCCGTTAACACCAGCGGGGCGCCTCCCATCGGCCTGTCGTGGGTCTATGAGGTGGCACTTCACCTCGTGGACGTCCTGGAGCTCAATATTGAAGTCTCATCCTGTTGATCCCCCCTTTTCTTTGCCAAGCCTTCTTCTGTCCCCCACCCAGTCACGTTTGTGGCACTTCACCCCGTGGACGTCCTGGGGCTCGATATTGAAGTCTCTACCTGCTGATCCCCCCTTTCCTTTACCAAGCTTTTTTCTGCCCCCCCACCCAGTCCCGTTTGTGAAACTTCACCCCGTGGTCGTCCTCGAGCTCGATATTGAAGTCTCATCCTGCTGATCCCCTCCTTTCCTTCACCAAGCCTTTTCCTGCCCCTCACCCACTCCCGTTTGTGGAAAAGATGTAAATACTGTATATATACTCTGTAAATTGGACCTTACATTGACTATGGAGAAATAGGCAATAACGTTTCGTACTGTTCTTACTGATAGTCTGAGTGATTGAAAGGAAAGGTTTATGTGTATGATTTATTAATATTTTGTGTAAATTGGTTGAAATGTTGGAGTGCTATCCGTGTGAAGCCACGGAGGGTCGCTGGTTCAAAATGAAACTCTTTTGCAACAAAGTGCAGATGTTACAATGTTTGAAATATAAATTATGTTTTCCTCGGTTATGTGGTTCATTACCACTTCATTTTTCACTTCCTCCAGTTATTGATATTTGTTTTGCAGAACAGTGTCATATACGAGGTGTGTTAAAAAAAGTAAGTCGAATGTTCACATTTCGCGGGCTAAAGTTATAAGTGTTTTGCAGGCTCGGCAATTTTCTACTAATGAAAAAATGCATCAGAGAATTTGCATAAAATTTTGTGTAAACAATAGGTTCAGAAGATATGAATGGCGACGCTGGCCCTGGACGCCTCAGCACATCAACAACCGATGACAATGTTGAAAAAGTAAAGAATATGGTTATGTAGACTCAAAGAAGTTGCTGAGGATGTCAGCATATCGGTTGGCTCATCTCAAAATTGCTGAATTTTGACAAAAAAAACTTCGTCAGACGGAATGACGTCAACGGCGATCCAGATTTGCTTAAAATGGTCATAACTGGTGGAGAATCATGGGTATATGGTTATTACATTGAAACCAAAGTCAAATCGTGCCAATGGAAGACCCTAGGAGAGCCAAGACCACAAAAAGCACGTCAAATTCGATCAGATTTCAAGGTTTTGCTCATTGTTTTCTTCGATTAGCGTGGCGTAGTGCATCTGGGGTTTCGCCACGTGGTCGTACGATCAACAAGAAGTATTCTCTTGAGATTATGCGCCGCTTGCGAGAAGCAATACGAAGAAAACGTCAAAAAACTCATAACTCGTTATTGCTTATTCGTATTTTTTTTTCTACAAAAACAACTCCGTACTCATGCCTCAGCCACCGTATTAACCAGATTTGACCCCCAGTGATTTTTTTGTTTCCAAAATTGAGGAGACCCTTGAAGGGATGGCATCTTGCGACGATTGAGGAAATGAAAACGGAATCGCTAAGAGCTTAAACACATATCAAAAAGTGTAGACCAGAACTGTTTTTTTCGAGGAAAAAAAATGCTGGCATAAGTGTAATATATCTGAGGGGGACTACTTTGAAGGGGACAAAATAGAAATTGATAAATGAATGAAAATGTTTTGAGAAAAATGAAAATTCACCCTTATTTTTTCAGTAGACCTCGTATAATAAGCGGTAAGTGAAAAGCAAACCTATGCTAATTGAATGGGTAAAGAACAAGTTTCAGTGTTAATATGGACTTCTGAGGTACCCCTACTCGTGATTGAAAACAAAATGTTAAACAAATAAATGAGAAAGGGTAAAATTTATTTTTCGTTCAATGGAATTTTGCATAAAAATTCGGGATGGGCATGGAATTGGCGATATTCAGATTTTTCTAGTCCTATGCCAAACTCAGGGAAAATATTGTGTGTTCACAAACAATTGAATATTAATTGTTCATTACATTCATCCTGGGATTGACTGTAATATTTGTTTTATATACGTTTATTTATGTCTCGGAATCAGAATAAGTAAACCAATTATGTGTTTCATAGTGAACAATGCACTGAGGTGATTTCACTCATTAAGCACTTGAAATATTTTCATTAGCAAATTCGCAAATATGTAACCTATTTTTCTGTTCTCTTTTAATTTTGCGTTGAAGCCAGCGCCACCTTGCGGTAATGGATCCTTCGAATTGTCTTTCTTCAGTCCTCTATGAGGATTTTTCAATTTTTGTGTGCGTTGGAGGAGATAATTAACAAAATTATTGCGTAAGATGGAACTCCTCCAAAACGAGATTGACAATAAGTAGTTTTCGTTAGTTCGATCTGTTAGAAAGCATCCGGGATTTGAAGCGTTGCATATGATGATAATTTTGGGTCTGTGTTGTACTATATACGATCAACTAATTATTGGCACAATTCCTCAATTCGAAAATTATATGAATTAAGGAAATGGGAATCTGTGAAGTAATGTAAATATTATAGTGCAATGCTTACAAATAATATAGTCGAATATTGAATTGCAGACTAGGCTACTTATCATTAATTTGAAGAGAATTTGAAATTGGCTGAGTACTGGACCATGGGTGTACTTTTTATAGGTAGTAGGTAAAATAAAAGCATGATTTTGCTTCGCATCTACCGAATGTGGCTCTTATATGATATTCTTTTCGTGAGGTTGCAGTAAGTTAGGTATTGGTTCAATGCAAATAAGAAAAACTGTTACTTGTTCGAACTTTTGACAGTGTTTACTGTCTTCTTCAGGACATCGGTAATATATTTTTTATTTATTTATTTATTTCATACACTATTCTACAGGATGAACCCAATTACAGAATAGGGAGTTACAGTGGCATTTACAAATATGTAGTTACATAATATAATTTGTGAATCTATATAAAAAAAATTGAAAACAGAATTGTCAGTTAGTTAAGAAATGTCTTTTGATTCATATAATCTGGCAGTTTAATATATCTAGGATATGACTAGAGGTATCGCACATTGAAAAAATTGGAGATGTTTTCATTATACTTGTACGCGAAGTGTTGAGATAAAATGTGACACTATTCCTAGATGACCGTCTAGGAACCCAAAAATTCAACATATGTAATAGTTGAGAGCAGGTGATGATATTGTTTATGACCTTGAATGAATACAGAAATTGTGAGTTACACTCCATTCATAATAGGGTATTTCTACAGTAGGATAGGTGCCTTCAAGTTTAGAAGATATATATTTTAGGGAGCGCCTCTGTAGGGCTTCTAGTTGATTTATATGAACCTGATAGTAGGGACTCCACACGACAGATGCATATTCCAGTCTAGATCGAACAAAAGTGAAATAAAGTAATTTCAACGTCGAAGCTTTTTTGAAGTCTTTTATATTTCTAACTATGAGGCCATATATGCGATAAGATGCTGTTAGAGTAGTGTCAATATGTTTATTGTAAGAGAGGGATGAATCAAAAGTAACACCTAGATCAGTGAGTGTGTCAGGACGCTCCAGAACTTGATTGGTTATGACGTAGTTGTATAAATTCAAGTTCGTTTTCAGTGAGTAAGACATTACATTACATTTAGATATGTTGAAAGATAGATTATTCTTCCGACTCCATGTAGCAACGCGATTTAAATTCAGGGCGAGACATTTGCAATCATTAGAACATGTTATATTGTGACAGAGTTTCAAGTTATCTGCGTATAAAAGGAAATTGACATCAATCTCAGCTCCGATATCATTAATGAACATATTGAACAATAGGGGGTCCTTGATCTGATCCTTGTGGAACATCAGAAGTGGCTATATATTCGAAAGAAGGCCATTAAATTGGATGTACTGCAATACATTGAGTGATTGTTACAAAATTGGTGGTGGTTGAACGACCTTTCATGAAACCGTGTTGATTGGGACTAATAATGTTGCTGGCATGACAATAGATTGTCTTCTCAAAAAGCATGTCAAACACTTCACAAAAGTTGCATATGATAAAAATTGGTCTGAAATTTTTCATGTTACTTTTATCTCCTCTTTTGGAAATTGGGAAGTAAATTTGGACTTTTTTAGTGTATGTTATAGAATATGTTATACGAAAATATCACTGTTTAAAAAGGACTAGGTAGGTACACACTAACGCGAGAATTGAATAACATTGTTTCACAAATGAACATAAAAACTTTAATTGTGATGAATTTTTCGAAATGAGACTAATGAGACTGACAAAATCGGTAATAGTTATTTCAATGAGTCGGAAAATTTGATCTGGAGGGTGTTTGTAACATAACATTGTTTTATACTCATTTTCACTGCCCTGAAAAAGCTTTCTACTGGAAGCGAAAGCTTGGCAAAGTAAATCAGGGTTTTGATTTTTAACTGAGAGACCCCCGTTAATCCATTTTCCTGTACATTTCTCCAGTCGCTAAGATAATCCACTTATATAATGCAGTCTCCGACTGTATACAGGAGGAAAATGAGAACCCTATTTCCTGCTCAAGCTTTCGAGACTTTAATGACTCCACTTCAGGAACTCTATCATATAATGAGAAATGGTAAACAATTGCCAAACTAGTGGAAAAAGTACTTACGAACGTTGAGGTGACACATAAGAAGCGCGAAAAATGTTTTCCTCAATAAACTATACAATCTGAGGAATATACGAATACTTGATAGACACACTTGATAGACAACAGTGCGTAGTGAAAACGGTGGATGACTCAAATTAAATTAGATTTGTTTTAAATTTTTTTAAATACACCATTGTGAAAGGACTTGTCCGAGTCAACTGTCAAATGTTCTGTCATAAAATAAAATGTAAAAAATTACTATCAACTATTGACTGGAATAATTAGCAGTAGTATTTTAATGGAAATATACCTATACCCACTATTGAATCTTTCAGTTTATGACTCAAAGAGTCATAAACGACAAGTTATAAATCTCTATAACAATTTAAAAGTGACTATTCGAATGAATGGAATGCTGACTAGAAATAATAACGAGTGATATTTCTAAATAGAGTTCTTTCAATATCGTCTATAGTTGATGTATACTTACTGTATACTACAGTATACAGTAAGTATACAGTATACAGTATACAAGGTTCAACTAGAAAGGAGTATATAAAGGGAAAGTATACAAGGTTCAACTAGAAAGGAGTATATAAAGGGAAAGAGATTAATTTTTCGGAAGGGTTTCGGCTTTCTACTTTTTCATCTTTATACAAAAAAAACTTGGGAATCTTCCAAAGAAAGGAAGAAAGCAACTTATTTCAATATACCTAAAGTCTTTAAAAAGATGTGTAGAACATGCAAAGAAGTAACTTTGAGACACAACCTGAAGAAAAAGCCCTCTTGAAACTTTTATATAGGTATATGTTCATATAAAACTAGTTGTTTCGAAAGTATGATTTCTTTCATGTAATTCAATGTTTATATGAAAGTAGTTATTTTGAGAGGCTTTTTCTTCCAGTTTGTGTCTGAAAGTTACTTCTTTCCATGATCCGCACATTTTTGTATCAAGTTATTTTTTTTTAATTGATTGCTTTCTTCCTTTCATTCTAAAATTCCCACATTTTTTTTTTCAAAAAGTATACCTACAAGGTATTATTACAAGACACATTTTCATATAAATATTGAATACAACACATGCATTTTTCAAACGATTCTGTGTAAGTAATGGTAAGTAAAATTGTTGACTTTCATTAAATATTCTTCAACTGTATTCCATCGAATATTGTAGCAAAAGTTATTATTGAATCATGTTTCAATTAAAGTACCTCACTTTACATTTTCTTGTTGAAATCACTCAAAAATCTCAGTCATAAATTTTGTTAAAAGTCTCGACATATACGTTGAAAACGAAAAATGCCTTATGACTTATGTCATGCGAAACATTTTATGACCAATCTCGATTAACACATGCAAAATGTATCACATGCACTTTCCAAAGAACATTAAAAAGCAGCCTTACCTTGTCGGAGATACAGATCCTAACTGAAGACACTTCCAATTGAATACATCAACAAAACAAAGTGCATCCTCACAAATATCATATCACATCCGGATTAGTTGAAGGAAAACATAGGAAATTTCATTACGGACGTATTAGCATAAACATTTCACCGTAAACGCAACGTTTTCTCGCATGCACATATGCCTGTGCGACCGGTTCTCGACAGACGACTACGAAACGTAACCTTCAACAAGACCAGCTAACAATCGAGAATCGACACAACCGTCTCAGCGTCGAACGGCCAACTGGGACTAGGATCAAACCAGCTGACTGTTTACACAAGTCTTTTGGTTCGGTGTAGTGGCTAGAGGCCATTCATTCTATCGGTTGCCAGTGGTTTGTTTTTAGTCTAGTCAAATTCGAGTCATGTAGAAGATGCCAGATTGACAAGTCCTGTCACTTCTTGATGATTGGCCAAAATTATTGGGATTCATGACTTCAATGGTGATCCACAGGGGTCTCTGAAACATCTTATTATCTTCAAGAATTGAAAAATATCTTACAAAGTTTGCCGGTTTTAGCACTACCGGCGCCCTGGGCGGGATTTCTATGCCGCCTCCTTACTGAAAGTCGATGCGTTCAGTAATTTCATTTTTGAAAATATTTGAGATATTGTTGATTGCAAATATATTTTTTACACGCTTTAGATCAGCTTCACCTGTTTGTATGTATGTATGTTTGTATGTTTGTATCTATGTTTGTTTGCTTATAACTCTCAAGCTCGGGATCTGTATCGACAGAATTATCGACAATATTGTTTGATCTATTCGCGGGCAGATGGCGCTGTACGTAACTATCGACATTATTGCTTGATCTATTCGCGGGCAGATGGCGCTGTACGTAACATTCTTTATAGGTTGTTCAAAAGAAAATAAAAATGGATTTTGAGAATTATAAGTGTAAGCGATTGATTTGAAAAAAAAAGTCCATTTATATTTTTTATAAAACTTCAAATCAAAACATCAATACTAAATTGTTTTTTGAAATCATTACTGCAAATTTTCTCTTTAGTTCGAAACAAATTTCACAACTGTCCGCTCTCCGTTGTAGACTTACTATACTACCTAGATCTCGTTATTACAATAGAATTTAAGACCTCAACTTTATTATGTTGTTTGAGAGGAATTTTACATTCGTGCGCCGTCTGTTAAAGATTTATAATACTAGTGACTAGAACTAAAAAAAAAATTGACAATAAATCGGACTAAAAAGTGAAAAATAAATATAGTTAAAAAGAACTAAAAAACACACTTTTATAGCATATGAAACTAAAGAGGAAAAAATAAATATAGTTTTAAAAAAACTAAAAAATAAACGCTTTTAAAGAACATCGAACTAAAAAGTTAAATATATTTTTTTTAATAATCTTAAAACAATAACGAACGAAAAATACCAGCATTATTGTGAAAAAATAGTGGGCGCTTTGTGCCATATTTTTTGTATATAAAGCGCCCTACGGTTTTTTCACAATAATATTAGTATTTTTCGTTCGTTATTGTTTTAAGCTTATTAAAAAAAATAATTTTCAACTTTTCAGTTCGATGTTCTTTCAAAGCGTGTTTTTTATTTTTTCAAAACTATATTTATATCAGATTAAGCTTAGAAAAACTACTCTCCCCACTAGCAAATGTTACTGATATAGTTTATGGTATCCGTAATACTTACCATATATTTGGATACAGTTCTTATAAGTTACGACCTTTGATGGAATTTGAATTAAAAACAGGAGTAACCACGAGTAAATCAAGTAATGCTAAAGACCTCTTAGAGTTTTCTATCATGTCAGTTGAACAGAATGCAGATGAATGCTCTAAATTGTTCAAATTCAATGGAGAAAGCTCCAAATGATATGTGTTGGACACAACGCATGTCTGACAACACGAAATCAGTATATATTACTGATATGCTATTGGCAAAACTGTATATCCGTTCTTTCAGTTGAACTTATGATTGTATAACGTATGCGTCGTTGAATAAACTTTATGTGCTAAGTTAAGAAAAAACTAAATTACAAACTGACAAATTGGCCCAGACATACTTGAATATGTCTATTAGCGTAGTTGTATGCAAAATTCTGATATATCGAGTAGTTTGGGATATAATTTGTTTGTAGATGACTAACGTCACTTGTTTTGTTTCTATTCACCTGTTGTTTCTGTTGACCCGCTGTTTCTGTTCACCCGCTGTATCTTTTCACCTGCTGTTTCTGTTCCTTCCTCTTTTATTAACCTTATGTTTCAATCAATTCGTGTCATAATGAACATGAAAGTTGAATAGGTACAATTTTTTCTTTGGATTTCACTTGCAGACTAACGATGCCACCCGACCCAACATCAAAATTTTATAAGAAACCAAACAGGGAGACAATTGAACGGGCAATGAATGACATAAGACAAGGAATGTCATATAGGAAGGCCAGCACAGTACATGAAATAAACTTTTTCTTCAAAAACTGTTGATGAATGCTTGCAACACAATATTTCCTTTATATTTCTGCCATCAAACTAAACGCATATGACTCGTAGTTGTGAATCTTTTGAAATCATTTTGTATTTTGATACAACTAAACAACGAAAAAGACGAAAAAAAGTTCGAGTGGCAGCTGGCAAAAGCGTATCTGGGGCAGATTTTCCATATGAAGGAGGAACTGAAATTGAAGATGATGCATGATTCATGCTTGCCAAATGATACAAGAAGACGATGATGAAGACGATGAAGATAATGAAGTTCTTGAAATGCATGAAGATGAGGAATCGAATCAGACACAGATGAAGAGATGAACATGTCGTTAACACAAATTGCTGGTGCTCAATCAAAATATAGATATGAATAATCAATTCCTAGGATATTCTAGGAAGAGTTTTCAAACAAATTTTTTTCTGTTTCAAAGGAGTCCATTCAAATATTAGATTGGCTGCTGGTTGCTTTTCCAACCAGTTATGGGAAAATAAATGTTGCTATATTCGTAATGAAAGCTTATATTATATTGTTATTTTCGTAATGAACGTTTTGGTGTAATATTTTCTTTATTTTTCAAAAATTTTCTCATACTTGAAGATAAAATTTTATTGTTTCTATTCGCCTTTTACATGGTTTACTAATAAACTGAATACTGAAACAAGTGCTGTTTCCATTCACCCCGCTTGGAGGGTGAATAGAAAAACGCGACATTTCGAATTAAAAAAAAAACATTTTTTGATATTTCGTTATAAGGCCTTCTCTTATATCAGCAATGACAATTTTTTCCTTTTAGATAAAGTGAGTACTAACTCAGCTATATAGTCTGAAAAGTCGAGAACTGTTTCTATTGACCCCATTTTACAGTGTTTTTAGATTCACAGATATGGGTTATGTATCTTGATATACATTCAAAAGGATCTTCACCTACACTGAGTGAAGCTCAGGATAGGGTTAGTAGATGGCTAGTTGAAGAAATAGTTGATTAATCATAGGTTTAGGAATGCCTACTGTGACGAAGAGAAATCCCGTGAAATAATGTACAATTTTCTTTCAGCACGAAGACATATGATTTAGTAATATTCCTCTCGAATATACCTCGGTCTTCTTGATGCCAAAGTTTCTATTATTTGATGCTCTAGCAGTTTCTTATTCTGGGCTTTTTCACTTACGGAACACTCACTGCATAGAGAATGTCTCTGAATTCAGTAAGCCTGGACAAATGCAACATGCTTGGAGGTTCTATCAATCAAATCGATATTGATGTGCCAGCTTTGAACCAATTTCACATCATTGTATTCTTCCCGACATTTGTTTTTTATGTCTCTTCTCTTGAATCCAGTGTTTTGATTGTGGAACGTATCATCTTCTTGCATTCGAAACTTTAAAATCCACAATTCCACCACTAACTCAAGCGTATAGTTCAATTGCAATGACAGCCATAGAAAAAGCGAATCTACTAGCTGAACAATTTGCAACCCACTCCACAGTCGATACTTTGGAAAAGGCACTACCCACTAGAATCCACAATGCTGAAAATTACATTTCGACAACGTCAGAAAAGTTCAGAAATGAGAGAGACTACAGCAGTATCTGTATCTGTATCTGTAGAGTAGGGAGGGTGAGTGTAAGCCCACGCACTTAGGCCACATGTGACCCATTGTACATCATCCCGAGGAGTTGTCCTCCTAGGTCATCGTCCATCCTGTCCTTTCCAGGAAGGTGGACAGGTCGCTGGGAGACATCTCCTTTATAGCGGCAGGTGTAGGCCAAAACTCGCCGAACACACACTCTCTTATTGACGATAACTCCGGGCTCTCGCACAGGACATGCCTGACAGTCTCATCTTCCTGTTCACACATCCTGCATAGAGGTGTGTCCACTAGCCCCATATTATGTAGGTGTTTCCTTAGCTGACAGTGGCCAGTCAGAAATCCTAATTTAAGGCGTAGATTTCCTGGTCATCGCCAGATATTTCTTCGGCGCCAGCTTCCCGGGGTCGCCCAAGGTGATCCTGGCAAGATTACATCCTTTGATTCCATCCCATCTCTTTAAGGATTGAGCATGGGTGTAACATTTGACTAGTTCCGCAATTGTCGAAGTCATCAGGTCGTGGGTGCCACTGGGTTCTAAAATTCTTAGTCCAGCCGCTTTGCCGCTTTCTTGGTTAAAGAGTCGGCAATGCAATTACCTTTACTCCTGTCGTGCCCTTTAACCCACCTCAGGATAATGTCATTATCTACCGAGGCTTTGGCTAAATCTTAGTGTCACTCTAGTACTATCCCTGAGGTAACACGCTGTCTGTTCAAGGCTAATAGTGCTTGTCTGCTATTAGTGCAGATTGTTATGTTTTTGCCAGAAATTACTTTCTTGGTTATTTCTTTTGTGGCGATTGAGATACCAGCCAGTTCTGTTTGGACCACGCTGGTATTTCTTCCCATTCCCCACTTAATCCTCAGGCTTATTGATCTGGAGTACATTCCACATCCTGAGCCTTCTTTGGTTTTTGAGCCGTCTGTATAAATCCGTATTGCATTTGTAGCATCTGACTCTATGTTCTGCTTAATTTGTATTTTGTTGGGTTTATTAAACACACACCTGGGTTTAATTGCATCACTTTTTGCCTGCAGCAGAGGTTACGCAGTAAGCGCTTCCCGCCATAGGCCCAACCTCAATTGACCCATTCCTACTTCGAGGTTTACACAAGCCGTGCGCAATCGTACCATGGCCATTAACGCAACCTCCTTAACGTACAGATCCAGAGGGGTCAGACCCGTGATTAATTCCATTGCCGCGGTTGGTGTTGTTCGCATGGCTCCTTTGATGTTTGAACAAGCCAGTCGCTGTATTTGATGTAAATTTTGGATGGCCGTTGCTTGTAGAACTTTCGGTCTCCATGCAATGGCTCCATACGTTAACATAGGTCTTATTATTGCAGGGTAGATCCAGGCGACCACACGGGGTGAAAGACCCCATGCGCGTCCCACTGTCCTCCGACACTGCTCATAAGCCACGTATGCTCTTTTTGCTCTACTTTGTAGATGAGAGTTCCATGTTAGCCTCTCGTCGAGGATAGTACCAAGATATTTCACCTCTTCAGAGAAGTTTAGTTTGCTTTTGAATATTTCGGGCGGTTTTAAGCCCGTTAAACTTCTTTTCCTGGTGAAAAGGACCATCTCAGTCTTCTTGGGATTGATCGACAATGAATGTTCCTTACACCACGTTTCTATCAATTTGTGTTTACAGTGTGTTTACAAATTTGCCGGTCTGCAAGATAACTATGTCATCTGCGTATGCAATTGTGTAGAATCCATTTTTGTTAAGGTGATTAATTAGGGTATCCAGTAGATATATATATATATATATATATATATATATATATATATATATATATATATATATATATACCGGGTGTCCCACATTTTATGTGACAGGCAATATCTGGTTTGTTGAAGGAGATACACAAAAATGTTTCATACAAAAGTTTTAGGAGTTCATGAGAGCTATATTTTGATATAATTTTTAAATATACAGGGTGTTTGGTGTAGGTGCTACAGACCAAAATTCCATTTTTTAAAATAGAACGCCCTGTATATCATTACATATTCGGATGCTACGTTAAATTCTGATATCATTTCATGTTTGGTTTTTGAAATTCGGTTACGGCGTTGTTCAGTTATTGCTTAAAATGTAAAGTCTTGAGAACGACTATTATTTTGAAAAATATCTCATACAATTATTCTCTCTGCATCAGATCACATGAAAATTAGCCAAAATTTTGGGTGTTCGAAGTAATGGTTTCAATTTTGAGTTGTGGAATTCAGTCAGGAATCATTTTGAATATGAAACAATTGCGAAATTGAAAGAGGTGTATTCGAAACCAAATCTTTAATTAATAACAATGTAAATAATATAACTTGATAAATCATTTTATAAGAATGGTTGGTACCTAAAAATAAGTCATAAAAATTGTTCAAAGTGATGCCCATTAGATATTATACAGGCTTCGAAACGTCGAATCACTTCTCTCGTACAAGTCGCTCTTATAATATCAGGCGTAATATCACTGCACGCTAGTCGAATTTTCATTTTCAGATCATCCACATTCAAAGGGGGAGTAGTGAAAACAATATCTTTTAAATAACCCCATAGGAAAAAATCAAGCGGTGATAAATCTGGGGAACGAGCCGGCCACCGAATTGGACCCTTATTACCAATCCATCTATTTGGGTACGTTCTATTCAGATATTCAGTAACAACCTGTGAATTGTGAGGAGGAGCACCATCTTGTTGCCACCAAATTCCTTGTCATTCTGCTATGGGAATATCTTCCATCAACTGGATCAAATCATTTTCTAGAAAATGTAAATATCGCAATCCATTGAGATTTTCATTGAAAAAGTAAGGTCATATGATGCGGCCATTGAACAATCCACACCATACATTAATACCCCAAGTAGTTTGAAAATTACTTTCGCGGACCCAGTGGGGATTTTCTTGAGACCAATAGTGACTGTTATGTCGATTCACAACTCCATTATTGTGGAATCGCGATTCATCGCTCCACAAAATTTGACTGAATATGTTAGGACTTTCATGTAATATTACCCGAATACAAGCAATGAATTCAAGTCGTCGTTCAAAGTCCGTGGGTTTCAAACCTTGTACCAACTGAATTTTAAATGGGTGGTATTTATTTTCTTTCAGAAATCTCTGTACATTAGATTTACTCACACCGACTTCTTCTGCAAGAGTATGGATAGAAACATGTGGATGAATAATAATATAAGCCAACACATTGATCTCTAAATCTTCAGTTCTAACAGATCTCGTATGATGACGATGCTTTATAGTAGAAGGAAATGACCCAGTTCGCAATTTTTTACAACTCTCGAAAAAGTCATTCGTGACGGAATGGGTCTGTCTGGAAAACGTTCTTGGTATAGACGTTGTGCTTGACGGCAGTTTTTCTGACATTCCCCAAAAATTAATAACATATCAATGCAATCACTTGGACTAAACGCGAAAGGCATACTGGAGTTTTCGCACAAAGAACACAGTTACTGTTTTGCAAAGAATCACTAAATCGAACTGACAAGTAGATACAATTCAACAACATTTGTTACTATGGCATCAACAAGCATAAGCTACTTGATGAATTTGTGCAATATAAAGCAATTCACCCTCAAGTTAGTCACATTCTCAAGAATTTCAATATTATATTCAACTGATATCGATATCGTATCGTAGAGGTGAGAATAATGTTTTGTATTCAGTAGTAGTCTAATTCAATTTAATGAAAGATATAGACTGGATTCGTGTACGAATAAATAAGTTTTTTTGAAACTTTATATTTAAGGAAAAGTGCAATGACTCAACAACGCCGTAACCGAATGTCGAAAACCAAACATGAAATGATATCAGAATTTAACGTAGCATCTGAATATGTAATGATATACAGGGCGTTCTATTTTAAAAAATGGAATTTTGGTCTGTAGCACCTACACCAAACACCCTGTATATTTAAAAATTATATCAAAATATAGCTCTCATGAACTCCTAAAACTTTTGTATGAAACATTTTTGTGTATCTTCTTCAACAAACCAGATATTGCCTGTCACATAAAATGTGGGACACCCGGTATATATATTTATATATACATATATATACATACATATATATATATATATATATATATATATATATATATATATATATATATAACAGAATAATTAGTGACTGGATTAACTATAAATCGATTTAATTCGTGAGGTTGCAGTCAATAGCTGGGGAATATATATATATATATATATATATATATATATATATATATATATATATATATATATATATATATATATATTTTAGGGTAATTTATTCAAATTATTTACTCTCAACGAATTGAATAAATGAATTTATACGACGAAAATACAATATTTATTCTTGAAAAATATCATTCATATCATCATAAATAAAAAGTAAGTAGAAAGTAGTGCAAAAATGCGCGAGAATGACCGGAGTCAATAGATCGACAATTTTTAAAATTCTCAAGGAACTCAAGGAAAACAACAACTTTTTCGAGCCGAAAGTATCCACTGGTAGAAAGTTATCGATGAAGAAGTCAAGAATTCTATTAGGAGGACATTACATTCTTTTAACATAAAAAACGAAATACCTACATTAAATGAAGTTTTGTCAGTTATTCGTGAAGACAGTTTTTTCCTGATATAAGAACTCGATTATAAAATATATTACATGAGCTGAATTTCCCTTTTGGAAAGCAAGATAGAAAGAGCATGTTAATAGAAAAATCAGGATTGCAGAATGGAGAAGGAACTATTCAAGAGAAATAAAGAAAGCCAGAGCACTAGGTGAATCTATTTTTCATTTGGATGAAACATGGGTCAATGAGGGTCGTACCGTCTCGAAGGTTTGACAAGATCAGAACATCAAAAGTGGAAGACAAGCCTTTATGGATGGTTGGTTTTAATTATCTTCTCATCATACAGAATTATCAATGGAAAATTTATATGGATGGATGGATGGATAATAAATAAATTGGATGAATTGTATTTTGAATATGTAGGTGTAGCTGTACAATAGTAAAAATAGACTGTATTCTTCGTGCAAATAAAGTGTGTGACATTTTCGGTTCTGTCAGGTAGAACAGGGCAGTTAATCATGTGACCTACATCGTTAGCGTTTTCAGATATCTGGTAAAGGAGACATGTATATTTCGCAAATTGAAAAAAAAATCTGTTTTTCAAAAATCTGTTTTTCCGTTAATCAGCTGTCGCCCCCATACGAACGACAACTCTCAGAAGTTGAGAAACATGTGCGAGCTAAGGACTAACGAGGTCTTACCTTTTAACGTGTGATTCCTAACACGGTATTGAATGATATAAATTCTTAACTGTACATTTTTTGGATTGAAACCAAACAAATAAACATCACTGAATTTTCGTTAAAAAATTAGTCATCCATAGGATATCAAAATCTTGGTAAATATTTATGATTTCTTGTTTTTCTCATCAATTTGATGTCAAAGTTAGAGTGAACTGATCATATCTAATGACTTATCCAAATAATATTAGATAAGAGAAATGCATGCACCATTCACTTGTGACTTCTTCCGTTCCCTTCCTTTCGTTTAAATGCATTTTTGTATTTTATCGCTTTTCAAGACTATTTTTCTAAGTGCTTCTGATGATAGTTCAGGTAGACAAATAATGTAGACATGAGTCACTTAACAATAAAAAAGTAGGGTTGTCTGTATTTCAGAGTGGGTTTGTGATATGAAAGTCACATTAGATGCAAAAGAAACTGAAGAAAATAACTTGAGCTTACTTCAACAAATTATGCATGAATCTATTGAATTATATCATATATCAGGTTGTTTAAAACGTTTCGTCCATTTTTATGACTCTACTTTAAACGGTATTATCTCAATGAATACATGCTTATTCAATTAATTCGAAACGATCAATTCCGTCAGTATAAAAATTATGTGCTCGGGATTTGATGAAGTCGACGAAGGTCGTTTTTGCTTGGTCCAAACTGTGCGAGGGTTCTACCAGTGAGAAAGTTATTCAAGTGCTTGGAAAGAAGGTAGTCGCTTGGCGAGAGGTCTGGGGAGTATGGTGGGTGAGACGATTTGTGAAACGTACGGACGGGCGTTGTCGTGGAGCAGGACCTCTTTTGTTGACCAATGCCGGATGCTGCTGCTGACGCAATTTTTGGTACATTTCGTCAATTTTCTCACAATAGGACTCTGCTGTGATGGTTTGTCCCAGTTTTAGAAAGTTATAGTGAATTACACCAGCCGCTGACCACCACAGAGTAACTATGGTACATTTTTGGTGGTGGATTTCAAGTCACAGTCAAGTCACAGCCACAGTCAAGTCTCCTGTTGTCGTAGACTGTCGGAGATGATCCTCTCATCATCACACAGGACGATCCGATCCAAAAAAGAATAGTTTTGGTTGCGCAAAAGCAAAGTAGAAGAGACGAAACGTGTCAATTTCTGTCGAACGTTCAAATCGTGTGGCACCGACTTTCCAAACTTTTTGACCTTTTCAATACGTTTTAAAACACAAAAAATCGCATGGGAGCTGACATTCAGTTCTTCCGCTATCCCATGCATCGTTTATGATGGGTCAGTCTCCACCAGGGTCCTCTACTCCTCGTCCTGGATTACTGTAGGTCGACCACTTCGGGGCTCATTTCACGTCCTTAGAATGGCAAAATTTTTGTTAATTTTTCAGCAAATTTAAGTACTTATTTTATTTAAAAACTTTACCGGAATTTGAAACAGAGTTAGGTACTTATTCAACTTCAGTAAAAATAAATTAAGCATACATATGTCATGGAAAAACAGCTAAGAGCGACAAATATCTGAAAAAATAAGAGAGAAATTTTTGTATTGATTAGTCAAAAACAAAAAAAAAAAACAAATCTATATTCATAAAGATATAAAAAAACTGAAGCTTACTTGTTAATCTTTCAAGTTTCAGAACATTTTTTTTTTTATCGATGGTAGGATGTCATATAATCTTTCTTTATTTTCCCGTCTTCACCAGTTTTCTTTTTTTTTATTTTATTTTTTATTTTAATTTTTCTCTTTGTGTATTTGTCTATTGACGATTTTCACTTAATTTGCTAAATTTGTATTCAACGCGAAATTCGGCTGTGTTTCCTATTCTGATTGAATATATGGAGCGCTCCTCGTATCAATATATTTAGCCGGTCGCTGACACAGCAGCAGAACAACGGGGATTCGATATAATAGACATGCTACAGAAAGCTTCTCTGGTGATTCCACAACCTACTAAATGAATTACGAAAGTTGCTGGTCAGCTAGTGTTGTGAGATCCAACGGGTTCTTACGATCATCCTCCTGGAACCAGAAGTCTCTCTACAAGCCGCTACTAGAGCCGACATACACTCAGGCGAGAACCACAGCCACGTAATCTCTCTCGCTCTTTTTTGTGTCCCGAATAAAACTCTATTGGGAACTTCCTCAAATCATACAATCCAATATTATACGACAGTCAGCTTATCTAATGAAGTTACACCCCTTCTAGTTAAATTTCTTTATTCATTCCAGTCTGCAAGCATCTTCATTACGCCATTCCATTATTTCGTTACTCAACGTTGATTCTGGATAAATATTGAAAGTCATCCACGATTCCTTTCTTTTTCTTCCACGACACTGATTAATTATTTTCAATCTTTGAGTCGGTGATCATCTTTTACCATTTGTCATTTCATTTTCCGAATCATCATTGGGTGGTTTTTATAACCTCTTTTGTCTTTTAGGTTCGCCCGGTTTTGCGATCTTATGGATAGACTTCCTAGCAGCCCGGTTTCTTGCGTAATAGAAATACCTATGAATTTCTACGTTGCGTTGTTTTATTCAATTTATATCGGCTTTCTTGCCTTCTTTTCAAATCAGGGTTGTTTGTTTTCTCCACATTCACGTCAAAGAATCACAATTCATTTTGGGAATCTTTCTTCAATGGATTAACCCTTGGTTAACAAAAATGTTTGTACAGTTGGATAAGTTTTCTATAGTGTGTTAACAATAAGATAATGTTCTTTCTTTGTCTGAAGCATACAGATGATGTTTCCTTATAACATGACATTACTTTTTTTCTATCGATGCGTTGTGATCTTGTTAAATGTATAAGTTTTTCTCTTTTAGAACGTTTCTATCTTTTCCTTTATTGGTGTCACTGAATATTCGTACTTATCGACCTCTATCACTCATTTATTTAAATATTGTACTGGAAAATCTGTAACGTAGTTGCAAAGTTGCTGTAAAGTAGTGGAACTCTATTGGGATAGTCGAAGTAACCGGTATTGTGCATAATTATAGTTGTCGGCCATCTCGAAGGCCAAAAAAAATAATACAGAGAAATAAAGCCGCTGCCAACTAGTCCACGTGGACTGTAGACTTGGCAGTTCGTATTGGATGATTTTTACTAACCGAGTTTTATGATTGGCTGAAGAGTTATAAAATTGAATTTGAAGTCATGTTACGATGACGAATAGAATGCAAAGATGGTTATAAAAGTGGTGTTTTCAATGTTCAGTTCAGGAACTAATCGTGATTTGAGTGTTGAAATTCGATATTGGTGCAGTTATAATTACTTGAAATTTTTATTATCTGTTTAAAATGTGGCGTCCTTGGACAACTACTAATAGTAATAACAAGTGTGATAACAACGCAGACTTTTTCCTGTTTAGTGATTCCAATAGTGATGGTGAACTATGCGAAAAAGAGATACCAGTGAATAAGATTCGGATGCATTTTAATATTGAAACACAGAGAGTATGTTTCAATGTATATAAGATTCTACATCTCAATTTTGGTTTCGACAGAAACAAACTATTACAAGCAACATCAGATTTGACCGAAATTCCTTTCTCAACTGTACGTAAAATAGTCAAAAACAAAGCTTATGATTGCAAGACGCGATGTGATATGGGATTACCAAAACCTTTAGATCAGTGGTCGCCAACCTGTCGATCGCGAGCTACCGGTAGCTCGCGGAGGCAATTCTGGAAGCTCTCACAACGATTTAAATTAAAAAAATACAAACTGCAAAAATCAGAGAAGCTTCCGAAAATTCCACAAAAAATCTAATTGTCATAATATTAAACATAAACAGCGGCAACGTTGCGGTGAGCGATCTGCCGCTGACGCCATCAAGCTAGAATCGGCTAGAACCGACCAGCCGGACCAGCGCGTTAGTGTTCGAGAACGATCTGGATTGCTTTGAACGGGATAAATACGCACGGCGCGGCGACATTGCGCTTAGTTTAAAACTGAACGCGTAACCAAGGTCCAGCGGTTGGGTTAGTAGAGAACAACAAAAATAATATTATGGCAAGCAGTTCTAAGAAGGTAAAGACATACCACTTTCATTCGGAATGGGAAGAACAATACTTTTTTACAGAAGTTAAAGATAAAAATGTGTGTTGGTTATGTAATACTTTGGTCTCCGTTGCTAAACAAGGAAATATTGAAAGACATCATAGAACTGTAGATTCTAATTTTGAAAAATCATTCCTACTGCATTCTGCCGCCAGAAAGGAGAAACTGAAACAGTTAAAAAAGCAGTTAATTGGACAACAATCAATATTTTTAAGAACAGTCGACAAAAATAAGGCTACAACTGAAGCATCGTACCGTGTGTCCCAGATAATTGCACAAAAAAAGAAACCTTATGAAGACGGGGAAATGATAAAACAGGCCGTTTTTAAAAGCTGCTGATTCGTTATTTGCCAACTTTTGAAATAAAGACGAGATAGTTTCAGCTATAAAATATATGCAACTTTCTGCTAATACAGTGATGAGACGTATAGAAGTAATGAGCAATTATATTTTTTCACAGTTAAGAACTGACTTAGGTAACTGTGTTTATTTTTCACTTCAACTGGATGAATCAACGGATATCGTTGACACTGCCCAGATGGACGTGTTCGTCAGGATGGTTTTTAGTGATTTTACGATTAAAGAAGCTCTTTTGAAGATCATTCCACTGAAAGGACACACTACTGAACATGAGTTGTTTTCTCATTTAAAAAATATTATTTCCTTTCAACGTTATGAAACTGCTGGTAAAAATTGTGAACAAGATTAGAGCTCAAGTGTTACAAAGAAGATTATTCAGAACCTTGGCCGATGAAGTTGACTGTCAATACGGGGACCTTCTCCTTCACTCTGAAGTCCGATGGTTAAGTAGAGGACGGGTGCTGAAACGTTTTAATGATGTCCTATCTGGCATAGTTCAATTTTTCAAACAACGCGATGAACCGACTCCGGAACTAGAAAATTCAATCTGGCTCAGAGATTTTGGTTTTCTCGTGGACATTACAGAGAAATTAAACGAACTTAATTGGCAGCTTCAGGGGAGAGACAAAGAACAGAATTAAAAAATTAATTTCAATTGAAAAATTGAAAAAGGCTATATGGAGATTGGACATATTAATGGTGGAAATGAATTCATTATTGATTTAAATGACGACAATGATAGTGAAACAGAGAATATGGAAGAGGAATTATCAGAAGCTTTCGAAGAAAGTTAGTGAATTTACTGAACATAGTATATAGTTATTGTGATTCGTATATAATCAGAAATGATAATTGAATAACGAAATTAGTCAGCTCCCTAACTATATTATTGAAGAAGAGCTGTTGGAAGGTAGGTTGCACTATACCGTTTACTTGAACTATAACTACTCGAAACATACCAACTCGTAAATGATAATAAATGCCTAATGACTGTCAAAAATAATCCAATTCATTTTATCACAATCATAACTGATGGTTTGTTTTTCAAAGTTCTTGGAAGATCGATGTAGTTCTGAGAAATTTTGATTGTGAGATTCTGTACAATTTTTATTGGTTTGCGAAGAATAAAAACTCAAAGTCGTCTCCACAATTTATTATCACGACTTTGAGTTTTTATTCTTCGCAAATCTACTGTATTCCACTTAGAGATATAATGAACTTCTACCACAGGTTTTATTGGGAATTTTGAATTTGAACTGTGGAAATTTCAGGATTGTAACAATATCTTTCACAACGATAACAAATCAATACTTACTCTGAACATGAATTTAGTGTATCAAGATGGCGTAATGAAAATAATTTCGAAGCCATTTTGAGATTTTTTTCTTACAAATCGCAGCAAAACTATTCCGCGACCTAAAACATTTCTTTCAGTGTAGATGTATTTATTTTATACGTATTCAACTTTTGGTGGAACTATATTAATATTGTTACGGTTCCTATAAATATTCGGACTAATTCAACTGTACTATATTAACCTTATATTAAACGTAGTTCTTGACCGCTGAAGTGAAGAATGAAATGAAAACTGATTATGCGAGGAATATCATCCTCGATTAGAACAGATGGGTTTTTTATTCACAGGATTTCTTCAGAAATATTTTATCGGATCTGATCGTCATAAAAATGATTTGCGGGTGAATCCACGAATCATGTAATTAATATAGGAAATGACCGATTCAATAATTGCCGTTATACAGGGTGTATCTTGAATGATGTCAATAAATTCAGGTGGTGATTACTTGTCATATTTTATGAAAAAAAGTTATTTTGAACGTGCGTCCTAACTTGCTTCGTTTCCGAGTAACGGGGTGTCAAATCTTGTTTTCCTCATCGAGTTTTGTAGTCACTGTGTAAGGTTATCCTACAACTATTTTGTTTAGAAATATTGTATTTTGTATCACAAATTTTTATTACAAAATTAACTTTTCATAACTCTTTTGAGTTTTTATGTTAATTCTTTCATTTTCATTATTACTTATTTTCGTATTTTATCATCGCACAGAACATCTTATCTACAGCCGATTGAGCTCGGAGTTCTTCAAGGGTCTGTGCTGGGGCCTCTTCTGTTCATAATTTATATCAACGATCTCTTCTATGAATTATTACCTTACACATCTGTCATTTATGCAGATGACTCATCGATCCTCTGCTCTGACAACAACTGTTAGAATCTGCTCGCAGCCATGGAACTTGCAGAAAGACAAGCTGAATCGTGGTTCAATTCAAATCTACTGAAACTTAATAAAATAAGGAAAAGACACAAAAAATAATTTTTTCGACTAATAATAATATTTTTGTGGGCAAAACTGTCAATTTACTGGAAATCACTCTTGACGATGCTATGAACTGGTCACCTCATATAGAGGTATTAAACCAGAAGCTCCCGAAATATTTATTTTTACTTCGACAATTGAGAAACTTTGTTAACTTAGAGACTCTTATTTCAGCTTATTATGCATTTTTTTATTCTCACGTCAGCTATGGAACTCTACTCTGGGGTAACTCCTCCTATCTCAGAAAAGTTTTTACGCTTCAAAAGCGCGCAATTAGAATTATTTTGAAGGTAGGTTTCCGTGATTCATGCAGGCCATTTTTTAGAAGACTAGGCATTATGACGGTACCATCAATCTTTATATATCAGACACTTTTGGAAATACATAAGAACATAGATAAATTCTCGACCAACTCCCAATTTCATAGGTATAACACTCGTGGAGCTGATCTTTTGAGACATTACCGGTTCAATTTACAAAAATCCTCTAAGAACTCACTCGATGTCAATCTATATAATATTCTGCCATCTAGTATCATAAGTTCACCTTTGCCAAGTTTCAAAAAGCGCGTCAAGGACTATCTAATTAAACAACGTTTTTATAGTACGGAGGAATATATTGCCACAACATCAGTGCTTGAAGAATGTTTATAATATACTATGTTTATTATTTTATGTTTACTTTCTTTGTGAAATTGTATGTACATTTTATTCAATTACTTTTTTGTATATTTTATTTGATGATGTTTTTTCTTTATAATTTACTGTTACTGTTTTATGTTCAGTTATGATGTTCATCTACATGCTGTACCACCGACTTGCTACTAATGTACCTTTATATACCGTATTGAAATGAATATCTATCTATCATTGAAATGCTCTCTTTTCTCGAAACGAGAGTTCATTGCCGAAAAATAGATGAATATTCAGAACGAAACGATTTGGGATGTTTCGAGTAGGTACTCATTGTTAACACTCCTATGGATTACCCATATGTTTTAAAAGCGAATCTGTCTTGGAAATGAGTTTGCGTTATCGCATGTTGGTTATCTTCCGCCCAGATGTGGTTGTTATGGAAGTTCATGATACCATTTCTTGAAAAATTAGCCTCATCTGTGAAGACGATTTTCGATAAAGTTAGCGGATGTTGTTCGACTTTTCTTTGAAGCCAATGAGCAAATTCGATACATGGTTGGAAATCACGTAGCGTAAGTGCCTGGACACGCTGAATATGATAAGGATATAATTGCTGTTCCTTTAAACTTCTATAAACTATCATATGACTCACATTTGAAGTTTGACTTATTTTTTCTTGTACTTGTCTCTGGTTGTTCACTAATTTCTTCGAGAACCGCTTCCTCCAATTCTATAGTTCTTGTAGTCCGTGACCGTCCTGCAGAATTTGTTTCAAAGTTTTCAGATTCGGAAAGTTGCCGGAAAGGATTCGCAAACGTCGCTGCAGAAGGAGTCACGCGTTGGGGATACCTTTCCTGATAGATGCGTCTGGCCTCGCTTGAATTTCCGTCAGCCAAGCCGTATGCAAAAACCATATCAGCCATTTCAGCATTCGTTAATTCGGGCATGGTACCAAAAAATCACTTTATAATCTCCAAACTGTGAATTTGTCAATTAATAGTTAAAAATGTAACAGCGAACTTCTATTTTTATAAACAAACTTTCATAGCCTCCTCGATTTGATTAACCTAATTTGCAAGCGTAGAGTGACAAAAATGATTGAAATCAAATTTGGCTATGAAGTAATATGCTTCGATATAGAAAATTGTAAATATCTCGAAAACGATCACCACCAGCGTTGTTGAGGAGGTATCTTTTTTACTTGAAACAGGTGTAGGAATTAGGTTTTTTTCATGAGAAGTACCAAAAGTTTACTGTCAAAAAAGTTAGGGCAATTTGTAATAAATAATGACAGCGTACGCAGCGCCCTCTAGATGTTACATGAAAATCAATACGAAATTATGATTTCTCACGTCTAAAAACACAGGGTACCGAATTTCGTGCAAATAACTTATTTTTTGCAAGAGTTATTTTCAAAAAGCGAACAAAAAAATTCAGTTTCAACACTCCGTATCTCCGAAACGAAGCATTTTTGGACACAAGTTCATATAAACTTTTTTTCTTAAAACTGTCTCAGGAATACGTTACTTGAATATTTTAACGTACTTATGTTACACCCTGTATTTCCTTCTGATCAGGAATTATGTTTCTTCGCTAAGACTGAATCATCGATAATTACACAATCTCGTATTGTATTTGACGTTTCTCGAGGAATATTACAGTTTTTTTTCTATCATTTTGTCAATTTCAAAATATGAGGAATATACAGGGGAATAATGAGACATACATTCTTCAATGACGTAAATGAAGTTTGAATTATTATGAAGCTAAAGTAGAAATAGAAAATAGGCATATGTTTCAAAAAAGAGAGATCTCTAGATACTCCTCTTGTTTATATAACTTCTATAGATAATTCATTTTGGTAATTCGGTATTACTACTGGATGAACTATTTTTGGTAAAATCTTCTTCAACCTTGCCCAACTCAACGACCTTGCTATAAATGAAATCACCCGCATATGTATTGAGGAGATACATAATAAAAGCTGTGGTAAGAAGCGGGTGAAACCTTCTTGTATGAAGACATCCGACCTTGTAAATATAGAATAATTTTCAAATCATGGAATTGAAAACCTTCAGTTCAATATTATAATACTCTTCTTTCACAATAGATTACCATAAGATGAAAAAACGATCTGATGATACCTAATGAATGAACTCAGGTAGTAGTAGTCAAATAAAACCGCCTTTCTTGGCAATTGTGAAGGTAGAAAACATAATAGGGTTGTAGAAGGAATGTCCTTTCTCCAATCCATACAGTGATCTGTCTTTGACTACCTCGGAATGGGATTACAAAGAAACTTTGACGGAGACAAATGATAAAATGGACTTCTGTGTACCAAATCGAATAAAACGTTTATGTTTGATGATATACAGAGTGGACCATCGAAAGGGACAATTAATTTCAAAAAAGTAGCTCTATACAAAAATGTGTAGATCATGCGAAGAAGTAACTTTTTTACACAAAGTAGATGAAAAAACCGTCTTGAAACAGCTTCTTTCATATAAACATGGAATTACACGAAATAAAAAAACTTTCGGATCACATATTTTTATACAGTGTTACCCATTTTTGATGGAAACACCCCCCTAAAATTTGAAGTTGTAATCCGATTTTTATAAGTTTTTTTTAAATGTCAAGTACTAAAAGGTCTACCTTGGGACAACATTTGAATTAGTCGAAAATCGGGATTTTTTTATTAGCGATTTTTTTATTGAAAAAAATCACTACGCTACTGGATTCAGAGTGTCTCTAAACAGGTGTGACCAAAATTTCATGAAAAAATATTCATTATTAACAAAGTTATGACAACTCAAAAATTCGAAAACTAACACAGCTGTCACAAAAACACCCTATATCAATATAGATCAGATATAGCCATGAGAATATTTTTTTATGATTTCAACAATAAAGTGCCACCAGATGAAAAAAAATAGCATAAATATTTTTAATGAAAATAACGGAATTACATTCAAGTGTTCACGCAAATCCGGGTTTTCCTGCAGCTGAAAAAGCAAATGCGCCACTGGAATCAATGAAGTCGCCCCGGAGCGCCAATTAATTTTTATTGTTGTATTTATTTTATTTTTATCGTTGTTTTAACACATTGTAATAATTTTATTAAAACTAAGACCTAATATTTCAATTTAAATCTTAGTTGCCATGGAAATGATATTACAGTTTGACACTTGTGAAAGATTTGAGTGTACTATTGTCAACAATATTCACCTTACAGTTCTTCGAATCATTTTGTGTCATGGCTGAAAGATTGAGCGTAAGAGAGAAAATTGAAATTGTCCGCCTTTCGGGAGATGATGTTAGAAGTGCTAGAGAGGTTTGTAGAGTATTTAATGAGAGGCATCCAGATCGTCCTCGTATTAGCTGCGGTACGGTAAATAAAATAAATAAAATATTCAATGAAACTGGTGCAGTATCAAAAATGATGTTAAAAAGTAATCCTGTACAAAGGTGAAACAGGAATGACAGGAATGATCAAATCATTTTAGATTATTTCGGAAATAATCCTAATGCCAGTATAAGGAATGCCACTTAAGATTTGAATATTCCACTAGAAACTATTCGGAAATGTCTCAAAGCGAAGAATATTAAACCTTTCAAGCCAAAATTTTTTCACACACTTCAAGAAGGCGACGAAGCAAGACGCCTGGAATATTGTTTATGGGCCCAAGGGGAATATTTAAACAATGGAAATTTCCTAAAAAATATTTTTTATACCGACGACGCCACTTTCACTACAAATGGAGTAGTGTCATCACAGAATTGTCGCTATTGGGCAGCGGATAATCCCAACTGGGTAATAAACTGTAAAAACCAGTATTCCCAAAATATCAACGTCTGGTGTGGAATATTGAACGAACGAATTATTGGTCCTTTCTTTTTTGAGGAAAACATTAATGCGCAGAGGTTTCTAGAATTTTCAAACACAGAGTTTTGGGATGCTATTCACCAGCTGCCAATCAATCTGTTTTTCCGTTAACCAGCTGTTGCACCCCTAGGAACGACAACCCTCAGAAGTCGAAACTTGTGCAAAATAAGGACTAACAAGGTCTTACCTTTCAACATGTGATTCCAAACACGGGATGCTAATATAAATGGTATGTACAGTAAACAAAAACATTACTCAGGCTGACCTACAAAAACATACACACAAAATATTTGTTTAGGAAGTCAATTTTAATGCTTTTTACAGGAAAACTAATTCAGCGGTTTTTTTGACAGGAAAGCCGCGGATTGCTGCTGAAACTTTTTATGTCAATACAAGTTTTTTTTTTGTCGCCGACAAGATTTTTTCACAATTGAGGAAAAAATTAGTGTAAATTTATAGGTTGTTTGAAAAAAAATCGCGATTTTCCGCAGAACTGCAGACATGTCAGCAGGTCATTGCTGCCTGTTATTATAATTCCTTATAGCCAAGACCTATAAGTGAATTTGCAAATTTATTACTAATATTAGTTACGTTTTTTAATCAAATGAATATTCATTATTCAAATAGGTGGTAACTAGTGAGATGAATGTTCTTTGGACTATTTCACATACCTCTGAAATGAAAACCAGTTAAAAAATTTCGGGCAATTTTATCTTTTCCAAAAAAGTTCTTAAATACGTCACTGAATGAAATCTCAAAACTTATGAGACAACAAGACATGATCTCTAATCAAATAGAAGTTGTAGAATTCATTTGATGTAGAAATTATGCAAACATTCCTTCTCCACACTAGAGGGTAAACAAACAATTGCCTAATGGATTGATGGTAATACAGGAATGAAATGGGATATTTTTTTGTAATTCCTGCTATTCTTGACTATTGAGTATCAATATGAGTGGACTGTATTTATTATATATTATATATGAAATAATATAATAATAATGGCTTTCATTGTTGGTTCCATACAATTAAAACCCCAATTGAATGGCAGGTTTCAGTGTTTACGCATATAATAAATCTTTGCAGAGATTGCTCTTCCATCCAACCGTAAGAAGAACAGAAAAATAAGAGAAACAGTATGTATAGCAGTGCGAACAGTATATATAGTGAAGCAAAAAAAACACGTGAGCGTCTCAGGACTCCCAACAGAAGTGATGACTTAAAAACTGATCTAAGTTGACCTATTCAATAATGAAATTGTTCAACATGATACAAGAATATATCGTGCTTGCTGGTTAGATTTGTATATTACTGTTAACAGTACATGTCTAACGCACACTAAACACTGATCGTCTATCGGTTGAGAGAGAAGGAGGCTGCCTTTCGCTGACATATGCGTGAGAGAAATAAAAGCCAGACATACTGGCGCTGTAAGGTGTTTGGTAACGAAGCCGTTTACCCTCACATAAGAAGTTATCACTTCAAAATCTCTGTCAAATTTCGTTTTTCAGAAATAGGCGTTTTATATAATAGTTAGTTCAAGACTCCTTTGAACAGATTAACACGCTAGTATAATTGCCTGTTGCTTCAAGTAGTCACCATCAGTTGAGTTGTTCTGGGTGGATAATAGTCAAAAATATTTTTTATGGCATAATTATTCCCTGTTTATGCATTCGACGTTCCATTAAGGTGATATTTTTGAAACAATTTTCATATTAATGTGAATATAAACTTGTTAACTCAGTCAACTATGGAGATATGTCGTGTTTTAGAATTAGGAAAAGCTATTTGGGTCAGTTTTTCAAGGCTATCTCTTCGATCTCATCTGTTCCGCCATCTTGTTCAATTTCGGGTTTTTTGAAATATTTCGTAACATTTTCTCAAGCACAAATAACTAGCGAATATTAAATCATTGATCCCTATCTGATAAGTAAATATTGCAATGCGGCCTCACTGAGGAATAACTGTCTACATAGGAACTAATTGAAGAAAAATCAATTACAAAAATTATTTATTGCTTATAGATTCTGAGGAAGAATCGATATCCATCAATCGGTTTCATCTTGAATACAATTTTTGGATATTTTGAATTCTCTTGTAAAGAAGATAATTTAGCCCATGCAATTGGGTAAAGAAGCTAGCAATAAGAAAAATAATGAGGAATGTTCCTCCTGACGAAAATCAAGTTGTTTTCATAAAAAAGCTCTAAAACAACGCATTTTAAACTTATAATTTTAACCTTTTCCTTTAAAAAATTATTTAAATACTTAAAAAAGAGGAATGAAATATTGCATTCAACATTTAAAGGTATTCGTTTCTATTTCACCATTTGGCAACATCGGTTATAGCTAATGAAGCACAATTAATCTGTTATCTGTATGAGACAAACAAAGATGACATATTTCAGAGGCGTGCTGTTCTGTTTACTTATGTTCCGACTTCCGAGACATTCTGTGACATATTACATTTTGTGCACCTAACCTATCTTCCTCTATATAAATAAATAACAAAACAACTGTTGTTTATGTGGCTTGTGGAGGTGGTATTGAACTATAATTTATTTTTGCCTTAATTGTTGATTTATAAAGATGCTTATCCTTTTTAAAAGTAGAATATCTAGGTACGTATAAATTATTTCAACTTGATATAAGCGCTGTTGCCAATATGTGAATTAGAAACAAATCCCTTTAAAAATTAAAACCCAACATTTGAAACATCAATTTGAATACTTTTCGAAATGAATTTGAAAAACTCATGATTTAAATTCAACTTCATTTTGTTCAAACTTGCTTTTGCTATAAAAACCCAAATTGAGGAACATTCCCCATTGTTACAGTATTTTTAATTCATATAAGGATCCGATACAAATAACAAATTGTATACTCACAGTCTAACAATGAAATGAGTGACTTCACAATATATCCATGAGAAAATTATGAATTGAAACAGGTAGTAACATTGTCTGTGTTCTGAACTAAAACCGATTCTATCCGGATGGAATTTTGAAAGGATATTTCTGTGCTTGGCTTCACATGAAGAGGACGTAGTGGTGATCTAATTAGAAATTCTGATGATCACCAAGATGAAAATATTTCAACTTCGAAAGTACAATAGAAATGTTGATAGAATCGGCTGATACTTAATGAAAATACATAACGTATTCAAGAAATACTTTATTGTGATATTTTCACTACAAAGTGTTACAAAAACGCAACAAGTGTTTCGCTGCACAATAACTTCTTCTGGCACGTATTCATATATATGTTGATTTTTACTATCAATTGAGTCGTCAGGCGAATTGAGACAAATTCAAGTAAATTAAGACAAATCAAAGCAAATTAAGACAAATTCAGATATATTGAAACAAATTGAAGTGAATAAAAAACCTTCGAGCAAATTAAAAAAAAACAAAAGTGAAGACAGTCCTTAAACAGCTGGCCACTATATTGTAGCACCTAGATCCCGGATAACTGCTGATAAAGATTGCCGGAATCCTGGATCGCGTATCAGATGAGTAAAATTGAGTTTTAGCTCATTTTTATATCTTCAGAATTAGTCATCGACTCCGAAAACCTTATTTTGGAAATGTTACTCCCACAAATGAAATGGATTATTTTGATGAATCAATAATAACTTATTTATGTATGCAATCAAAGTTTTGAATTTTAGGGGCGAATCACGCGAAAGACGAATACTTTTTTTTTGAGTAAACCATTGAATTATTCCAAAACGGTTGATTTTTGGTATAGGATGCATTACATAAGTTAACATTAGAATTATATCAGATATTCAAAAATATGAAAACTTACAGGATGTCACATTTGAAATAAGGAAGTTCGTATTTCCTTAATGAACGAAAGTGTTGTATGAACGCCATCATTTTAAGCCCTAACCTAACCTAACCTAACCTTTTTTTTTTTTTTTTTTTTTTTTGGGAGGGGGAGAAAGACCTTCGAATGACCAAGGACCGGCTCCTATGGTCAACTGGTGCTTCGTTAGCCAGTAAAACTCCCCCTTGTTCGCCACGTTTGTTCCGTCCGGCACCTTCCTTTTAGGATATACATCGGATGGATCAGGCATGTCTAATCTGCTTTTTCCTCACTTTCCTGGGGCTTCCTGTTCAAAGATTTGTCTGGTGTAATCTTTCTTCTTGTTCCTTCTGTCTCATGATATTTTTAATGTAGTCCGCTCCTTCCTTCCATGCCTTCCTCGTGCGCATCATGTTGCCAATTAAGTTTTGGGCTGTCGTTACCATTCCTGTGCCAGTTTCATATTTTGCCCTTTCTCTTGTCCATCTGTCGCAGTTTATCAGGGTATGTTCGGGGTCATCCCTTTGCCCACAGTATATGCATCGGTCGTCCGGAGTTTTACCTATTCTCTGTGTATAGGTTCTAAAAGACCCGTGGCCGCTTAGCGCCTGTGTCAGAAAATAGTCTGGCCTCCTGAAGTCGCAGTTCAGCCATGTGCCGATGTCTGGTATGAGCTTCTTTGTCCATTGAGCTTTTTCGTAGTTTGCCTCCCATCTATTTTGCCAGGTTCTGATGGTCTGATTCCTTGCTTGCATTTTCTCCTCCCTAGTTACTTCATCAATGTCGTCCAGCGATTTCCTCTCTCTCACGAGTAGGTCTATGGGTGGAATTCCTGTGATGACCGTCAATGCTTCCGCAGACACTGTTCGGTATGCTGATGCTGTTCTTATCAGCATCTTCCTTTGGGATGACAACCTAACCTAACCTAACCTAACCTAACCTAACCTAACCTAACCTAACCTATCCTAACCTAACCTAACCTAACCTAACCTAACCTAACCTTTTTTTTTTTTTTTTGGAGGTGGAAAATTCTTTATGAACATCAGGTAAAAGTTCTTCCCTTCCCTGATAGTGTGGGACTCCGGAGCGAGCTCCGTATACCGCACTAAAAACCACCCTATTTGCCCCTCCTCAACCTGGAACCATCTATTCGACATCAAGCATCAGGTAGAGGCGGCATTTATGTATACGGCTATGACCTCATACTTCTGCAACCCTCTGCAGTTCTCTCTCCTCCCTTTCCTTCTCCTCCATCAGGTTTCGAAGAAATTTATGCCCGGCTTTCCACAAAACCGGACTACCGATCATCGCTCTCACCAGGCTCCCGGGAGCAAGACTCCCTCCAAAGACTCCTTCCATGATCTCTCTCTCTCTCTGTACCATCTCTCGCACACAAATATTGTGTGCAACGGGTCGTCGATCGCTCCACAATAAACACAATTATCGTCTGTTGTTTTCCCTATCCTTTTGGTGAAGGATCTGAAACAGCCATGTCCACTCAGTGCCTGAGTAAGATAATAGTCCGTTGTCCGGTGTTTGCAGTCCACCCACTCCCTTATGTCTAGGATTAGCCGCTTGGTCCATTGCGCGTTTACATTATTGGCTTCCCACCTGTCCTGCCACTGCTGCATAGTCCTACCCCTCTCTTCCTCCTTACACGCCCGGTCAGCTACCCTTCTGTTGTAGATGCGGGTCCTTTCCTCTATCATGAGGTCAATCGGGGGATTCGCCGTTATTACCGCGAGTGCCTCTGCCGACACCGTACGGTAAGCCATCGCAACACGTAGTAACATCTTACGCTGTGTTGCCAGCATAGTATCTCTGTACCTCTTCACCCTCATAACATGCCCCCATACCGGCGAAGCATAAAGGAGTACTGATTGTACTACGCCGTACAACACCCTTCTTCTACATGACCCAGGCCCCCTGATATTCGGTAGAATTCTTGTCAAGGCAGCCACCTGCTTATTGGCCTTCTCGCATGTCTTTCTCACATGTTCATTGTATATCAACTTATCGTCGAGCCATACTCCGAGATATTTTACATATTTACTCGGCGAGATAGCCGCATCCGCTACCCTAATGCGGATGTTCTCCCTTTTCCTGGGCCCCTTCACGATGATGGCTTCCGTTTTGTGTGGCGCGATTTCCAGTCCGTGCTCTGTGAGCCACTTAATAATTCTTTCAATACTCCGATTGGCAGTGACAACCATCTCCTCCTTACTATTAGCACCGACTATGAGAGCCAGATCGTCAGCATAGGCCACAGTGGTGCACCCCCTGGGCAGATCCAGCAACAACACCCCATTATACAGGACATTCCACAGCGTCGGTCCGAGAACCGAGCCCTGTGGGACCCCTTGGGTGAGGTTTATCTCCATCCGATCTATTTGTATAGTCCGTTTGGTGAGGTAGTCCCCTTAGGTGTGCGCTCACCTCAAGATCCCTTAGCTGCCCCTCAATCAGGTGCCATTTAGCAGTGTTGAACGCGTTTTTGACGTCGATCAATATAACTATTGCCCACGTCGTCCTCGCGCCCTTCACCGCGTCCATGACAGCCTCTATGGCTCCCACAGTCGATCTACTAGTCCGGAATCCAAATTGGGAGTTTGCGAATCCACCCCTTTCCTCAACCTCCTTCACCAGCCGAGCCTTGAACAGATATTCGTATATTTTCCCGAAGCCGTCGAGTAGACAGATTGACCTATATTTCAGGTCCACCCTGGGATCTCCTTTGGGTATGAGAATGGCCTTACCCTGCTTCCACTGTTCAGGAAAGACTCCAAGTATAAACAAATCGTTGAATACCTTAAGTAGAGCGGCTGGTGCAAGCTCCATTACCATCTTGACTATTTCGGGTGTAATGCCATCTGGTCCTGGGGCTCTCCTACTCTTCAACCTACTTTTTGCCACTTCCAGCTCTTCCGCGGTAAAAGGGGGGGATGCTGCTCCGTGCACCACCTCGTGTGCCTCTTGGTGCTCCATATCCATTTCAGGAAAGAGATCCCTCAGCAGTGTTAATTTCCTCGATTGATCGAGATCATACGGGGTTTGGTAGCCCTTAAGCTCCTTCATAACTATCCTATAACCCTGACCCCAGGGATCATCCTCGAGCCGATCGCATAGCTCCCTCCATCCCTCTTTCTGGGCCTTGCTTATTTGCTTCCTTAGGCTTCGTCTTGCTTCCTTGTATACCGCCTCCTTAACTGCAATATCTACAGGTTCTAAACGCGCTCGTCTCGCCCTAGTGAGTTCTCTCCTACACCGATTACATGCTGTCCTCAGGTCTAGAATGGCTTCACTCCACCAATCTGGTTGCTGCCTATACGTCCCATCTTCCCCAAGTCGTTGGCTCATTTTCTGTGCACATTTCGTTGAGGCTATCAGCTCTGTCACCCCTACAATGTTGTGGCTGAGCAGTTCGAACGCGTCCCTAAAAGCCCTAGCGTCCACGTATATTTCTTGGTGCCGTTCGATTTTTGTAGCCTTACGCTCCGTCTCCACTCTATACAGCACATAATTATGAAGGCTGCCACTTTCAACCTGCGATACATGCCAATCTGATATTCTGGTTGATAGCTCCCCAGTGGACAAGGTGATGTCAATGATGGAGGATTGCTCAGCTCTGCTAAACGTTGGTACCCTCCCGGTGTTATGTACCGTCATGTTCGCTTCGCTGATCCATTCCTCCACATATTCTCCTCTGCGGTCAGTGCTGTCTGAATTCCACATAGCCGATTTAGCGTTGAGGTCCCCCGAAACAACCACATCTTTTCCCCCATTCCGTATATGCTGCGCCAATCTGTCAACGTATTCTTTTAAATTACCTAATACAATGTTGGGAGAGACATAGCAGTTATACAGGTTCCACGTGTCGAAAGCTATGCATGTAAACCCATGCTCAGACTTATGACCCACGACACCGCATCTTCGGTTTCTACACCAAATTGCGGTGTCTTCGCCTGGATCCGTAATGAATTTATAGTCCTTTCGAACAATGGCTCTATTTGGTTCCTGTATAACAACCACATCCACATTTAACTCCTCCGCCATACGTTGCATCAGGTAATGCGCATTTCGTCTCCTGTCGGTGTTAATCTGCAGGATTTGTAGGGGCATTTATATGGTGTCTGTGGCTCCTCCGAGGCCACTCCCAACGTCAGAGGGAACTTCTCCCATGTCCTCCTGTGAGTTTCCTTGCGTCAAGTGTCCCTCCTCATGGGTAGTTTCTGTGTTATCCGGTAGCTTGGTTATGAATTCCACGTCTTCAGGGAGTGCGTTCAGTCTCCTTTTGTGCCTATTGTTTCTGCTGGCACCCCTCACTGCTGCTTTGAACTTGGGACATCGCATGCTGCCAGATTTATGGTCCCGTTCTTCACAAACAGGGCAATATTCTGTATTGCTGCACTCCTGTGCCTTATGACCTGCCTCACCGCACCTGAAGCAGTGCATAGTCCTGTCTGGGCCGGTGCAGTTTTCTTTTTTGTGTTCCAGGCTCCAGCACCTCGTGCATTTGGATACCGGGACTCTTCTTTCCAGGCGACATCTCACCATACCTACTCTCAGTTCCTCCCTTTGGCGAAGGTTTCCGGCCAAGGTCTTTGGTACAGTGACCGTCACCGCTGCCGTGTCGTCCCGGAGCAGCCTGATCTCACTCAACCTGCAGTCCTCCGTCCATCGCCCTATTATTCTAGTGATTGCTTCTCTTACTTCATCCTCGCTAACATCTCCTTCCATTCCCCTGAGCTGGTACGTCTCTGTGTTCCCCCTGCCCAGCTGTCTTGCTTTGATGTGTCCTTCACTTTCTATAGCCCTTTTTATTTCCGTAAGAGCCTCCGGGTTCTTGTCTATAGTGAGCAAAAGGCTACCATCCCTAGTTTTCCTTATGCCCTTTATGGCTTTCGCTGCCTCCTTACCTCCAACAACATTCTTGACTTTGCCCAGGATATCTCTGTATGTCTTCCCGCCTTCACTCACCACGATACCATAGTTATTTGGCTCTTTAGTGCCACTTTTTTTTGTGCTGTCGTATAGATATCTACCGAGGTGGTTGACGCGTGGAAGATGGTCTCGACCATCTTCCTCAGCCGCTCCATAGGGATGTTTCTCAAGTGATGAATGCAGATCTTCGCATCACTCTCCGTATCCGCTTTAACTACATTTAGCTTCCTCCACAAATCAGATTGCGTTCCATCGAACAGAACCTTAATGACCCTCCTACTGGTCGTGGCACCCGTTCCTTTGACCCTAGTAATCTGTTCGATCTGTTCAACTCCTCCCTGAAGCAAGGGGAGTTCAGGGAACTTTTCCTTGAACATTTTCTGTATGCTCATGTTCATTTCGGGGTCATCCGGCTCTACTAGGACTACCTTCACCACGCTGTTTACTGTGGTCAATGGATTGCCGTAAATTATATCCGTTTTAACGTAGACCGTATCTTCCCAAATGCGACTCTCAAGAGTCTCGTACTCCAGAAAGTCCGCTATTCCATCCAGTTCCTCTGGTCGCGTGAGTCTAGAGGCCGGGCATGTACAGATGCACGTGCAGGTACTCTGCCCTATAGCGACCGCTTCATCCGTGGTACTCTTAGCCTCCAATTTGGATATTTGCGCTCTAAGCTCCCTTACTTCCGTCTCCAGTTCCTCCACCCTGCTTGCAGCTTTCGCCGCTTTCTCCTGTGCCTCAAGTTTACCTTTAATTACAATCTGTTGGCGTATATTATTCTCCTGACTTCTCTCAATTGTCGCATTCGCTGCCTTCAGATTTCCCTGAACCTGTGAAAGAAAATTTGTTCTCTTCTTGAGGGTGTTCGTTTCGGCGCTAATACGTTTGGATATGGTCTTAATCTCAACCTTCGTGTTGGTATTCGCCTTCACCAGTTCTAACAACTGCGCAGCAAGCTTCGACATGTTGTCGGTTGTCTCCCTTAGTTTGCCGAATTCCTGGGATTGTTCGTTTATCATTTTGTTCGAGGACTTCTCGGGAGTTCCCTTGCGTCTCCGCTTCCTTGGGTTCCCATGTCCATCCAATTCCTGTCCATCCAATTCCTGTTCATCCTCCATGACCGTAAGGCCGTAGATGGGGCTATTCCCCAGTTCCTCATCAATGAAGCCGTCTGGCGATGTCACAGCACTCTGGTGAGGTGTGCTAAAAACACCATCACCATCCTTTCTGGGTTCCAAGTCAACCTGTTCGGTGGTAGAAGTAGATGTCCTTGGTGATCTCGATAGCCTGTTTTTTCCAACACTTTCTAAGAGTTCCCTCTCGAAATTCTCTCTCAGTGTCCTCTCCTCTTCTGTTTCTTCCTTGTTTTTGTCCTTTGTTTTAGTTTTATTAATTTTATCCATATTCCGTCCCACGAGTAGCTAGGGAAATTTCAGGTCCACCCCTACAGAGCCCCGCTTGCAGGGGTAAGGCTAAGTCCCCCCTGGGTCGCCACTTCCAGGAGGCATCGCTAGAGACACACTTGGTCACCTCTGTGCCACGCATCCCTTCGGCACGATGGTGCTACACCTTGGGATTGAGGGACGCGGTGATCTCCCTCACCCTCCATCCCCGGATTGGGGTGGGGAGCAAGAGGTAGGCTAGAAGAGAAGAGGATGCAGCCGCCTCCCCTGCATCCTGTAGTGGGAAGATGGAAGAGTGACCCCTAGCCCTCGGGTACCCTAATAGCGTCGGGGTAAGGAGAAAACAAGAGTTGGCCAAGGGAGGCCGATAGGAAAGAAGAGAGAGTAACTTACCCAGATGAGTTGGAAAGGGGGTAAGAAAGGCAGGAGAACTCCTAGGGTTCGCCATCCCTGCACACCAGCTGTGTGTCTCCAGGAGGTTTTTTATCGAGGATTCCCCCTCTAGATCCGATGAGTTCTGTAAGAGACAGTCCGGCCACGAGTAGGCACCCAACGGTCTTGCCAATGGAGAGGCTATTCGTCTCCGCATCACACCGGCCTGAGAAAGGTAAGTGTTGCCACCTACCTCGATACATCCACCTTTTTTTTTGGGGCGGTGAAAATATCCACAGTCTCCCGGACCAACCTAACCTAACCTAACCTAACCTAACCCAACCTAACCTAACCTGAAGACCCACACCCCAAATCGGTACGACCAATCAGCCTTACATCCTTCCTGCTGAAAGGACTTGAGAGGATACTGGACAGACATATCAGAAAGGGTAGCATTATATGCATCCCCACTGAATAACCACCAGTATGCTCATCAAACCGGCAAATGACAGAATTAGCATTAAGCAACTTTGTAGAGAAAATTTCCCAATCCCCTGACAACAAGGGGATTGCGGTTGATATATTTCTCGATATTGAAGGAACATTTGCATTATCCTAAATCTATAGGATCGTCTCTGGCTAGGAAAGGTATAGAATCGACCATAACTGGCTGGATCTATACCATTCTGTTATGTTCAAACAGGACTGCTACTACGACGCTTTAAGACGAGGCCGTTAGGTTCAGGGTCACCAGGGGCTGCCCTCAAGGTGGGGTACTATCTTCCCTTCTGTGGTCGCTCCTGATTGATGCCCTCGACAAAAGAAAAGTAGATCTGCAAGCTTATGTAAATGACCTTGTCATCTTGGCAAGGTCCACGTCCTCCAAAGCACGTTGGAGGTTGTTCAGTGTTGGTGCTTGAGGGAGCAGATGTCTATCAACCCCAGCAAAACTGTGATAATTCCCTTCACCAGAAGGAGCAAATTAAATGATCCAACGCCACTTCCCTCAATGGTGAGGGCATTCCATTTGGAACGGAGGTGAAATATCTTAGCATTGTCCATGATAAAAGACTCACCTGGAAAGTTCACTTGGAAGAAGTTTTACACAAAGCCAGACTGTCTCTATGGACATATCGAAAAAATTGTGGTAAAACTTGGGGTTCAGGTCGCAAACAAATCCATTGGATTTAAATGATGATTGTCAGACTAATGATCACTTATGGTGCAATTGCCTGGTGGTCGAAGGCTCAACAGAAAACGGCCCAGGCGAAGCTCTCTGGCTTACAGAGACAGGCTTGTCCGGCCATCAGTACCAGCGGCCATGGAGATCCTTCTAGATCTACCTTCACTCCACATTTTTCTGGAGAGAGTGGCTAAATGGACTACATATAGACTTGTGCACATTGCCAATTGCACAAATCAATGTAATGCATAGTGCAACAGACTATTGGTTGACACTGAAAGGTACAGCATTCTGGAAATGACCTCTGACTATATGCCTCAGCTGTCAACTACGAACTGCTTTATAAAGTATTGTTCCCGAGCAGAGAGGACTGGATCCTCCGGGAGAAGGAAATTTCAAGAGCTGATAGTTGTTGGTTCACAGATGGATCAAAAACAACTTCCGGTTCTCGTGCAGGTGTTTTCAGTCACAGACTCAGGACAGAGATATCAACCTGCCTAGGAACCTATGCGACTGTATTTCAAGCAGAAATTTACGGTATTGAATTGTGTGCGGAGAGATTGGATTAATCCAACCTCACTCACAATTCAATAAAAATATTCTAGGACAGTCAAGCGGCGTTGGTAGCTCTAGGCTCCTACCGAGCAACGTCTGAAATGGTAGCAAATTTCCAAAAATGATACTCCTCGATAGGAAGACTTAACGGATTGTCCCTGGTCTGGATTCCTGGCCAGGCTGCTGACTTCCTTGCAAAGGAGGGTGCTGCAAGCAGCTTCATCGGATCAGAACCTGTCATTAGCATCGCTTCAGGGTTTGCCGAATAAACAATGAACACCTGGATGGCAAGAAGATTTATGGACTCCTGGTAGAATTTTCCAGGATTAGCTCACTCCAAGGCGTTTAGTCACCTTCCGAAACTTGATAGCAAACAGTTGTTGGACTACAGTAGGGATGAACCACGATGTTTAACAAGCCTTCTTACAGGTCACTGTCATTTGAATCATCATATGCAGAGCCTTGGATTGTTGGAAGCCATTGTGTGTCGCCTCTGTTTGGAAAAATTAAGAAACAGCAGAGCACATACCTTGTGCCTGCCCCGCTGGGGAACGAATCAGGTTTTTAGAGTCCGTCAGAGCTGTACTCTTGCCATATGACCTGAAAGACCACTCACCATACAAACTAATCGGCTTCGTTAAGAAGCTGGGTTTATTTGGTCGAGTGTGAATAGGTGTGAGTCACAATAAACCCTTGCGGGTTCCGGTGGAGGGTCACAATAAACTCTTGCTGTCGAATAGATCCATTCACTTTGGACCTAATCTAACCTAACCTATGTAGGGATTACCATTTTTACTCATCTCCGGTTGTTCTAGAAATTATGAAATTATTATTTTTTCGAATGTGCTCATAAACAACATAAACAACAATTAGTACAAAAAGTCATTTATCTTTAAACAATGAACTCAACCAATTTGTGCAACGATAATTACCCATTTCAGCACCTCTACCTATCAAATCACCACCGATTGTTCCACCAGAACCTCGCTCAATTTTATTCGAATCTTATATTTTTATTGAAACATTTAATAAATTATCCTGATAATTATTAGGTAAACAACAATTACAGTCAATTGCAAGTTACGTGACATGAATAAAAAATTATTAAACGGAACGAATTTCTAATTTTGATTGTGACATAAGAATTTACCAGATAGCACTTCAACACGCAAAGTGACACCACACTGTAGAAATTATATGGGCGCTATTATTTAGATAAGCAGTATGGTATTTCAATTCAACACATTCGGCGTATTATCTGAATACTGGCTGACATGGCAAACGTTGTTCTGCAAGATAAATTATTTAGGTATGTAGGGTATAAAATTTGCGGAATCAAGAAATTGAAAACAAATCTAATTTGGGACATCTGGGCAGGGATTCTCAAACGGCGGGTCGCAACCACCATGGGAGGCGCGATATGTATCGCGAGATATGAAGACAAAGTGAAAATACAAGCTTTTAAAGCACATTCAAGTTTGAATTTTACTACTTTGTACTTCCATTGTGTCATCTAATATATAAAAATGGATGTTTGTTTGTTGGTTGGTTGGTTGGTTAGTACGTGATGAACTTCTACATCGCTCAACCGAACGTGATGAAACTTGACACGTATATGTAATTTTTCATAGAGAAGGTTTTTAAGCTATCAATTTTTCTGTAAATCGCCACTAGATAGCGCCGAAGAAAAATTTCTTGAAAGCACTGTTCTATAAGGCTGCGCACGACTAAGTTCGTTGATTCTGATTCTGTCAAAACATTGGAACAGCAGCGATACAGCAACATAGTACTAGTATGATATAAAATGATTCCAAATCTCAAAGAACAAAAAAAAAATAAAAAAATGTGACATGCATTTTATTTATTGAAAAAAAAAATAAATGCAAAACAATAGCGAAATCAATACTCCTGACCGCTCTGGACTGAATGATTCCGTACAGTCCATCTCGTCTTGTGTTTGTAAATCTTTTGCTGGAAAAATCCTCACTTGTTTACTTTGTGGTAAATGTTCAAGAAGTACCGAAAACTTATGTGAATTTCTGGAACTTCATCTAGCTTTCCCTAATATGACTAGTAACCAGTCCGTGCAAAGCTTATTGTTAAATCATCTGAAAATGAAATTTTCAACAGGTGATGATCGACTGTATTGTCAAACATGCGGCAAACTAACTGATGTTATAAGGAAACAAGTATAGCTGAGGCACCAGTCAATCTAATAATAACACTGATGATTTTCAAACAAGACTCAACCTCTAACGGAAGCAAGAAACTCTTTGGAAGGTTCGAAATAGATGAACATTTCAACCTAGCAGACCACTATTATGATATTCATGCAGTCATTGTTCACTGTGGTTCTGTCGTTGAATTTGGTCATTATTACGCCTTGGTCAAAGAAGAAACGGACTGGTTTAAGTTTGACGATAGTCGTGTCACGAAGTGTTCTGGCGATGCATTGAATTTATTGGAGCCTCTGGAGACACCCTACATTTTATTTTATAAGAGAGAAGACATTGTTAGATCAAGATCTTCAGATGATGTGGTGCTGCAGGTTTTTCCGGGTTTTCCTGCAGCTGAAAAAGCAAATGCGCCACACTGGAATCAATGAAGTCGCCCCGAAGCGCCAATTAATTTTTATTGTTGTTTTTATTTTATTTTTATCGTTGTTTTAATAAAAAAATGGAAAAAAAATATTGGATAGCTAAAAATAACAATAATATTGGGAAATAAAACGTGAAGTGAAACTACAATGAAATGAAATAACCAAATAATCAAAAATGAAACAAAAGTGGTGAAGATGTCAAATCAAGTTACTTCACTACGTTTCGATTGTTAGTATCCACAATTGTCTTCGGGTGATGACTGGACTATTCCTCCGAGAGATGACTATTTATAGGTTATTTGAACGATTTCACCTATTCTCTCTTCTCTTTCTCCGCTCCAGCGATTTAGCGAGAGTGGGCCGTTTTTCGATTGATTAAAGATTTTCATATGCTTCATATCTCTACACTAGCTTGGCTGAATGCGTCGTTGGCCAACATAAATGCAGCTTCCTTCAACTTTCTCTTCAACCAGTTTTCGTCCTTGTGGATGATCTCAGCTTGGCACCACTTGATGTTATGTTGACGAGTCCAGAAATGCTCGGCTACTCCCGATTCTCTTGTGCTCGACAATATATGTTAAATATATCACGTGGGGTGGCGGAAGAACAGGGCGTCAGTTCCCATGCGGTTTTCGATGGTTTAAAACCTTTTAGATGCTCGAAAAGTGGGAGCAGGGGCGAGAGTTTCTCAACTCTCCAACTCCCAATACAACCTAAAAAAAAAGGTTCGGTGGTGCAGCCAGGAAACGACTAAGTCATCTCCTCAAGAGCGGGGTACCTTATAGAACCGTCTTGCACCAAATTCTTGAGCAGCGTACGCAGAATCTGTCTCAGATGGGGAAATAAATCCTCCCATGAGCAGGTTACCAAACGTTTGCGCTCAAGTTATGATTCACCAAAACCAGAGGCGAAAAAGCCCTGCACGACTGAATCTAAAGCATCGTCAAGTATAGCTGACGTGCAAAAACCCTCATATGGGAAGGTTGGGATCGGCTTCATTGAGAAGCTGGGTTTCTCACTCACCATACAAACTGATCGGCTTCGTTAACCCTGCGTCCGACATGTGGACTTTTGTATCATTTGTAGACACGTGGGGTGTGTGAAACCCCAATATGATTTTTTTGTTAAAAATTAACATTATTTGAATTTTAACATTGTTGTTATGATAATTCTATACTGTAATATCTCTTTTTGCAATGAAATAATTTTCGATTCACCAAAACTAGCAAAAAATCGTTATATTCCGTCTTTACCAAAACATTGGATTTTTTCAGTTGAAAGAATACAGATTTACTCGAGGAAGTCCTTTGCACATAAAACGACTAAATAAATATCAAATTGCTGGTTCACACAGATAATAAAACATCATTAAATAGAAATGAAAAAAATATTATCGAAAATTATGAAAAAAAGGTTACAGGTCATCAATATCAACACGAGCAAAAAATCGTTATATTCCATCTTTACCAAAACAATGGGTTTTTTAGTGGGAAAAATACAGATTTACTCGAAGAAGTCTTTTGCACATAAAACGACTAAATAAATATCAAATGGCTGGTTCGAACACATAATAAAACATCTTAAAATAGAAATAAAAAAAATATTATCAAAAATCATAAAAAAAAGGTACAGGTCATCAATATTTGCCATTTCTACGCAAGATTTGCAGTTGATTTCTGCATGGTCCAGACATACGTCAAACAACGAGTGATTTGAGATGTGAATATGAGAGTGGAGGCTATAAGCGGAAGCTACTGAATTTATCCGACGCTAGAGCGCCAATTTCGAAAAGTTATATGGAATTTTCTACGGCTGGGGTATGTCAGAACCCACGTGTCGGACGCAGGGTTAAGAAGCTGGGTTTATTTGGCCGAGTGTGAATAGATGCTAGTCACAATAAACCCTTGCGGGTTACGGTGGAGGCTCGAATAGACCCACTCATTTTGGACCTAACCTAACCTAACCTAACCTAACCTAAGCTATGGTTCCTCAAGCATTTGTTGAAATGCTCATAATGCTGAAAACTGATAGAAAATTTCATTAGTTCAGACTTCCATTGTCTAATATGATACAAATTGATTTGGAATACCTGAAGGAATTTAAGAAGCTGGGTTTATTTGGCCGAGTGTGAATAGATGCTAGTCACAATAAACCCTTGCGGGTTACGGTGGAGGCTCGAATAGACCCACTCATTTTGGACCTAACCTAATCTAACCTAACCTAACCTAACCTAAGCTATGGTTCCTCAAGCATTTGTTGAAATGTTCATAATGCTGAAAACTGATAGAAAATTTCATTAGTTCAGACTTCCATTGTCTAATATGATACAAATTGATTTGGAATACCTGAAGGAATCAATCAATTTATCAAATTAATCAAATAAATTTGTATCATATTGGACAATGGAAGTCAGAGCTAATGAAATGCACCAAGAACCATTGTCAACTACCTTCAAACAAACATTGGTAGGAAATGTCCATTATGAAATGTGTTGAATTTTGAATATCAATGTTAGGTTATCCTTCATTTTTTCTATGTTCTGAAATGTGGGTCAATCGCAATAAATGCGGATTTGGTACAAGTTTGCCAACTACTACTTGTTATCTGATAATTGTTAATTTTTTGGCATAAACATTTGCATCGAAAAGTTACATTTATAATTGATAATAATTACTTCCAAATCGATACTTGTTACTTACTGATCGAGTATCTATTAGGTTAGGTCCAAAGTGAGTGGGACTACTCAATGTTCCACCGGCACCCGCAAGGGTTCATTGTGGCTCACACCTATTTACACTCGATCAAATAAACTCAGTTTCTTAACGAAGCTGATTAGTTTGTATGGTGACAGGTCTTTCAGGTCTGATGGCTTTGCCGAACTCTAAAAACCTGATTCGCTCGCCAGCGGGGCAGGCACAAGTTATGTGCTCTGCTGTTTCATCATTTTCCAAACAGAGGCGACACACACACTGTCTTCCGACAGTCCAAGTTTCTGCATATGTTGATTCAAATGATAGTGACCTGTAAGAAGGCCTGTTAGACATCGTAGTTGATCCCTACTGCAGTCCAACAACTGTTTGGTATCAAGCTTCGAACGCTTTGGAGTGAGTCAGTCCTGGAAGATTCTGCCAGAAGTCCATAAATCTTCTTGCCATCCAGGTGTTCAATCTTTGTTCGGCAAAGACTAAAACGATGCCAATGACAGGTTCTGGTACGATGAAGCTGCTTGCAGCACCCTCCTGCAAGAGAGTCAGCAGCTTCATTGCCTTCCAGGACAGTATGGCCAGGAATCCAGACCAGATACGATTTGTTACGTCTTCATATCGAGGAGAGTCGTTTTAAGCAATTTGCTACCAATTTAGACGTTGCTCGGTAGGAGCCAAGATCTTCCAACGCCGCTTGTCTGTCAGCAAATACTTTTATCGACTTGTGTATGAGGTTGGATTCCTTCGCACACAATTCAGTAGCATAAATTTCCGCTTGAAATACAGTCGCATTAGTTCCTAGGCAGATGGATACCTCTGTTCTGGGCCTGGGATTGAAAACACCTTCACCAGAACCGGTAGGTGTGGATTTTCTGTGAACCAACAACTATCTGCTGTCAATATTCCTTCCTTCCAAAAGATCCAGTCCTCTCTGCTCGGGAACATTACTTTATAAGGCAGTTCGTAGTTCCAGAATACTGTAACTTCTAGTGTCAACCAACAGTCTGTTGCACTCTGCACCAGATTGATTTGTGCAATTGGCAATGAAGGATCTCATGACCGCTGACGGTGTGGTACTAATATCACCACTGATGGCTAGACAAGCCTGTCTCTGTAAGCCAGAAGGCTTCGCCTGGGCCGTTTTCTGTAGAGCCTTCGGCCTACTATTAGGCCGAAGGCCTAACTCACCTCACCTCAAATCTGGTTGTACGGTTGCTTTAAGGTTTTCTGAAGTATTTCGTCTGTATTTGGAATTTTACGTTATCACTATCAGATTGTCGATGTTAGGATGTGTTTTCAATAAAACAACCTGAGTTATCCGAAAAGTATATCACTTTTGGTACACCTGAAATCGAAACAATATAAAGAAAAAATTGAATCTGGACAAACGATTGAAGTGGATAAAATACCTCAAAAAATCGTCTCATTCCTTCACAGTTGTTAGTGTCGCAATTAAAGAAGGATAATCAGACGCTTTCTTTACATAAAAACTATTTTTCGTGAAGTTCCAACATTGCAGGAATTCTCTTAAGTCTGTGTGACGTTTTTCATGCCGCCTAATGTGTGCTCCAATTCGGATGCACAGACAGAGCAAAAAATTAAGAGGTTATAGCCAACATCTGTTTCTCCCAGACATCTTCGACTGTACATCAAAAACAAAACACGCAGTGTTTATTATTAGATCCCACATAAACACATGAAATACGTTAACCTTTGTAAGATTCATTAACCCTTCTTCTCACATGGATGGTGATTAAGCAGTTAATGTTCACAGTAAATCATAGCAAATAAATGAAACTGGGATAATTGTGAGATGGCGTTGAAAATAAATTTAATTTTGTATACGAAGCTTTCTAAGCCTATCAGACATTCATTAGAGAAGTTTCACTAACATGACTTAGGGTTAAAGTGTAATTGGGTTGTATAATTCATTTTGTAATTCTGCTGACAAATACATAAATTAATCATTATCGCGTAGCTACATGTCATGCGGTAAGTTACGTGAAATATCAGCATGTCATCTGATACACATTTTCGTGAACATCGTGTGTCGTATATTATTTTCAATTACGGTTGTATATCACATCGTTATTTTAATAGGATTTGCTATGAATATAGTCAAATATTTGAAACCGTAAACTGAGTTAAATAATTCTTACAATTGTGGCAGATTCACACACCGAACTTTTGCTTCAAATTGAACCAAAGCGCTGCCGAAACAGCCTGAAAAATTTTCCAGGCAGAACAGAAAATAAAAGATGATTTTCTATTGAAGTATTGGAAAGAACGTTCCCTGCAAGTGGCAGTAGATGGATATCTCTCGAATACTTTTACCATTCATGCTGGTGTTCCCCAGGGATCCATATTGTCCCAACCCTCTTTTTATTGTATATCACAAAGACTCATTATAAAAAATAAGAATCCAGAATATTGCTCTGCTGACGACAGCAGACTTGTTTCGTCATTCCATTTGGATTCTAGGACCTCGGCTGCGGAGGCACATTTTCACCGGCAGCAGTAGGTTGCATATCTTAATGAGGATCTAGAAGTGATTTCGAATTAGGGTGAAAGTACGCAGGTTCAATTTTATGCCACAAAAACTCAGGCATCGGTTTTCTCTGAAAAGATAAATGCCTCTGAACCGGATATAATAATGTCAGGTGTTCAGACAATCTCGCTTTCTGCTCCGATAAGTTTATTGGGGGTTAAAATGGACACGAATATGTCTTGTCACAATCATGTTGCTGAAATTGCAAAGGCTGCTTCTCAAAAGCTTGGAACACGGTTCCAAACTAGAAAACTGTACACACCTCAGCAACTTTTGATGCTTCATAAAGCTCAGATCAGACCATTTTTGGAGTATTGTTAACATGTATGGAGCTCGGTCCTTAAGTATACCCTGAAACTGCTGGAACATCGAAGAAAGGTTGTAGATTCGTCTGTCTTCCTGTAGTGCTTGTGTTTTGTCATTTAAAAAAAGCTGGGGTATATTTCCTATCGTGCATCTAGGTACAAGAAACCTCAGGAAAACTGGCTCTCAAACAGAGTTTTAGCACCCATGTTGGTTGCTACATGATTAGGTCTGCCGGACCTACATGTCCACAGTAGTAGCTTCTGAACATTCAATTATTTCTTATCACCATTCACTGATAAGACACACGATTTAAACCAACCTATGGCACAACCTATGGTATAAATCAAACATTAACTGAGCCTACTAGAAAGACATTAGATACACAATCATTAATAGATATGGTTTTGACTAATAACGAAATGTTAATTTAACGCTTAAAATTACTGACCACTCAATTATTTCTGTCAATTTTCTCTTTAGTGAATCTAACAAAGGAAGCTCAATGAGAAAATACAGAAATCTTTGTGATAATAATTTGAGTATAATTAGGAATAAGCTCATTTCTTGTAATTGGTCTTTGAACTCTATAGATGTTAATTTACTTTATGAAAAATTTCTCGAAAAATGTTCAAATATTGTCAATAGGATTTCTCCCATACAAATAAGTAAGTTCAAAAACAATATTTCTTGGTTTGACAATGAAGTTTTTATCAAAATTAAGAAACGGGATGAAGCCTATAAAATATTTGTAACTACGGTGGGAGATGAAAATTCAAAAATAATTAGATGGGAAAATTTCAAAAAATTGAGAAACGATGTGGTTAACTCATTGAAAATGAAGAAAGTTCAGTATTATCATAACAAAATAGACAGATTCAAGAATAATTCTCACCTGATGTGGAAAACCTTAAAAACCCTATACTTTGTAAACAGCATCCAACACATAGTCCAAGGTGTTGAGAATTCCGAACCATGGTTCAATTTGGATAATAATTTATATTTGTCCTTAGTTCACTGAGTCAATCGGCCGATGTGAGAGTCGATGGTTCAAGCCCGAGGTTGGACGCTCGATTTTCACTTGCTATCGTCCAATCCGTGTTAGGAATCACACGTTAAAAGGTAACACCTCGTTAGTTTCTACTTCTGAGGGTTGTCGTTCGTAGGGGTACAACAGCTGATTGACGGATAAAACATATTTTGCATATATATTAAAAAAAAATCTGAGCCTTCTCGATGTGCAAGCTGCAGAACGAGGGAGGGAGAGAGAAAGAGACAGAAATCTATTTCTAAAGTTTGGCTTTGCTACTTCGCTTATCCTTGAAAATAGTGTGAATTCTGAATTTTCTCTCTATTCCGTAGGAGATTCATCCTTAATTTAACCTCCAAGGAAGTCACCCTGGACATAATTCAAGGAAATGGAGTCACACGGTTGTTAAAACGTAATTGAAAATTTCAAAGTTGGCTTTCAACCTGGAGATACACGCGAGTCATTGATTGTGATGAGTGAGAAAACACGACTAATGGACAAAACAACTATGTCCTGCTTTACTATTCGATAATGATCGTTTCAATTAGAATATCTGCAGACGAAATGGATCATTAATCTATGGGAACTCAACAACAGCAATCAGAAGAGGCGAAGCGAGTTACTCTTTTATAATCGAGCCCAGCGTTGCATCATTTTCTGAAATAATTTCCTCTCATACTTATAATTATGGATTATGCACCAGCAGAATATACAGTAATCACTGGACACCCAATAGAGTATTAATGCAAAAACGTTATTCTGAAATAATCACTTGAAACGGTGTTTCCTTACGAAGAGGTAGGTTATTAGGTATGCAATTTTTGCTTATCTGCAAGAATAGTGAGAATATGGTACACCGCTTGCAGTACCGTTTCTTCGACAATCTAAATACCAAATCGACAGATAATTTAATTGTATTGAGATACATTGTGATTGCACATTCTTTGGTCTTGAAGATTTTCTCGTTATTTATAATTACATCACTTTGATGGCTATTAGCGGCCAATTAGATAAAGATTCATTGCTGCAAAAGCAATCAACGGAAATTGAGGTTCTCCTACAGTTTCTTTCCAAATAAAACATAAAAAAGAAACACTCATTTGGTTTAACCACAGTGTGTGTAGGTTCAATTTCCGGTTTTCTCATATTTGGAAGGTGTTTCTCTGAAGATCCGATGATCATTTTCTTTGTAGTATCTCTAATAGTATCGGTGGTATATGTGGTGATCTTTATGTGTTTTGTATTTTGATGACGGGGTTCGATTTATTTCAATCAATATACAGGGTGTCCCATATTAAACTCCGCGGGCAAATATCTAAAAAATGAAAAAGAATATCCAATATCCAATGTCATTGCATGGTTGTCCACCCGTATTCATGATGATGATCAGTTTCTGAAAAAAATATTATGGAGTGATGTAAGCCGTTTCCATAACAACGGTATAATGAACAAACATAACTGTCACTATTGGTCTGACGTGAACCCTCATTGGGTGCTAGAAACGAGATTTCAATCTGTGTGGGGGGTTAATGTTTGGTGAGGAATCATTGATGGTTATTTGACAGGACCTCATTTTTTCGAAGGAATTCTCAATGGGGAGAGGTACTTGGTTTTTCTACAACATGTGTTGCCAAATCTCTTGGAGAATTTACCAATACAAACTTTACTGAATATGTAGTTTCAACAAGATGGGGCACCTCCACTTAATAATAGAATAGTTACCCAATATTTGGATGATACTTTTAATGAGAAATAGATTGGAAATAAGGGTCCAATGCCATAGCTAGTATGAAGTCCAGATAATACTCCACTAGATTTCTTTTGTGAGGATATATCAAAGACTGACTTTATATGCGACGTCCACAAAATGTAGAGGATTAGAAAAATAGTATCACAAATGTTTAAGCTTCCATAACGCGAGAGACGCTTTTAGCTGTCACGAATCGGGAATTACCAAAAAGATGCAATATGTGTATTCTACGTGAAGGGAGGCAGTTCGAACACTTACTAAAATGATTCTTGTTATCAGTAATTCATTTCGTTATCATCGTGTTAGTCGAGTTATGGTCAAAGTCACATATTTTTTGGTAATTTGAAACATTTATTTTAATTTGTACAGAAATATGCAACTAGGTAAAATTTAACAAACAATGAAATCATAACTGATGGATTCATTTTATTTAACTCATATTATTGCATTCATTTTGACTTATTCATGGTTCTCTTTATAATACGCAATAAAATTGCCTTTTTTCATCAGTACTCAAGGAAAACTACAAGTGTGCTATATGGCTGAATTCAATGTGGGATTCAAAAACCAATTGAAAATACTGGGTTACCATTTAAAAAAATTGGCGTCGGTATCGCGACGCCCTAACGGATGATGCCTAGTGCTGGATCTCTACGTAAATAAGAGGACCCTTTGACACCAAAATTATCTGCTTTCACGAAATATGGATATTCTTTTTAATTTTTTAGATATTTGTCCGCGGAGTTTTATATGGGACACCCTGTATATTATATGTTTTATGCCATCAATTGCAACGTTCAGGATCGTTACTTACAGACCAAATCAAAAATAAGAATAGGTAAAGCAATTGAAAATATATGTTGGGTATTGTAATGAAGTTACACTGCAATTAGTTTTGTAAAAACGACAACATAAAACTTATTTACTCAATAACATACAGATGGAAATGTGAAATAGTAATTCAGTGTCTGTTCAGTTTGAATCCTTGTAAACTTCTGCCTGTTCTTCTTGTCGACCTCAGGGTTGTGTCTGACATCCGGGAGGGGAGTGACTATACAGGGTGAACGCTTGAACAACATATCAAAGATAATTCAACATGGAAACGTGAAAAACATATTGAAATATTGGAAATCCTGAAATTATAAGTTAACAATAATTGATAAACTCTCTCAAATCATAAAAACAGTTTTGTAAAAGTGATTCCTTCAATTCAGCCTTGAACTTTTTTGTTACTAGTGTTTTAGTTGATTATGCAGTAAGTTATGAAAGTGAATTCTCGCCCAATCCGACGACTTATTCTCCATTTCGAAATGTTCACTCGAAGATTCTCACGGACAAAGTATGACGAGCTGTTTTCTCGGGTTTCGTTCTGTGTTCTGTTTTTTTATCCTCATAACAATTATTTTTCGGGAAAGTCTCATTTGCCATCTTTTGGGGATGTCTAAACTGCGTTTATGTGGAATAAACTTTCTGAGAACATTTTTTGAAATGAATTTAGTACCCAGCGAATCAAATCCAATGTGAATCGCTATTTTCCCACAGGCACCGCTTTAAGAGCGCCTTGTAGATTTTCACGTAGTGCTTGTGTTTTGTCTTAAAAAAATAACAAAAAATTCCTCGTGACGACTGCAACCAGATTGACATATGTCAAACTAGTAGACTTCTCAAAGACAAAATCATGACGCACACACACACACACACACACATACAGGTTTGATAATATTAGTGGATCCCGTGCATGAAAGGTATTTGTGGAGCCAGCTCTTAAATATAGCTGAAGTGATGCTAAAAAAAATCAGAACCATGGAAAACTAATTTGTTTTGGTTAACTCCCCGGGATAAGACATATATGTTGAAAAACTATTTGTGGCACCCTGGATCCACTAATATCATCAGACCAGGGTGTGTATGAAATATTCCACAAATATTAATCTTCGAGGTGAGTGTGTATCAGATATTCCACTATCATAGCACAACATGTATTTTGTGTGAGGAATATTCCACAAATATCATTCTATGGGTTGAGTGTATCCGATAATTCACCAATAAGTATAAGAAAAAATTTATTCAACACACAAATTTATTTATCTGGTGAATAGATGGTAGTTAAAATAATAATTGGAAAACTAAAAATATTATTTGCTGATTTCAGGGACACCTAATTTGTAATTAGATTTATTGAAAGCTAGTAATTTATGGATAGAAAATTAAAATTCAAGAATTGTGTTCATGATATAATTTAGTATATTTTTGCCTTGAAGAAGCCATTGTATGGTGAAACATATGTCGCGGTTTTGTAAACTATCAATCTGTGAAAATCGATTATAAAGTTTTATTATGAACATTTGTTTCTATTTTGTTCACTAGAACTTCTGCCAAGTCCACAATTAAATTGTTCACGTTCCTTCCATGTTCTTTTTTTGGTGGAAAAGGAGTGTGAAGGATACTATGGTTCATAAAGCTGTGCACTGGACAAGATGTAGCTTTCAACAAGTCGTTGTGAAAATTAAACAGTGTTGGTACTGGAATTGATCCCTGCGGGACGCCTGCATTTATAGATAGAATGTCGGATGAAACTCCATCAACTTCTACGTGGAGTGATTTGTCAGAAAGGAAGCTAGATAGCAAGGGATACAACTGTGAGGCAAGTCGTAAGATGGAAGCTTGGCGACGAAACCCTGGTGCCATACGCCATCAAACGTCCCGGAAATATCTAATGCAACAGCCAGAGTTGTTCCATATTTCAGGTAGAAGACTATAAATTTCAATTCCATTCACAGTTACATTTTGTTGAATCAATATATAATGGATTTGAATCCGGTGATCTAAGTGGACAAGCCACTGGACTTTATTAATTTGAAAATGTTTTACTGAAATAATCAACAACAATATATTCTGAAGTTGAGTAAACCACATTCATCTTATTGCAACCAAGGACTATCCCATTGATAACTAATAGGAAGTTCATCTGTTTGATTGAAGGTGATTGACAATGTTTCGTGATGAATTTCACTAGTTCGGACTTCCATTGTCTATTATATAAAATGATTTGAAATCCCTGAAACAAGTAAAAAAGAATAAATTGAAAAAAGAATAGCTGAAAATAACAATAATATTAAGCAACAATAAACCTTAAATGAAATGATAGTGAAATAACCTACAAGTAAAAATATAATAATTGAATAAATAAAAATTAAAGGAATGAAAAAAGAAAATAATAAAAATAAAAAAGGTGTAGAGATTTCAAGTCACGTTAGTTCACGACGTTTCGATTGTTGGTATCTACAATCGTCTTCGGGTGATGACTGGACTGATTCTTCCGAGAGATGACTATTTTATAGGTCGTTGAAATACTTTCACTTTCTCTGCTTTCTATTTTCCGCTTCACTGATTGGCCATTTTTCGTTTGATGATGGGTTTCGTATTTCTACGCTGGCCTGGCTGAATACGTTGTTGGACAACATGTATGCGGCTTCCTTAAATTTTCTCCTAAACCAATGTTCCTCTCTGTGCAAGATCTCAGCTTGGGACCACTCGATGTTGTGTTGATGGGTCCAAACATGGTCTGCTATTCCTGGTTTCTCCTCGCTGTGTGTGCTTCTTGTGCTCGGCAATGCGAACATTCAATGGTCTCTTAGTTTCACCAATATAGGATTTTCCGCACTCACAGGGTATCCGGTAAATGCAATTCTTGGAATCGCAGTCTGCGTTTGGGGGCCTGGTTTTCGTGAGGCTGCTACGGATAGTGTTACCGGATCTGAAACAGGTTCTGATGTTGTACTTGGAACCAATTCTTCTTATCCTCTCCGATAATCCTCTGATGTAGGGAAGTGCAAGCACTGGTTGTGACGGCTTCTCTTCCTTGCGAGGCTCCTGCTGTCTTTTAGCCAAAGTATTTTCTACCATCGCTTTGGAGTATCCATTCCGCTGAAGATCATTTTGATGATGTCTAGTTCCTTCTCGAGACCTTCCTTTGTATTACAGAGCCCAAAAGCACGGTCTAATAGAGTTTTGATGATTCCCCTTTTTGTCGATGGTGGTTGGATTGATGGTGGTTGGATTCGTGGTTCAGATACTGTCCCGTATGAGTGGGTTTTCGGTATACAGATGTTTCCCACTTAGTGTCGGTCCTCTTCACCAAAACGTCTAAGAATGGCAATTCGTTGTGGATTTCCTCCTCCATTGTGAAAGTGATGGAATGTCTCACGCTGTTGATGTGTTTAAGGAAGGTGTCTAGTTCAGTCTTCCCATGGTTCCATATTATGAAGGTGTCGTCAACATATCTCAACCAGACTCTAGGTTTCTTGTGGGCTTCTTCAATGGCCAGAGTTTCAAACCACTCAATATATATGTTGGCTATGACTGGTGAAAGTGGCGATCCCATTGGCAGTCCCTCATCTTGTGTAAAGAATTCGTCCTTCAGTTGGAAATAACAGTTTCGTACACAGCATCCTAGTAATTCCATAATTACTTCTATAGGTAGATTTGTTCTCTCTTTCAGGTTCCCGTCTTCGGATAGCTTTCTCTGTATGAATTGGAGTGCTTCTTCGACCGGAACGTTGGTGTAAAGGCTTTCCACGTCGAAACTAATTAGTTGATCTTTCTGTGTAACCTCAATTGACCCAAGTAATTCGACAAAATGCATTGAATTCTTCACAAAGGACGATGTTTTTCCTTGTAATGGTTGTATTAAGGGAAGTAAAAACCTAGACAAGTTTTGAGTAGCCGAATCTCTGGAGCTGATGATCGGTCTAAGCGGAACGTCCTTCTTATGGATTTTGGGTAGACCATACAAGTGAGGGGGCTTACTGTGGTGCGGTGTTAGCCATGATCTTTTCTTGTCCGAAAAATAGACTTGGTGTTTTTTCAAAATCTGGTACAACTTCCTTTCCATTGATGCAGTAGGGTCCCGTACGATCTTTGTGTATTGTCCCTTCTGCAGAACCTCTTCGATCTTCTGTTCGTAGAGAACGGTATCCATTACCACAGTAGCGTTTCCTTTATCTGCAGGTAGGATCTTGATGTTGTTGTCTCTACGTCTCTACTGCTCTCTAATTTTCCATCTGAACTCTTCTGCCTCGGTCTGGTCAATAAGGGAACTGGTGGATTCCACTGCAGTAATTATCTCCAAAGTTGGCGTAATGGCAAAATTCAGGCCTTTCCTCAACAGGGTTTCCTCTATTCCCGTGAGCGGGCGGGAACTCATGTTGATGACGTTGGTGGCTTCATAGTTGTACTGTTAATTGTCCTGTTAATTATCACCGTTGGAAGAGGTCAACTTTGCTGCAGGATGCCACAGAACGATTCGAGGAAATAAGAAGAGAGACATTGGAAGAGGATCATGGACTAATCTTTGCCAAGATTGAAAGCACGTGCTTGAAGATCCGCCAAGACATGGAGAATACCCACAACAGAAAGTGGGGGAAGTTAGTGAGGAAACAATGCCCAAATACAGACCGAAAACAGGACAACTATGAAGCCACCAACGTCATCAACATGAGTTCCCGCCCGCTCACGGGAATAGAGGAAACCCTGTTGAGGAAAGGCCTGAATTTTGCCATTACGCCAACATCTGTGCCCACTTTGGAGATAATTACTGCAGTGGAATCCACCAGTTCCCCTATTGACCAGACCGAGGCAGAAGAGTTCAGATGGAAAATTAGAGAGCAGTTGGATCGAGAACCAGTTCCAACATCTAACATCAGCAAGGAAGAACGTAGAGCTCTGAACGGCCTACGTAGAGACAACGACATCAAGATCCTACCTGCAGATAAAGGAAACGCTACTGTGGTAATGGATACCGTTCTCTACGAACAGAAGATTGAAGAGGTTCTGCAGGAGGGACGATACACAAAGATCGTACGGGACCCTACTGCATCAATCGAAAGGAAGTTGTACCAGATTTTGAAAAAACACCAAGTCTATTTTTCGGACAAGGAAAAATCATGGCTAACACCGCACCACAGTAAGCCCTCTCACTTGTATGGTCTACCCAAAATACACAAGAAGGACATTCCGCTTAGACCGATCATCAGCTCCAGAGATTCGGCTACTCAAAACTTGTCTAGATTTTTACTTCCCTTAATACAACCATTACAAGGAAAAACATCGTCCTTTGTGAAGAATTCAATGCATTTTGTCGAACTACTAGGGTCAATTGAGGTTACACAGAAAGATCAACTAATTAGTTTCGACGTGGAAAGCCTTTACACCAACGTTCCGGTCGAAGAAGCACTCCAAATCATACAGAGAAAGCTATCCGAAGACGGGAACCTGAAAGAGAGAACGAATCTACCTATAGAAGTAATTATGGAATTACTAGGATGTTGTGTACGAAACTGTTATTTCCAACTGAAGGACGAATTCTTTACACAAGATGAGGGACTGCCAACGGGATCGCCACTTTCACCAGTCATAGCCAACATATATATGGAGTGGTTTGAAACTCTGGCCATTGAAGAAGCCCACAAGAAACCTAGAGTCTGGTTGAGATATGTTGACGACACCTTCATAATATGGAACCATGGAAAGACTGAACTAGACACCTTCCTGAAACACATCAACAGCGTGAGACCTTCCATCACTTTCACAATGGAGGAGGAAATCCACAACGAATTGCCATTCTTAGACGTTTTGGTGAAGAGGACCGACACTAAGTGGGAAACATCTGTATACCGAAAACCCACTCATACGGGACAGTATCTGAACCACGAATCCAACCACCATCAATCGACAAAAAGGGGAATCATCAAGACTCTATTAGACCGTGCTTTTGGGCTCTGTAATACAAAGGAAGGTCTCGAGAAGGAACTAGACATCATCAAAAATGATCTTCAGCGGAATGGATACTCCAAAGCGATGGCAGAAAAGACTTTGGCTAAAAGACAGCAGGAGCCTCGCAAGGAAGAGAAGCCGTCACAACCAGTGCATGCACTTCCCTACATCAGAGGATTATCGGAGAGGATAAGAAGAATTGGTTCCAAGTACAACATCAGAACTTGTTTCAGATCCGGTAACACTATCCGTAGCAGCCTCACGAAAACCAGGCCCCCAAACGCAGACTGCGATTCCAAGAATTGCATTTACCGGATACTCTGTGAGTGCGGAAAATCCTATATTGGTGAAACTAAGAGACCATTGAATATTCGCATTGCCGAGCACAAGAAGCACACACAGCGAGGAGAAACCAGCAAATCAGGAATAGCAGACCATGTTTGGACCCATCAACACAACATCGAGTGGTCCCAAGCTGAGATCTTGCGCAGAGAGGAACATTGGTTTAGGAGAAAATTTAAGGAAGCCGCATACATGTTGTCCAACAACGTATTCAGCCAGGCCAGCGTAGAAATGCGAAACCTATCATCAAACGAAAAATGGCCAATCAGTGAAGCGGAAAATAGAAAGCAGAGAAAGTGAAAGTATTTCAACGACCTATAAAATAGTCATCTCTCGGAAGAATCAGTCCAGTCATCACCCGAAGACGATTGTAGATACCAACAATCGAAACGTCGTGAACTAACGTGACTTGGAATCTCTACACCTTTTTTATTTTTATTATTTTCTTTTTTCATTCCTTTAATTTTTATTTATTCAATTATTATATTTTTACTTGTAGGTTATTTCACTATCATTTCATTTAAGGTTTATTGTTGCTTAATATTATTGTTATTTTCAGTTATTCTTTTTTTAATTTATTCTTTTTTACTCGTTTCAGGGATTTCAAATCATTTTATATAATAGACAATGGAAGTCCGAACTAGTGAAATTCAAGTTCATCTGTATTCTGCAAGATTCCCACATATTTTGGCTCGGCAAATTGTCGTCCGTGAATAGAAAACTAGTTTGATATTTTTTTTCTGAATTTGACGGAGTTCTCTTGGACATATATTGGTTCCTTCGATTGAAAATGCCTGAAATCTTGGATTTGGAATTATATTTTTAGCAAAATTTGTATCATATCAAACTTTCCTTTGAAGTTTCCTTGGTAATAATGGATGATATTGGATGAAGAACTGTAACATAAGATCATTATTTTCAATAGATCTGAGGAAGTCACAGTGTAGATAATTCCAAGTCCACAAATCCCATACAAAATTATTATTTTTTTATAAAAACACGAAAACTATGTCACTGTTACTCTACATGCGTTCTACTCGCCAAGTTGAGATCATCAGGATCTATAAGCTATTGATTATCTACAAAATTACCTGCTCATATCAATTACTCAGTCTGGGAATAAATAAAAAAATATATCTCCTGATGACTGACAGACCATGCGTCGTGTAACAACGATACATATATATATATATATATATATATATATATATATATATAGTATATATATATCATATATAGTATATCAATTACTCAGTCTGGGAATAAATGAAAAAAATATATCTCCTGATGACTGACAGACCATGCGTCGTGTAACAACGATATATATATATATATATATATATAAATATATATATATTATATATATATATAAATATATTATATATATATATATATATATATATATATATATAAATATATATATATTATATATATATATATATATAAATATATTATATATATATATATATATATATATATATATATATATATATAAATATATATATATATATATATAAATATATTATATATATATATATATATATATATATATTATATATATATAAATATATATATATATATATATATATATATATATATATATATATATATATATATATATATATATATATATATATATATATATATATATATATATATATATATATATATATATATATATATATATATATATATTATATATATATATATATATATATATATATATATATATATATATATATAGGCTGATTCACGGTGGATAGCACATTAGACGTTTCTGGTGAACCAGACAACGGATCACTTTGAAAATTTAATGGAGGGCATATTCGAACATTCTCTAGCCAACTAAAATATTTTCGACAATGCGGTGTTGCCGCTTCTATTAGAAAGCAGTAGCAACTTTGATTTTTCAAATGGAACACTCTGAATATAATATTATTTTTGGAATCTCCAACAATTGCCCGACAACTTTTTCTGATATTTCCCTATATCTATCTGTTACAGTTTTCGTAATAAAAATTAATTTCAATTTTTTTCTTCGAAAATCATGACTTCTAAAAATGCCGATATCTTTTAGTTAAGAAGTACTATGATATCGAAATTTGGTTTGGAGTTAGGTGATATTTGGACACTTCCCACACGTCAGCCTAATCTCCGTTACTTCAATACAGGGTGGTAAAAAAATACAGTTTTTTCGTTTGCTTGAAAAAGTTGCTGAAATTTGATTATTTTGAATGGAACACCCTGTATATTTTTAAAAATTCGGAAAGCTGCTGAAATTTGCTTTCTTTCTATGTATATCATACCTATACCTAACTAGTCAAGTTTCGGACTTATGAACATTTATTTGTGAAAATGTCCCTTCAGAATGGTATTTCCATTCGGTATTTGGTAAGCAGGCAATGATTACTATTTGACAGTAGCGTTGTGACATTCTCCTAATAATATCGACATTTTCGTCACTTCAGAAGTTGCAAATACCTTCAAAACGATGGAACAAAACTATTCAAATGAAGTTCTTATGAATTTGTTTATTATTTTTGGACAGTGTGACAAAATTATCAGCAGAACATGTAGAAAGTTCAATGAAATGTATCTGAATCTACCGCCAATGAACCTCAAGAAATTTATACGAATTCAGAACAATTTCAATATGTTTGGATAAACTTTAAAAAAGCACCAAGAAACTTGAAATTGGAAATATTGATATGAATAATTATAAAAAAGTAAAACAATCATGTGGAATATTTCAAAATATGTTCGAATCGCTGGCCGTTCACTTCCAAGCACTTTAAAATGCGGGTGTTGACTGCTTTCGTGGTGGCAGATCTGATTTCATTGGGATCCAAATCTTCAAATGTTTGGGCAATCCTTTCTAACAATTCATCTCTCGAACGCACGGATATTTTGTAAACTTTTTCTTTAAACATTCCCCACAAATAAAAATCTAATGGATTAAGATCGGGTGATCTCGCTGGCCAATTCCATGGTCCCAAGCGCCTCATCCACCGATCGTCAAATAGTCTATCCAGTTCTGCGCTCACTTCTCTTGTGCAATGTGCAGGAGCTCCGTCTAGTTGGTACCAACAGTTTCGATAATCTTCGAGTGGCAGATTATCCACGAAACTGTCTACAGTATTCTCCAAAATATTCAGGTAGCTTCTGGATGTTAATGACTCCTCGTATATCACGTACCTCAATTTGTCGTCCATCAACATGCAGAAGACATTAAAACTAAATTTTTCTTGAAATCCGGCTTCTTTTGTGACGTGAGGATTTTCACTGGACCAATAATGGCGATTTTTTCTATTGAAAATCCCTTCTCTCGAAAATTTCGATTCATCAGTCCAAATAATTTTATTTAAAAAAAGTGGATCTTCTTGAATGCGTGTCAACAACATTTCACAAAATTCTACTCTCTGTTGAGGATCTTGAGGCTTCATTGCTTGAATTTTGGTGAATTTATAATCATGCAATTTATGTCTTCGCAAGATTCTTTGAACCGATGAATATTTTATACCCAAATCTTCTTCAGCCCTTCTTATCGATGACTCGGGAAATGCGTGAAAATATGCTGAGACATTAATCTGGTTGTCTTCGAAAGTTACGGGTCGAGGCAAGTTTCTTGGTGCTTTTAAAGTTGATCCAAATGCATTGAAATTGTTCTGAGTTCGTATGAATTTCTTGAGGTTCATTGGCAGTAGATTCGGATACATTTCATTAAACTTTCTACATGTTCTGCTGATAATTTTGTCACACTGTCCAAAAATAATTAACAAATTCATAAGAACTTCGTTTGAATAGTTTTGTTCCATCGTTTTGAAGGTATTTGCAACTTCTGAAGTGACGAAAATGTCGATGTTATTAGGAGAATGTCACAACGCTACTGTCAAATAGTAATCATGGCCTGCTTACCAAATACCGAATGGAAATACCATTCTGAAGGGACATTTTCACAAATAAATGTTCATAAGTCCGAAACTTGACTAGTTAGGTATAGGTATGATATACATACCTATACCGAATTTTCAATAATATATAGGGTGTTTCATTTAAAATAATCAAATTTCAGCAACTTTTTCAAGCAAACGAAAAAACTGTATTTTTTTACCACCCTGTATTGAAGTAACGGAGATTAGGCTGACGTGTGGGAAGTGTCCAAGTATCACCTAACTCCAAACCAAATTTCGATATCATAGTACTTCTTAACTAAAAGATATCGGCATTTTTAGAAGTCATGACTTTCGAAGAAAAAAATTGAAATTAATTTTTATTTCGAAAACGGTAACAGACAGGTATAGGGAAATATCAAGAAAAGTTGTCGGGCAATTGTTGGAAATTTCAGAAATAATATTATATACAGAGTGTTCCATTTGAAAAATCAAAGTTGCTACTGCTTTCTAATAGAAGCGGCAACACCGCATTGTCGAAAATATTTTAGTTGGCTAGAGAATGTCCGAATATGCTCTCCAATAAATTTCCAAAGTGATCCGTTGTCTGGTTCACCAGAAACGTCTAATGTGCCATCCACCGTGAATCAGCCTGTATATGCATTCAGATTTAATTAAGAGTGGATTTGATGTATTTAAATCTCTATCTCAACTCTTACTGATACATAAGATCATTTTCACGATTTTTCATACTTTTTGAAAAATAGTTTTTGAATTCTTTTGTTTTACCTCAATTAAATAAAGTATTCATGTATCGTTTTTTTGTACAATGATTGTTATAATAATGAGAAAGTATCGATTGTTTTTCTCTCCGAATTTATAAGTAACAAAACTTAATAATCCAGTTGGTATTCCACTAATATACACGAATAGGTAGAATATTATTTACACAGCTACAGCCAGAGATTCTAAAAACTTACTGGAAATAACCCATATAGAGGGCGCTCAAAGCAGTGACTTTCGGTATTCCACAAATATTGGTGTGTGTAGCAACATGCATGAAGGGTCTTAGTGGCATCTTACACATTGAAACTACGAAGTAGGTATAGACAGACTCGTCATCAGCTGAACTATGCGAAAATCAACGAAAAAATTGTGGTATGAGCGTGCAAGTATACCACAATTGCGAAGTCTGCCACAAATACTGTTTTTTATATACACAGTGTTCCACTAATATATGTAAACGTACACACACACACACACACACACATATATATATATATATATATATATATATATATATATATATATATAAATAAATAGATAAGTACTCTTTGATCATTCCCATATTGATTTCAATTTAAGAGCCACCGGTATACAGCCGTTTCAGCCTATTGGGCATCGTCAGTACCGGGCAGGCGGTCCTCGATTGAAGACAAAATGAGAAAAAACCAAGAAAGTACCTGATAAAAATAGCTGCGTAAACGCAAGCGAAACATAAGTGGAACCACCTATTGGTGTGACACCCAAGTCAACTTGCCAAGTTTTTATGTCAGTGTTGGTGTTTTGACCAATCAACCGACAACTGCGGTAGCAGAAATTTGGGAAGCTAACCTGAAATGCCATCGGAAAACGAATCCACATGTTTCTAGAAATGATATGAAATCTAGAAAGGTTAATGCAGTCAAGCTGCTGGAAAATAATTCCATGAAAATCAAAAAATAAATAGATAAGTACTCTTTGATCATTCCCATATTGATTTCAATTTAAGAGCCACCGGTATACAGCTGTTTCAGTCTATTGGGCATCGTCAGTACCGGGCAAGCGGTCCTCGATTGAAGACAAAATGAGAAAAAACCAAGAAAGTACTTGATAAAAATAGCTGCGTAAACGCAAGCGAAACATAAGTGGAACCACCTATTGGTGTGACACCCAAGTCAACTTGCCAAGTTTTTATGTCAGTGTTGGTGTTTTGACCAATCAACCGACAACTGCGGTAGCAGAAATTTGGGAAGTTAACCTGAAATGCCATCGGTTCATTGGTTAAAACACCAACACTGACATAAAAACTTGGCAAGTTGACTTGGGTGTCACACCAATAGGTGTTTCCACTTATGTTTCGCTTGCGTTTACGCAGCTATTTTTATCAAGTACTTTCTTGGTTTTTTCTCATTTTGTCTTCAATCGAGGACCGCCTGCCCGGTACTGACGATGCCCAATAGGCTGAAACAGCTGTATACCGGTGGCTCTTAAATTGAAATCAATATGGGAATGATCAAAGAGTACTTATCTATTTATTTTTTGATTTTCATGGAATTATTTTCCAGCAGCTTGACTGCATTAACCTTTCTAGATTTCATATCATTTCTAGAAACATGTGGATTCGTTTTCCGATGGCATTTCAGGTTAGCTTCCCAAATTTCTGCTACCGCAGTTGTCGGTTGATTGGTCAAAACACCAACACTGACATAAAAACTTGGCAAGTTGACTTGGGTGTCACACCAATAGGTGGTTCCACTTATGTTTCGCTTGCGTTTACGCAGCTATTTTTATCAAGTACTTTCTTGGTTTTTTCTCATTTTGTCTTCTTCAATCGAGGACCGCCTGCCCGGTACTGACGATGCCCAATAGGCTGAAACAGCTGTATACCGGTGGCTCTTAAATTGAAATCAATATGGGAATGATCAAAGAGTACTTATCTATTTATTTTTTGATTTTCATGGAATTATTTTCCAGCAGCTGCTTGACTGCATTAACCTTTCTAGATTATATATATATATATATATATATATATATATATATATATATATATATATATATATATATATATATATATATATATTTCAATAACTTTTGTCCACAAAAAGGATTTGAAGTTTTAATAACTTCTAATTATTTTATGAGAGCGCTTTCGGTAGCAAGCTGTGCTATCATCTTTATGGCTCTACCCAAACTAAACGTTTTATCTTCTTGTTTGTTCTTTCATACGGCTAGAACGCCTTAGTGCAGGTATTTGTCTTCTCCTTTCATATGGATGTCTCCTTAAATTTGCCTGTACAGGTTGTATCCTTTGTGTTGGTGTTTATCTAGGTTCATTGTTTCTAGGAATGTGTATTGTTTTGTGGACTACATTGAATGTTATTGTGTTTTGTTGTGTCTTGTTGTGTTTTGATTTGTATTTGTTCCTCAATAAATGAATTATACCTTTTGAATTTATGGATGTTTAGGTTTTCCCAGATGTCCATACGGTTACTTTATTGACTTGTTTTATGAGTTTGATGTTTTCTGTAGGGGAAAGCTACGTTTGTTTTGTATGGCGTGTGTTGTGAGGTTTGATTTATATGTCAGTGGATTTATGTATGCTTTTTTGTGCTCGTCGTACCCTTCGATTCGCAATTCAAGTGTCGTTTGTGAAATTTTGAAAATTATAAAGATTTTACTGAAAATAGGTGGTTTGGTTTTTTGCAAATATTTCAAAAATTATTTGACACTTTTCAGATTTGAAAAAAAAATTAAGACGGGGAAATTTTGCTCCCGGACATGTAAGTCGTAAAACGGGTACTATGGCTTGCGCAAGACACGCCAACTAGGACTTTAATGAAAACATATTATTTCAACTTGTTAAATATCAAAATTTCAGGCACCTACTGGATGAATGAATAGTGATTTTCCAGTCGATTAAGCATTAGTTAACTAACAAATCTGAGATTTTTTTGGGCTATTTTTGAAAGGTCTCATTCCCGCTGAGAAAATAAAAAACTGATGTTTCTCAATTTGTTGTCAACAAATTATTGATCCGTTTTTCTGATCGGTAGCTACATGTAAATGATTTTTAAATTTATCATCTGCTATTGCTTAAAAATTATATACAAATGCGTTTTTTATAAGATAATCAAATTTTTTTAAGAAACATCTTTGATGCAAATTATGATTTAAAAAAATCGTTCCTCAAAAAAATGTATTGCTTGAAAACGGATTTGTTAATCAGCAATTTTTTTCTACCATTTGTAATCAATACTCAGGAACCATTTTTTCAATCAAAATATATCTTGGCTCTTTGATAACTCAAAAAAATGTTGACGTTGACGTTTGCTCCCGGACATGTAAGACCAATATGAAAATAAGTCGTAAAACGGGTACTATGGCTTGCGCAAGACACGCTAACTAGGACTTTAATAAAAATATATTATTTCAACTTGTTAAATATCAAAATTTCAGGCACCTACTGGATGAATGAATCGTGATTTTCCAGTCGATTAAGCATTAGTTAACTAACAAATCTGAGATTTTTTTGGGCTATTTTTGAAAGGTCTCATTCCCGCTGAGAAAATAAAAAACTGATGTTTCTCAATTTGTTGTCAACAAATTATTGATCCGTTTTTCTGATCGGTAGCTACATGTAAATGATTTTTAAATTTATCATCTGCTATTGCTTAAAAATTATATACAAATGCGTTTTTTATAAGATAATCAAATTTTTTTAAGAAACATCTTTGATGCAAATTATGATTTAAAAAAATCGTTCCTCAAAAAAATGTATTGCTTGAAAACGGATTTGTTAATCAGCAATTTTTTTCTACCATTTGTAATCAATACTCAGGAACCATTTTTTCAATCAAAATATATCTTGGCTCTTTGATAACTCAAAAAAATGTTGACGGGGAAATTTTGCTCCCGGACATGTAAGACCAATATGAAAATAAGTCGTAAAACGGGTACTATGGCTTGCGCAAGACACGCTAACTAGGACTTTAATAAAAATATATTATTTCAACTTGTTAAATATCAAAATTTCAGGCACCTACTGGATGAATGAATCGTGATTTTCCAGTCGATTAAGCATTAGTTAACTAACAAATCTGAGATTTTTTTGGGCTATTTTTGAAAGGTCTCATTCCCGCTGAGAAAATAAAAAACTGATGTTTCTCAATTTGTTGTCAACAAATTATTGATCCGTTTTTCTGATCGGTAGCTACATGTAAATGATTTTTAAATTTATCATCTGCTATTGCTTAAAAATTATATACAAATGCGTTTTTTATAAGATAATCAAATTTTTTTAAGAAACATCTTTGATGCAAATTATGATTTAAAAAAATCGTTCCTCAAAAAAATGTATTGCTTGAAAACGGATTTGTTAATCAGCAATTTTTTTCTACCATTTGTAATCAATACTCAGGAACCATTTTTTCAATCAAAATATATCTTGGCTCTTTGATAACTCAAAAAAATGTTGACGGGGAAATTTTGCTCCCGGACATGTAAGACCAATATGAAAATAAGTCGTAAAACGGGTACTATGGCTTGCGCAAGACACGCTAACTAGGACTTTAATAAAAATATATTATTTCAACTTGTTAAATATCAAAATTTCAGGCACCTACTGGATGAATGAATCGTGATTTTCCAGTCGATTAAGCATTAGTTAACTAACAAATCTGAGATTTTTTTGGCCTATTTTTGATAGGTCTCATTCCCGCTGAGAAAATAAAAAACTGATGTTTCTCAATTTGTTGTCAATAAATTATTGATCCGTTTTTCTGATCGGTAGCTACATGTAAATGATTTTTAAATTTATCATCTGCTATTGCTTAAAAATTATATACAAATGCGTTTTTTATAAGATAATCAATTTTTTTTTAAGAAACATCTTTGATGCAAATTATGATTTGAAAAAATCGTTCCTCAGAAAAAATGTATTGCTTGAAAACGGATTTGTTAATCAGCAATTTTTTTCTACCATTTGTAATCAATACTCAGGAACCATTTTTTCAACCAAAATATATCTTGACTCTTTGATAACTCAAAAAAATGTTTTTATTTAAAACACTCATTACTACTGGTTCAAACTGCTAAGTTTCAAAAATTTCTGTTGTGGAATATTATTATTGAATATCTCTCAAAGCGACAAACCAGTTGGATGAAGCAATTGAACATATGTAATTGAAGTTCAATTAAATTACATTCGAAAATTGAATGGAGTCTATCAGTACATGAGACAGATGCTACCGAACATCCATATAAAACGAATTACTATACAACAGAAGAGTTTCATATCAATAGCCTCCTATTAAGAGACCATATAGAACAGCTGTTTCAATATAATTTAACTGTGAAACTATCTATCGTCATATGGGTAGATTATTTCCCAATTCACGTCACTTGTTTTTACGCTCTTTGGTTACAGACAAACAACGAGTGTACAAAATGAAGTACAGTTGATGTTTATTCAATATTAATAATCACATTTCAATTGTCTATTTTCGTTGTGTATGTGTTTCTCATTTTGTAGTGTCATTATTTTTCACGATCTCTATTTGAAAATTAATCTGGAAATTTCCATTCCGATTTCACCAACCCGTCTACTGTTTAGCATGTTTAGTTTGCGTGTTCGGCTATTTTCTGCTTCCGAAAAAAATGGATCAAAGAAATTGCATCAAAAAGTGTTTTGCAACAAAACCATTCCATAGACTTCAGTTTATTAAGATTAGTTGGACAAGTTAACAACAACAGGCACCTAGATGCCTATGAGAGTGTAAAAATAAGTAAACACAATAACATTATGAATAACGATGATGGACTTATACCAAAGAGCATACTATATAGCTTCTTAAAATAATATTGTTGGGTTTACTGATTACTACATAAGGACACATTGCAAAAATAAATTTAGATATGCAATATTGTGAAATTAATTTTATATAGCTGAAAATTGTTTTATATACAGCTATAACAGTTAAACATATTGTAAAATAAGAGATAAGGAAAAATTGTAAAATTAATTTAGGTTGGTATACCTGTATGGGTGGTACACCTGAATGGTTGGGATATCTATATAGCATAAATAGGGTTAGCTTTGAGTTAGTTTCTAGTTTTAATCTTCCTCTTTGAAGATGATCACTTGGTGATCAAAACATGTGTCGAGGTGTTGAAAATAACGATTTGGTGTTGGGAAAAAACTCCAGTAATATAGAATATTATCAATGATAATAATATGAAATTCAGGATAGACAAATGTGCAGTGGTCCATCTCAAAAGAGGACGATGCGGGGCCTATGGTGAGAATGTGCAGCTCGTAGATGGAAGCCATCCTACACCATTTGGATGCCGGAAAAACGTGTACTCACCCCTGGGTTGCGGTTGCTGTATTTCTTGATATTGAAGGAGCTTACAATTCACTACCTGGATTTATAGGATCGTGTTTGGCTGGGAAAGGTATAGAATCGACCATAACTAGCTGTATCTATGCCATTCTGGTAAACAGAACTGCAACTGCGACTCTTCAAGGCGAAGCCATCAGGTTCAGGGTCATCAGGGGCTGCCCTCAAGGCAGCCCCTGACCGTGGTCATCTTGGCAAGGTCCACGTCGGAAAGGGTAGATTGTAATATCCTTCAAAGCATGTTGGACGTTGTTCACAGTTGGTGCCTGAGGGAACAGATGTCTGTCAACCCCAGCAAAACTGTGATAATACCCTTCACCAGGAGGAGAAAGTTGGACGATCTAACGCCACTTTTCCTCAATGGACATTGTCCTTGCAATTTCAATCCATTTCTCTTCTGAAGGTTGAGGCATTACAATGGAAGTAATATTTTTCCAGATCGCTTCGCATTCTTCTTGTACTATATTTCTCACGCTAGTAAATCCCATACGATAACTGAATGCCAGAGAACGAAAAGAGTGTCCAGTAGCCAAAAATCTGTGAACAAATGTTTAATGTTGTTATTTTTGTTACAGTTGAAAAGTGCAAAGACAACTGGACAAAATTAAAAGATGCATATGCCAGCGCAATAAAACGGCGTAAAAATGAAAAAAGTGGACAAGCCGCACCACAAGTGATAGCATGTAAATACGAAGAGCAAATGAATTTTTTACGCCCTCACATGGACTAAACATATCACTGCCTTGCACTACAAGTACTAAGCTTAATATTCTCTATCCATACGAAGACAGTCCGATAACTAAACGTGAGATACATGATACCCTAAAATTAATGAAAAATAAAAAGTCATCAGGCGTTGATGATCTATCTATGAGTACTATTAAGAGCATAATAGATGCTATAATCGACCCACTCACTTATCTTTTCAATCAATCATTCATTCAAGGATATTTTCCAGATGAATTCAAAAAAGCTCTAATTTTACCGTTGTTTAAAAAAGGTAGTAGAGACGAAATAGATAACTACAGACAAATTTCTCTGCTTTGTGAACTTTCCAAACTATATGAGAAATTAGTGGCTAACAGAATTATCAGCTATCTGGAAAGTAATACCCTGCTAACAAACTGCCAAGACGGTTTTAGGAAAAATCATTCTATTGAAACAGCTAGCTATTGTTTTCTCAGTCATATTTATGAAAAACTTGATAAAAATGATTTTATTATCAGTGTGTTTTTTGACCTATCAAAAGCATTTGACACGGTATCAACTAATTTTGTGTTGACCAAATTAAGTGTGCTTGGTTTGCCTAATAACATAGTACTATGGTTTAAGTCTTACTTGAGTGGTCGTAGCATAATTGTAAAGCAAATAAATTCAATGTCTAATGAACGCGAGGTTAGATTGGGGGTTCCCCAAGGCTCTGTTCTTGGTCCCCTATTGTTTTTAATTTTTGTCAATGATCTGTCGGAATATATGAGTGATTGCTATTCAACTATGTTCGCGGACGACACCACCATTACAGTCGCTGGACCTACTACAGATGATTTGCTAACAAAAGTTAGACTGATTATAGACCAGTTCACAAGCTGGTGTGATCGTAATCGTCTAGTTCTGAATACCTCAAAGTCGGTATCGATGAGATTTTATAATAGAAGTAGGGGTACCATAAGTGAATTAGCTCAGTGCGATAATATCAATATCAATGCAGCAAACGAAGTTAAATTTTTAGGAACAATTCTGGATGAAACATTAAGTTGGGATCAACACATCGATAGTGTCTGTAAAAAACTAAATAAAGCATATTTTGCGATCAAGCAAATGAAAAACTGTGTTGACCAACAAGGTCTATTGGCAATCTATTTCGCTATGGTTTATTCCCATATTTCACTCAATATAATGTCTTGGGGTTCTGGTAGAGATTTTAATAGGATATTTGTAGCACAAACACGTATTGTAAGATTGATTTTCAATATGGAATATAGAGATAGCTGTAAACCGATATTTGTCAGAATGCAACTATTATCGGCACCATCAATTTATCTGTTCAAATGCGTTAATTTTGCGAGAAAAAATCTGTCCACTTTTGCAACCAATGCATCTTCCCACAATCATAACACGCGGCATGGTAGCTTATTGAGAATACCAGCCCATACCACATCTAAATTTAAAAACTCTCCCCAGTAATGTGCTATTACGTTTAATAATAAACTACCCAACTTTTTAAAAAACTCCAAATCAGACAATATTTTTTCTAAAAGTACTAAGGAATTTTTTATTGAAAAATGTTTTTATAATGTACAAGAGTATCTGGATGGCAACTTCAGCTGAGTTTTATTTTGTTTAGTATACTAACAAACTCTCATTGAGATTTTAAACTTTATATCTTACTTACTTGCTATATAAATGTATATGTTTAGTCGGTTGGTAGCCAAGTGGTTCGGCGTGGGTGATTTGTTCACTCACTCGAATTGACTGCCGTGTTGGTCGGTGGTTCAAGCCCTAGTCTGAACGATCGATCTTCACTTGCTATCATCCAACCCGTGTTAAGAATCACACGCTAAAAGGTAAGACCTCGTTAATCCTTAGCTCGCACAAGTTTCGACTTCTGAGGGTTGTCGTTCGTAGGGGTGCGACAGCTGGTTAACGGAAAAACAGATTTTAAACAGTATAAATAGTACCTGTTGACATACCATATGTACATATTGTACCTCAGTGGCTGAAATTATTATTATCATTAATCGAGGAACTCCAGAACTAATTTGACAGAGCCAACACCAGAATCATCTATAGAGATGACTCCATATAGCCCCCCTGACGTTTTCGTTAATGGCTCGCAAAACAGCTCAGCATCGCAACCTCCACAAACTCAAAGTTTGGATGCTAGCTGGAGTAATGGATCTCAAAGGAGATCAGCGTCAAAACGAACATTATCAGAGAATACCAAAGCTAGCTTACAAGATATTAATGACTTGATGAAGTCGTCAAACGAGTTAAAAAAGCAAAGGCAACACGCTAAGCCAGATATGGATGATACTGACTAATTTTTTTTGAGTATGAGTAAGGCAGTCGAGGCGCTCCCAAAACTCGATCAATGCAAAATAAAGTTGGATTTACATACAACTGCTTCTCAAGCTGAAATTCGAAAACTCACTCAAACAGATTACGTATTAAAGACACCGCTTAGTATAGTATCTCGAACAAATATTCCATCGAGTTCTTACCAACCTATCCAATCATCTATATCCATCCAGTCATGCAAAAGTGTCCAATCATATGATTTTTCAGGCAGCACACTGGGGATAAACTCTTATCAGGAGCTTATTCAATCTCTCACAACCATACAGCCATTCAACAGTCCAGAAATCGGCAGTCCAGAGTCTCGTGATTCGAGAACGAACATGGAAGAACATTGGTAACTTAATATATCAGGACTATTTTTGAAAATGGTTGAGTAATGAATATTGATGAATAATGTTCTTGATTATTTGAATAATAAATAAAAATAAAACTTACCTTAAACATACAGCAAGCTTTTCTTTTGTTCCAATAGGTCGACAAAATTGGGTTTGCATTTTTTGATATCATTTTCTACCATAGAATGTAATATCTCAAATTGATTTTTCGACATCCTGAAATATTGATGAATCTTTCTTCATCACACTCCAGTTCTTTTACTATAAATGTTATTCGCTTCGACTACCTCTCCGATCATTTATTGGATGAACCCAATATTTTCTCTTCTTTCTTTTCTTTTCAAGTAAACCTAACATTAGCAGACACGCAAGGTTTTCTTCAGTATCACTATCCGAATCGGAGGAAAACATTGTAGATGCTCCACCACTGTATTGACTCGAAATAACGTCAGAACGCGCCCCGACACGACAGAATAGTATGCACACTCGCCGTCACGTCAGAGAGCATCACAACACACCACGACACAATAATATAATTCCGGCTTTACATTGGAGCGATAAACTTGCGAGAAGCAATACGAATCATCACGATAATGCACTTGCTCACTCGTTATTGTTTGTTCGTAATTTTCTGGTCAAAAACAACACCGTAATCATGCTTCGGCCACCGTATTCACCAGATTTGCCCCCCTGTGACTTTTCCTGTTACCAAGTTCAAAGAGCGATATTCATCGTCGTTTTAATCAGGTTGGAGCCTTGCTCCCTTACCCTTTGGGCTGGTTTTCGTCAGAGGGACAAACGGGTCATGACTGATTTTTGATGGTGGCATGAAAGTCCTCAGACATCCATACCGCCCTTCGCGGTGTACCCCTACCTGGCTGGGGTGAGATGGATGAAGATATTATTCATCTGTTAACGAAGGACATAGAGGCCTCATTCGACAGTGTCGGGGCCTTCTATATCGAGAGGGTTCGTCTACAGCGTAATCTATAGCTTCTCTGACTAACGGATTTTCGTGAGTCTCAGCGTAATCTAAAACTCGCCGGTTCCTCGACTGGATGGACTGCTGAATGGAAGGCAGCTTCAAATCTCTGCGGATGGCTTCATTCCGCACGAACCACGAAGCATTCACAATCATCCGTACAATTTTATTTTGTAAGGTCTCCAAGATGGAGATGTTAGTCGGAGCCGCTTGTCCCCAAACGCCTGAAGCGTACATGATGACAGACTTGAACATCGTGTTATAGATCGTGATTTTATTCTTTAGGCTTAGCTTGGATTTTCTATTGATCAAAGGGTACAGGTTTGCCACCCGACCCTGGATCTTTGCCTTCACGCTTAACAGATGCGGGTTCCAGGTGAGCCTACGGTCTATAAGAAGACCTAGGTACTTGACCCACGTTTGCCAGTTAATCTCCCTTCCAGAGATTCTTACTTTCATAGCCGGAGAAGCTGCCGTTTTTCCCATAATTATTGCCTGAGTTTTTTCCGGGTTCACTTGGATCTTCCACTTGAGGTACCAGCGCTCGCGGTCGCCCAATGCATGTTGCATATAGACGATCCCGAGCTCCCGACCCATGGAAGATGAGAGGAGAGCCGTGTCGTCGACGTAAAGAGATACCTTCACATGCTCGGACCTCGGAAGGTCGCTGGTGTAAAGGGAGTAAAGCGTGGGAGAGAGCACGGCCCCCTGTGGTACTCCAGCAAGGATCTCTCTATTGTCAGACAGAGAGCCCTCTACTCTAACCTGAAATGTTCTGCCTTTCAGGAAAGACCCAATCCACCGGATCAGGCCCCGAGGCAGGTCGAACGCGATTAATTTGTGTAGAAGGCCTTCATGCCAAACACTGTCGAAGGCTTTCGAAATGTCTAATAAGACTAAGTGAACTTTTTTGTTCCTGTTTAGCTCCGCGATGGTATTTTCGACCAGTGTCAGAGCCTGCAACTCAGTGGAATGTTCTCTCCTGAAGCCGAATTGCTCGTCAGGCAGAACATTTCGGTCCTCAACTTCTTCGTTGAGCCTTTGAAGTATGACTCTCTCAGCCAGCTTAGCCGCTGACGAGAGGAGACTAATCGGGCGATAATTCTGCAAGAAAAGCCTGTTCTGCCCCTGTTTTGGGAGCATGACGACGACCGCATGTTTCCACCTTCTGGGGAAGTATCTTAGAGCCAGAGAGCTGTTAATGATGGACAGTAGGCTCTCAACGCAGTTTTCCGGGAGCTTCTTCAATAACTTGTTTGTTATTGAGTCAACCCCTGGGGCTTTCTTGGCCTTTGCGGCCTTGATATAGCCCTTTAATTCTTCCACAGAAGCCAGACGAATGACATCATCGTCATCCTCCCTGAGGATGCGGTGAACCCGAACTTCAATCAGAATATCGCGATCGATGTCGTCGTTGTCGTCAACGTTAAGTTGAAACTGACATTCCATCGTGTCAGCAAAAGCCAACGCTTTGTCAGCGGGGGAGTAGCACACTCCGCGCTCTCCGTGAATGGGTGAGGGAGCTGCCTTCTTTCTTTTGTTTCTACGAGTGATTCGCCAAAGCTCGTTACTCCCAGGCTCAATGGTTTCCAACAGCTCCTCCCACCTCTCATTTCGGTGATCAATGATGGCCTGTTTTACTTGATTGACCATCCTGTTTGTCGCTGTTTTGTCTCCTGGGAAGAGTGTTCGCTGATAGATCCTTCTCAGGCGATTTCTCTCTCGTATCAAGGCTTTGATACGAGAGGGAAACTCATTATAGCTCTTCAGCGGACACTCCTCACTGGAGGTGGCCGTCCGAAAAGCATCATTCACAGAGGTCTCGAAGCGGTGAACTGCCGCGTCGAGTTCGTTGGGAGAGCGGAGACCCTCAGGAGGGGCGCGCATCTCTCCGAGCTGACCTGTGAAGATATCCCAATCCGTCTTATATCTCATGCAATAATCAGAGGAAGGAAGATCATCACCCAATACCAGGATTACTGGATTATGATCGGAATCCAGTTCCGACTGAACGTAAATTTCGCTAGTCAGAGAGCCCCAAGAAAGCCCCAAAAAGTGCTCATCAGAAATGCTTCGAGAATTGAAAAAGATGCTAGCGCAAGTGTTTTGTATCTGAGGGGGACTACTTTGGAGGGGAAAAAATAGAAATTGATGGATAAATATATATTTTTTGAGAAAAATGAAAATTCACCTTATTTATTGAGCAGAGTAGCATAAAGTTTCATTTCTAGAAGCATCGAATGAATTCATGGCGGTCCTTGAATGATTGATTTTACATTGAAAAATCAACATACTGAGATCACCGATTATTTTGATGAGCACATAAAGTGAGAGAAGAATGATTCATTCCTCAATAAATAATACCAGTCAAAAGAATCTAGAGCGTTATTTCGTTATGGATATCCAACTGACATTTATTTCTACAGAAATAAATTGTGGTGACCCCGATTGGAGTAAAAATAAACTCACATGCAGATTCATTAAACGATAAATTCAATGAAGATTTTTACATTATCATGAATTACTCAACTCGGGTTATTCTTTTACCATTGAAATATTTACCAATGTAAATATATTAATTTTCAATTGTTAACTGATAGAGTGGGTGATGATACAGAAACATAACCTTTAGGAGTTAAGAATTTTATAGGTATTTGATTTTTATTAGCTCAATGAAATTAAACACCTGATAGTATGCATAAGGAATTTCCACTTTATCTTCTGCAGTCATTTTGCGATGACTTATAAAGGAATTACTTGATGTTGATATTCGCTTATTTTCTTTGTAATTGTTCGAATCCGAGGTCGTAATTTGGTATGATCAACTCTTGAGTTCGGACTTCCATTGTCTAATATAATATAACTTTTGTTTGAAGGTGATTGACAATGTTTCATGATGAATTTCACTGGTTCGGACTTCCATTGTCTACTTATAAAATGATTTGAAATCCCTGAAACAACTAAAAAAGAATAATTAAAAATGAATTGCTGAAAATAACAATTATATTAAGCAAAATAAACCTGAAATGAAATGATGGTGAAATAAACTACACGTAAAAATATAACAATTGAATAAATGAAAACAAAATAATAAAAAGCGTAGAGATTCCAAGTCACGTTAGTTCACGACGTTTCGATTGTTAGTATCTACAATCGTCTTCGGGTGATGACTGGACTGATTCCTCCGAGAGATGACTATTTATAGGTCATTGAAATACTTTCACTTATCCCTGCTTTCCATTTTCCGCTTACTGGTTCCGTGGGAGATGACCGTTTTGGCGGGAGTTGGCCATTTTTCGCTTGATGATGGGTTTCCATATGTTGCGCATTTCTACGCTGGCCTGGCTGAATACGTTGTTGAACAACATGTATGCGGCTTCCTTGAATTTTCTCCTAAACCAATGTTCCTCTTTGTGCAAGATCTCAGCTTGAGACCACTCGATGTTGTGTTGATGTGTCCAAACATGGTCTGCTATTCCTGATTTGCTGGTTTCCCCTCGCTGTGTGTGCTTCTTGTGCTCGGCAATGCGAACATTCAATGGCCTCTTAGTTTCAAGGAAGCCGCATACATGTTGTCCAACAACGTATTCAGCCAGGCCAGCGTAGAAATACGCAACATATGGAAACCCATCATCAAGCGAAAAATGGCCAATTCCCGCCAAAACGGTCATCTCCCACGGAACCAGTGAAGCGGAAAATGGAAAGCAGGGGTAAGTGAAAGTATTTCAACGACCTATAAATAGTCATCTCTCGGAGGAATCAGTCCAGTCATTACCCGAAGACGATTGTAGATACTAACAATCGAAACGTCGTGAACTAACGTGACTTGGAATCTCTACGCTTTTTATCATTTTCTTTTTTCATTCCTTTATTTTTATTCATTCAATTGTTATATTTTTACTTGTAGTTTATTTCACCATTATTTCATTTCAGGTTTATTTTGCTTAATATAATTGTTATTTTCAGCTATTCATTTTTAATTATTCTTTTTTAGTTGTTTCAGGGATTTCAAATCATTTTATATAGTAGACAATGGAAGTCCGAACCAGTGAAATTCATGATATAAATTGAATTGAAATCCCTGAAAGAATCTGTGAACAAATTAACTGAAAAAGCAATTCTATTGTGCAAAAAACTGAAATTACAATGGAATAACATACAAGCAACAACAAAAAAAATTGAACTATGAATTTCTTGTTGATGATTTTTTAATTTTTCAGCTCGTGTTGATAGGTCAATTTTATCTCGGTTATTGCTTGTATGTTATTTCATTGTAACTTCAGATTTTTGCTTAATGAAATTCAACCTAATTTTTGAAAAATTTTATTCAAAAATGAAAATGATAGGGGAGGGGTGGGCATAGTGGCCACCCTAAGGAACATCTATTTTTTTCCACCCCTAAACTTTTTAGAAACATTTCTTAAATCCCTTCAACATTTAGTATGGTTACTCAGGCCTGATCCAAAAATAGAAACGAATTGATTTTTGAACTTATTTGTACAAAATTTTGACTTCACCAAAAGTGGCCACTTTAGGCCACTTTAGGTAAAGTGAAAGTGGCCACTTTAGGCCACTAGGTAGGGCAAAGTGGCCACTGCCTAAATGGATTTAGGTAGTATGGAAAAAATAAAACACATTCAGTTCCAGAACTCAAAACGATTGTATTAGGGTTTTAAACAAAAATAGGCATTACCGAAAGTTTGGGAAACTATGAAATCACTGGTATTTACATAAATCACAAATAAACTCATCGTCCTCCTCTTCGGCTCCTGTGCAGGCTTCGTGAGCCCATTTGAGGCACCCAGAACATCTAATCTAGCCTTCGTTGTCCTTGGATTTCGAGTAACAATCACCACAGAATAAACAATAGACGTCGCTGACGTTACCTTCATCATCATCATCATTATAGAGATCGTCATTCTTTTCCTTAAACAATGCGCGTTTTCCTTTATTTTCAATTTTAGCCACCCTTTTCTTAGGAGCCTGCTGTTTCTTTTCGATATTCCTTCCTCTTTTTGCTTCTAGTCTACGTTGTTCCGCATTCTCTTTATCTTCTTTTTCTTTCCTAATTGCCATGAGAGTGGCCTGATATGGACTGAATGTAAGAACTGTTGCTGTTCCTTTCTTTCGCTTAGTTTCTCTTTTGATAATCCTATTGAACTTGGGGACAGGAACAATTTCTCGTGGACTCACAGCAAATGAAGTAAACTTCTTGTTTGGTGGACTGTTCCAATTTGAAGTTGTTTCTAGTGAACCAACTGATGAAGTGCTGGGAATAGACGGATCAAATGTGGCAGAAGGAATTCCACTGCTAGACCTGATTGGATGATCAACAGAAGGTAGGGATACCATTATGAAGGCGGTATTGGGGTTTTCAGAACCACCAAGGAGATCTGTTGAGCTACTTTTGTTGACAGTCTGAGACGAAGATGCACAAACTTGTATGATGGTGTTCTCTTCTCCTGGCGTAGGGTCTTCTTATAGAGTTATTTCTGTTGTTTCAGCAGCTGCATAATCCGGTTCTGTAAACACATTTCTGTCGATTGGCACGATTCCACATTTTCTAAAGCCTTTTATGGCGATAACTGGTGTAGCTGCCTTCAAAAACGCTTCACCAAGTAGCCGAGAAACCTGAAATTGAGTCGCTGTCTGTCCAGGGACTTATTGAAAGGTGCCATAAACGCAACGGAATGCAAAAAACAGTGACATGATTGTCTCTGGCTTTTTCGATGAAGTCTAAGTTGTTCGTGTGAGTTGCATGACAGTCTAGTCATCTTTTGTTGGCTTTGAAAATTTTAAGAAGTGGTCAAACCATGAGGTGAATATTTCCATTTGTATCCAACCAGTAGAATGACATGCAAAAGCTGATCCAGGAGGTGCACCATCTTGCAGTTCAACTTTCATTCTACGCCTTGGTAAAATCACAAATGGTGGTATGAATGTCCCTCCAGCCGAAACACAGACTACAAAAGTTGAAAGAACGCCTCGTTCAGCAGATGTTAAAGAGCCGACTTGTCGAGGACCTTTTAGAGCAAAGACCTTGGACGACTTGGACTGGACTGTCAAGAGTCCAGTCTCATCAACATTTTACACCTTATGGGGTGAGAATACGTGATCGTTCTGAATGCCTGCCTTCCAAAATGTCAAAAAACTTTGATACATCAGTTTTGTTAAACGCTTGAGCCCGTGCAGCTGAAGTCGCCTCAGGCTTCCGTAATGCAAACATAGGCAATATTTCCCAGCAGCTTTTTTTTCATGACTAAAGTTATGAGGTATGCAATTATTAACAGCGAGTTTGTGGACAAGAGCCTGTAGATCAGCGACTGTTACACCAAAAAAACGGACTTTCATGTCCAAAAGATGGTTAACTATTTCTTTTTCCTGCTCCTCAGTAAATATGGGCTGAAAGTGACCAAGAACCTTTTTTGTGTTTACTGCTTGAACATGTTTGTCAAGTGCACGCCGTTTTAAAGTATTTTGAGGTACCTGCAACCTTTCAGCTGCGGTTTGCCAAGGCAACCCGTCCTTCTTCACTGCATCAATGGCCTTTTACATAGCTTGAGAGTTCCAGGACTGCTGGGCGGTTTTTTTTTATACTTGGACACCATACTGTTCTTCTTCTGAGAAAAAACACGGAATTAGAATAACTGAAGTTTGCCGTAATCTGGCTCTTGATATTATAGGCCTATTTAGTATTGTTTGTGATGAATGCAGTTTCAAAAATCAAGTTTTATGCAACATACATTGCGGGCAAAGTGGACACATTCGCGGGCAAAGTAGCCACAGCTGTGGCCACTTTGCCCTCTAGCACGCCATTTTCTAAATACAATTTTTCACGTACAACCCGTTGTAGTATCTACTGTTGAGACATATGAATTCAAAGCTGGAAACATGTTGTTTTGCACGATTGATGTACAATTTACTTCACCTAGGCCTATAATAAAATAAAGCGAAACATGTGATGCACTTACCTATCATCAGAGGGTCGAAAAAGTGGAAAATTTGCGATATCTCGGTGAAAATGCATCTGAGTGGCACCAAACTACAACACAATAACAACGGCTGCCGGGCAAGTAGTTGTGACTATTGCTGCGAGGCTGCAGCACTATACAGGGAAGAAAACTTCAAGTGGCAACTTTGCCCGCAGTGGCCACTATGCCCACCCTTCCCCTACTTGTTTCCATCAATACGCAAAGTTTAACTTTGAACCATATTAATCTGTAATCTCTTCAACTCGCCTTTGAACTCCAGAATGCGTTTATCAAATAAAACCATGTACTTCAAGTAATTGAAACAACGTCTTTTGTGAGATCTTCATCATCCTATATGTACTAATGGTATTCATACCATGTATGAAAAATGCAAACCTTCAATCAATCATGAATGTCGTCACTTGATTCATTTGAAATAATTAAACAGTGTCATTAGCTATTCGAAGACGATTTAGTATGCGTTGAACAATGAAGGACACGGCTAAAAGCGAATGAAATTAACCTTTTTCAAATACTCTTCATTGCCATAGAATGTTCCTTTGAGGCTATGTTTGTTTGAAATAAGGATTATTTTCATTGTTTTCTGTCAAGGTTACATTTCAATTAATTACATGCTGTTTTTGAGTAGATTCGTATTTGCAGAGAAATATAGTTACAATTAAAATGTTTACTCACTTATAAGGTTCCATTAAAATCACATTAGGTATTATTTCAACTTCTACCTACTTCCTTTTGAAAAAGAAACTAATTCTCTTATGCGAGAAAAAATGAAATGGAAAGCTTTTGAAGAGTAAATAATAATCAAATGATTATTTTTTTTCATTTTGGCTCTATTAAACTCTCAAATGGATGTAATTGTTACTCTCTTTATGTAGGTACTATTACTTCACCAAATATTTGAAATGTGTTGAAACGAAAACTTTCCATATTTCCAGTGAAATTCTCCCACGACTCACAACTTCCAAAAATGTAACTTGTCAAGCTCCAATTTCATCTCGATCGGTCTTTGATCAGGAGCCAATCAGTAATAAAATATATGTAGTAATTCAGGAAAAAATTATCTGCTATTGATCTCTGAATTTATTTTTTAAAGCACAAATTATGACTAGACAAAAGAAAAGCTGAAAATTCAAGTTCGATTCTTGAGAAAACTTATACTTCATGGAAGTGTTCACACATTATAAGGTCAAGAGCATAGTGCAAAAGCAACTGGTGTAAGTTTGAATACAACTCAAATGGAAGAAGTGGAAGATGGTGTGTCGTCCTCATTTTTCACTCCAACTGGAGAAACAATCAGAAAAGCTCCAAAAACTTCTTCCATGAATTTGACCAAGGTATTCTCAGTAAATATGACATTAACGTTTAATAATTTAGAAATAAAGATCGACTTCACATGAATATAAACAATAATAATTCCGAATGATCTATGGAGTCGAAGAATGTAAACTTTCACGGCCGGAGATAACTGTATGAAGTCTATTTTCCGGGTTTTCTGGCAGACCACGGCCAGAAAACCCGGAAAATAACATTCATACACGATCTTTGGAGTTATTGAAGTATTGGAAGAAATTGCATTCAGATAGAGTAGAAATTATAATACGTGGAAAATGAGAAATGTAACATGGCTTTTACCATGACTTTGCCTCAGCCACTGTATTCTCCAGGATTGGCACCTTGTGACTTTTTTATTACTGGAATTGAAGAGGCCCATGAAAGGACGGTGTTTTGCGATGATTGAGGAGATAAAAACCTAATAGCTGACAGAGCTGAAGGATATACCTGTGTAGATCAACTAACAACTTGAGTAACTTGATCTGATTGATTCTAATTAGGAAAAAAACAAGTTCAAACCAAGTAATACGAGTGCGTAAATCTGGCGAAAAGCTTTTATATCATATAAATTGTGTAATGACAGCAACAAAATTTTTGAAGGAAAATATTTCTCAAATTTACTGCACTGCACTGAGGCTAAATCTTATCATTTAATTGAATTTGAATCTTATTATTCACAATCAAATTTCGAAAAGTAATTGAAGAATGAATAGCTTTACTGTAATTCAAATCTCATTTTTATTTTTTTAGGGCGTGAATAAAAACTATTTTTTATTTATGGTGATTGTGAGGTCACTAAATGTGTATTAAATCAATTCGGACTTCCATTGTCTAATTTGATATGAATTGATTTGAAATCCTTGAAAGAATCTGTAAAAAATTAAATAGATTAATCGAAAAATAATAATTTTCTGAAATTACAAAGAAATAACATACAAGCAACCACAAAAAAAATAAAAAATTGAAATATTAATACAAGCTGAAAATTAAAAAAATTAAAAATATTATCAACACGGAATGAAAATTAAAAAATTCCAAACCAAGTTGTGTCATGAAGTTTCGGTTATTGGTATCCACAATCGTCTTCGGGTGATAACTGGACTTATTCCTCCGAGATCTGACTATTTATAGACTGCTTTCACCTATTTCCTCTTTCCTCTCTCCGCTTCATCGGTTTTAGCGGGAGATGACCGTTTGGCAAGAATTGGTCGTTTTCCGCTTGATTAGAGGTTTCCATATGTTACGTATCTCTACGCTAGCTTGACTAAATGCGTTGTTGGATAACATATACGTGGCTTCTGTGAATTTCCTCCTAAACCAGTGTTCCTCCTTGTGGATGATTTTAGCTTGAGACCACTTGATGTTATGCTGATGAGTCCAAACATGCTCTGCTACTCCGGATTTGCTGGTTTCTTCTCGCTGTGTGTGTTTCTTGTGCTCAGCAATGCGAACTTTCATTGGCCTCTTAGTTTCACTGATGTATGATTCTCTGCACTCGCAGGGTAAACGGTAAATGCAATTCTTAGAATCGCAGTCCGCGTTTGGTGACCTGGTTTTCGTGAGGCTGCTACGGATAGTGTTCCCAGATCTAAACCAGGTCCCGATGTTATACTTGGACTCAATCCTTCTCATCCTTTCCGATAATCCTCTGATGTAGGGAAGTATAAGTACTGGTTGTGGCGGCTTCTCTTCCTTGTGGAGCTTTTGCTGTCTTCTAGCTAAATCCTGTTCTACCATCACTCTGAAGTAACCATTCTGTTGAAGGTCATTTTTGATGATGCCTAGTTCCTTTTCGAGACATTCCTTTGCATTACACAACCCGAAGGCACGGTCTAGTAGAGTCTTGATGATTCCTCTCTTAGTCCATTGATGGTGGTTGGATTTCTGGTTCAGATTTTCAATTTTCAGCTTGTATTATTATTTAAATTTTTTTTTGGTTGTTGCTTGTATGTTATTTCTTTTTAATTTCAGTTTTTTTTTCAATAAAATTGTTATTTTTAGGTTGATCTTTTCAATTTTTTACAAATTCCTTCAGGGATTTCAAATCAATTTATTTTAAATTAGACAATGGAGGTCCGAACTGATGAAATACACCACGGAACATTGTCAACCACCCTCAAACAAACGTCACTAAATGTGTTACATAATCAATCAACATATATTTTTGAATTTAATAAAAATAAAAAGTCCAACATTATGAATGTTATCAATACAATAACTACTTTTTTTTTTTATGAAAACACCCGAATCAACATATTTTATCATTATAATTCACTTTCAAGTTAACATAACAAAGTGTAATGAGTACCAACCGGAAATTATTAGTTAACATTTTGTGTTTTGTAATTAGCAATGAATAAATTGATTCCTTGATTATTCGCATGTTTGGAACGACCTTCCTTATTCAGTCATCTTCTTTTTTATTTGTGTATAGTAATCTCGCTAAGATCCTAACAAGGGTTATCTGGTTACTCGGAATGTTGTTTTGAACACGCTATAAAATTATTTTTAAGGCATGAGTTCATTAAAAATGAATGAAGGAGGAAGCAATATTTACTGACGATGAGATATGTCCTAAGATCAATGACTATGAAAACATTTGTCAATCAAATTCTAATGGAAAGTAATTTACTACATTTCTAAAATAAACAATGCGCATTTTGCATATCCATTGTTTTTTGAATATCGAGTTAAAGGACCATCACTTTTGAATCTCCAATGATTTTCTTTTTGAAGAGAATATGATAAATAATGTGAACATCTGCAATTTCGTTACATTTCCAAATGAAGATTGCTTTATATAGCTCATAGAAAACCTTACCTCAACGGCACTTAATTGGCGAAGAAACGTTTGCCAGCCTGACTTTTTGGGCCATTGCTGGCAAGCCTTTACTGGCCCGTCTAGTCTGTGTTCCACCAATAGATACAAGTATATATGTATACGAGGTCTCGTATGAAGTAAATTTTAATTTTTTTCAAAAAAATATTTTGTTCATTTCAAAGTAGATCCCCCCCCCCCCCCGAAGCAGTTCTAACCAAATCGTTCATGAAAATTTCCTTGTTGCATCAGATGTAAATTTGTTTGAGACCAGTATAGTTCAAACTCTACTTTACTTTGCCAAACTTTCGCTTCTAGTGGGAAGCTTCTTCAGGGCCTATAGTTTATTGAGTTGTGGTTTTTTGCCAATGAATGAAATTACAAATCACACTTACAGTATTTTTCACTCATTTTTACTGTAAGTATGATTTGTAATTTCATTCGTTGGCAAAAAAAAACCACAACTCAATAAATTATAGGCCCCGAAGAAGCTTCTCACTAGAAGCGAAATCTTGGCAAAGTAAAGCAGAGTTTTGATTTGATTATTCCCATATTGATTTCAATTTAAGAGCCACCGGTAGACAGCTGTTTCAGCCTATTGGGCATCGTCACTACCGGGCAGGCGGTCCTCGATCGAAGACAAAATGAGAAAAAACCAAGAAAGTACTTGATAAAAATAGCTACGTAAACGGTGGCTCTTATATTGAAATCAATATGGGAGATAAAAGTCGAAATTTCCAGATAAAAGTCGAAATTACGAGATGAAAGTCGAAATGACGAGATAAAAGTCGCAATTACGAGATAAAAGTCGAAATTTCCAGATAAAAGTTGAAATTATGAGATGAAAGTCGAAATTACGAGATGAAAGTCGAAATGACGAGATGAAAGTCGAAATTACGAAATAAAAGTCGAAATTATGGTGGATCAAATAAGCAAATAATCTTTGGCCCTTCTACGCTTCCGTATTTTTCCAATTTGTAGTCAAGATTTATGAATATATACTGGTTTATATTGTGTAGTAACTTTTGGGGGTGAACTTTTTGGTTTGCCTCTTAGTACAGTCCAGCAAATTCGCTAATCATTCAGCTTTCTTTATTTTTCAAAAAACAGTAAAAATAGCTTTTCGAAATGTAACCATCTGAAGAGAAATGCTAATTTTCAAGACTTCGACTCATAAGCAATATTTATAAATTAATATGGTTCAAAAAACGAAAAAAACACGTTTTCAACATCGAACTGAAAAGTTGAAAATATTTTTTTAAATAAGCTTAAAATAATAATATTTTGAAACAAACAACAACAATATTTTGAAAAAATACTGGTATTTTCCGTTCGTTTATATTTTAGGCTTATTTAAAAAAATATATATAACTTTTCAGTTCGATGTTCTTTAAAAGCGTGATTTTTAGTTACTTAAACCATATCTATTTCTCATTTTTTAGTTTCGAATGCTATAAAAGCGTGTTTTTTAGTCTCTTTGAACTATATTTATTTCATCTAAATTTTGGGATCAATCAGCCGTACATTGTTTAGAAAAATGACCATTGATATTTTCCGATTCCGGAGAGGGAGCCTGAAAATCAGCTACCAAGCCCAAGGCAGCAGGTGCGCTTGTTAATAAAAAAATATACTTATTTCAGATAAAGAAATACATGTAAAGTGAGTTCGAATTATATCAAGGAGGTTATACGTACAGCGCCATCTGACAGTGAATGGATCAAGCAATAATGTCGATAATTTTGTCAAATAGAGATCCCAAGCTTGAGAGTTACAAACAAATAAACATACTGAAAAGAGAAATGAAAATTTCTGTTTTTTACCACTTTTAATTGTAACTAACGTTACTGCAGTTTCGTCCTATTTGGACATTCTCAAACTAATACAATACAAAGAGTTTATTACAGTTTCGTCCTATATGGACATTCTCAAAGTAATACAATACGAAGAGTTTATTGTATTAGTTTGAGAATGTCCATATAGAACGAAACTGCAGTAATGTTAGTTACAATTAGAAGTGGTAAAAAACATAGAAATTTTCATTTCTCTTTTCATTATGATCTCCTACCACGTAGTAACGGCTACATCCATCAATTTAAACAAACATACATACATACATACAGGTGAAGCTGATTAAAGCGTGTTAATAGGACACGTTACTGATAACAGTTTGAAATATGTATGGATATTTTTGATTATGAAAATAGTAATTATTTTACATTTTTCTTTCAGTTAAACATATTGTATTCCACGACGACATTTTTATAAAAGTGAAAGAGATAGTGAAAGGTATCCTCAAGGAAGATTTCCAACTGTACTAATATAATATTGGTTGATTAGACTCTCTTCGGTTCGTAAAAGTTGTTCCAAATTATCAAGGTGTCCAACATTCTCAAATGTTAATACGCATCTGGATGCCTCCTGATATATTATGCACTGAGCATCCACTTCGTTGTATGTTTTCAATTCAGAAATATCGTTTATACAGCAAGTTTATTCACTTTCGCTTTTTATAGCAAGGACGAATAAAATTATTTCAATTCAGAATTCCACATAAGTACTGAGCTCTTTCTCACCATCAGCACCCGAAATCTATGAAACGAATGAACCTGTATCAAAAAAACTTTTTTTGCTTTCACTTTTCCATATTCGAACGAAAAATTGTGGGAAATTTCCAAAAGAAGGAAGAAAGCAATTCAGTTTGAAGTATGTTATTCACAATGTCTGTCAACCCCTGCAAAACTGTGTTAATCCCCTTCACCAAGAGAAGGAAATTGGACGATCTAACGCCACTTTCCTTCAATGGTGTGGTCATTCCATTTGGAACGGAGGTGAAATATCGTGGCATTGTCCTTGATAAAAGACTCACCTGGAACGCTCACTTGGAAAAAGTTTTGCACAAAGCCAGACTGTCTCATTGGACATGTCGAAAGATTTGTGGTAAAACTTGGGGTTGAGGTCCCAAACAAATCCATTGGATTTATGTGATGATTGTCAGACCAATGATCACTTATGGCGCAATTGCATGGTGGCCGAAGGCTTTACAGAAAACGGCCCAAGCGAAGCTCTCTGGCTTACAGAGACAGGCTTGTCTGGCTATCAGTGGTGCCATCACTACCACACTGTCAGCACCTATGGAGATCTTCCTAGATCTACCTCCTTTCCACATTTTTCCGGAAAGAGAGGCTAGATGAACTGCATACAGACTTGTGCACATTGCCAATTGCACAAATCAATTCAATGCAGAGTGCAACAGACTGTTGGTTGACATTGGAAGTCACAGTTTTCTAGAAATGACCTCTGACTTCATGCCTCCAACTGTCAACTACGAACTGCCTTATAAAGTACTATTCCCGAGTAGAGAGAACTGGATCCTGCGAAAGAAGAAAATATTAAGAGCAGATAGTTGTTCAAAATCAAAATCAAATCAAAAAAATCTTTATTTCCGTAGACCTAGGGAAGGCATGGAAAAAGTCACATAACTCAGTACAATTACAATGAGGTCACAATCATAAAACAACATAATTGTATGACATATTATATAACATTTAGATCATAAAAGGAATACAAACATTAAAATTTAAAATTCCAAATCAGACTGAAAAAATTCATCAAGCGAATAAAATACCTTTTCACATAATAGTTTCCGAACTTTTTGTTCGAAGAGCTTTACACTAGTTATTTTTTTAATGGATATTGGGAGCTTGTTGTACAGTTTTATTGACATGATATGAGGTCCATTAGTCACCTTGGCTAACTTATGACTAGGAATTAAAATGTTATAATTTTTTCTCAGGGTGAAGCCCGAAAGAAGACATGTATCATCTCTGTTCTGAAACTTGGAGCAATTTGATTTAACATAGATTACGCAATTAGGAATATACATGCAAGTAACAGTTAATATATTGAACTTTGCAAATAGTGGTTTACAGAAATCGAGTGGTTTTTTAAAACAAATTGTTCTAATAATCTTTTTCTGGAAAATTAATAAGTCACTGATTCTATTGCAGTTGCCAAAACAAATAATACAGTAATTGAGGGCAGAGTAAACATATGCATAATAGTAACTTTTAAGAATTTCAATAGACACAAAATTACGCAGATTCCATATAACGAAATAATGTGTCGCTAATTTCTTCAGTATGAAATCAACATGATGATTCCAATTGAGTTATGAATCAATAAAAACTCCTAAAAATGTTTTATAGTTTACCTGTTCTATACTTTTAATCTCAGACTACAATCAGTTTCCTGATTTGTAAAGAGAATGGTGTTGGTTTTAAGATTATTTAGAATTAGGCCATTCTTAGAACAATAATTTTGCATGTTGGATACAGCATCATTTGCTCTTACTGACAATGCATCACATTCCGAACCACTGACAGTAAAAGATGTGTCATCAGCAAATTGTATAGAGCACTGTGGATGATTGATTTTTGAAAGGTCATTAACAAATAAAATAAATAGTGTATGCCCCAAAACACTACCTTGGGGCACACCTGTAACAACGTTTCGAAATTCAGAGAAAAATGACCCAGTCTGAAGCCTAACTTTAACAACCTGTGTACGACCAGTTGAATAGGTTTCAATCCATTTCAGACTTGGACCACGAACACCCATGTCAAACAGTTTATCAAGAAGAAGACCATGATATATGGTATCAAACGCTCGTGTCAAGTCGAAAAGAACATTAAGTGATTTTTCACCGTTGTCGAAGTTTGATAATACATGATTATGTAGAGAAAGGATGCTTCACAGATGGATCAAAAATACCTTCCGGTTCAGGTGCAGGTGTTTTGAGTCGCAGACCCAGGACAGAGTTATCTACCTACCTAGGAACTTATGCGACTGTATTTCAAGCGGAAATTTACGCTATTGAATTGTGTGCGGAGAGATTGGATGAATACAACCTCACTCACAAGTCAATAAAAATATTCTCGGACAGTCAAGCGCCGTTGGAAGCTCTTGGCTCCTACCGAGCAACGTCTGAATTGGTAGCAAACTGCCAAAAAAGACTCTCCTCGATAGGAAGACTAAACAGATTGTCTCTGGTCTGGATTCCTGGCCATACTATCCTGGAAGGCAAAGAAGCTGCTGACTCTCTTGCAAAGGAGGATGCTGCAAGCGGCTTCATTGGGGCTCACTCCAAGGCGTTTATCCACCCTTCGAAGCTTGATTCCAAACAGTTGTTGGAATATAGTAGGTATGAACCATAATATCTAACAGGCCTTCTCACAGGTGATTGTCATTTGACAATGTGTGTCGCCTCTGTTTTGAAAATGATGAAACCGCAGAGCATATACTTTGTGCCTGCCCCGCTGGGGACCGAATCAGGTTCTTTGAGTTCGGCAGATCCGTACTCTCACCATCTGACCTGAAAGACCACTCACCATACAAACTAATCGGCTTCGTTAAGAAGCTGGGTTTATTTGGCCCATTGCAACCCTTATGGGTTGCGGCGGAGGGTCGAATAGAGCCACTCACTTTAGACCTACCTACCTAACTAAATTATTCACAAAGATGTGTAGGTCATGCATAGAAGTTACTCTTAGACACAAACTGGAAAAAGAGCCCTTTCGAAACAACTACTCTCATGTAAACATTGGATTACACGGTAGAAAAATACTTTCGAAATAAGTTCTTTCATGTGAACACTGATTTATTAGTCTGGGTCATAATATCCTTTTTTTTGGAACTTCTGTCCAAAGGCACCGAAAATTATGATCCAGGGCTCATTCGATTCGGAATGACCACCAGCAACTTTTTGAAAAATTTCAAAAGGCGCTCAAAAGAATTGCAAAAGTTATAAACAATTTAGTGAAAAAACGGGTTTTGGTTTTTTTCAAATATCTCCAAAAATATTAAAAATATCGGCACGCGCTGACCGATACGGACCTTTGAACCCATTAAATATCATTATTAGGAGAAAAAAAAATTTACATACCTTTCAGACACTTGAATGAACGAAAATCCATGGAAAAAAAGATTCCCCTGATTATTTATTAGATATACCTACTTCATTTAATTAACTGTTTTTAATTTACATAAAAACCCTGATAATTTTTTAACTAAAAACCACAAATTTTGTTCACTGCTTAGAGCTGTTCTTGAATGCCTTAAAAAAAAGTTATTCGTTGGAAAAACTGAAAAATTTCGATTTTCCACTTTGTTATTAATAATCAAAGACGTTAAAAAGAGAAAAACTCAATTAAAGCAACGAAAACCAATTTTTTTCTATAATCAAACTTATTCGAATTATTATCATTTGAAGTTACATAAAAATTATTTTTCATAATTTTCAGCTCTCTTTGTTCAAAAAATTGCTTTGTTTAGAAAATAACTCGCGAAATTTGAACATTCACAAACCGTTTTATTAGCTTGCCTTATTTGTTTGGTAATTGAAGTTTGACCCCCTTCCTGCTGACATATTGATCTGATATTTGGTACACATATTCAGTTTCGATGACAATACAATTGACTAAATTCTGTATCATTGTAAATCCAAGATGGCTGCAGTTACAAAATGGCGGATTACATTTGTTTGAAGGTAGTTGACAATGTTTCGTGGTGTATTTCATCAGTTCGAGCTTCCATTGTCTGATATAATAAAAATTGATTTGAAATCCCTGAAAGAATCTGTGAAAAAAATTGAAAAATTAAAAAGATTCACCGAAAAAATAACAATTTTATTAAACAAAAAACTGAAATAACAAAGAAATAACATACAAGCAACAACCAAAAAAAAATAAAATATAGAAATAATAATACAAGCTGAAAATTAACAATTAAAAATATTATTGACAAAAAATTAAAAATAAAAATTAAAAGATTCCAAACCAGGTTACGCCTAAGTTTCGGTTGATCTTTTTAATTTTTCACAGAATCTTTCAGGGATTTCAAATCAATTCATATTATATTAGACAATGAAAGTCCGAACTGAAACGCGGATTACTTACATATTTTTCCACAACTACCTCAATGTGGGTATCAAATGACAGGGTTCGACTAGTCACTATGAAAAAGATGCAAATCAATATAATTCATACGAAAAACCTTGTAAATTCAGTATCGAAATATAAGTCAAGGGGGGCTAAAAATGATACGTCATTAGCAATACACCACCCAGGTTGAGGTAAAAGGTTAAGTCGTGCAGAGAACGGGGAATGTTCCTCCTGACGAAAATCAAGTAGTTTTCATAAAACAGCTCTAAAACAACGCATTTTAAACTTATCATTTCAACCTTTTTCTTTAAAAAATTCATTGAATACTTAAAAAAGAAGAATGAAATAATGCATTCAACATTTAAAGGGATTAGTTTCTATTTCACCATTTGGCAACATCGGTTATAGCTAATAAATGACAATGAATCTGTTACCTGTATGAGACAAATGAAGATGACATATTTCAGTGGCGTGCTATTCTGTTTACTTATGTTCCGAGTTCCGAGACATTCAGTGACATATGACATTTTGTGCACCCAACCTATCTTCCTCTATATAAATAAATAACAAAACAACTGCTGCTTATGTGGCTTGTGGAGGTGATATCGAACTAAAATTTATATTTTGCCTTAATTGTTGATTTATAAAGATAATTTTCCTTTTTTAAAGTAGAATATCTAGGTACGTATAAATTATTCCAACTTGATATAGGCGCTGTTGCCAATATGTGAATTAGAAACAAATCCCTTTGAAAATTAAAACCCAACATTTGAAAAATCAATTTGAATACTTTTCGAAGTGAATCTGAAAATCTTATGAATTAAACTCAACTTCATATTGTTCAAACTTGCATTTGCTGTAATAACCGAAATTGAGGAACATTGAAATTGAAAACTTAAGAATGGAATGAAAAAAATGTTTTATTGAAAAAATAAGATAATGTTGTGTATTTAACGTTTGTTTGAAGGTAGTTGACAACATTAGTTCGAACTTTCATTGTCTAATATGATATAAATTGATTTGAAATACTTGAAAGACTAAGAAATTGAAAAAGAGATTAGCTGAGAAATAATAATTTTATCAAGAAAATAACTGAAATTACAATGAAATAAAAATACAGCAACAACTAAAAATAAACTATCAACACGCGATGAAAATCAGTAAATTTTTAAAAACAAATGAAAAATTAAAAGTTAAAAGATTCCAAACCAAGTAACTTCACGACGTTTCGATTGTCAGTATCCACAATCATCTTCGGGTGATAACTGGACTTATTCCTGGAAGTCCGAACAAATGAAATGATGTATTTGAAGCTGAAAAATAAACCGAAAGGTGCTAGGTAGCAGTCTCTTCAACAATATTAAAGATTGTTGAGGAGAGTGGTGTGGTGACTGCTACCTAGGACCTCCTGAATAAATTGTTATCTTTTAATACATTATCTACTTCATTATTTTTTTTTCAATAAAACCGTTTCAAATAATTTTTTGCTTATTGCATTTAACAGTCCACGTATTACATGGTGCAGTCCCCTTTGATTGATATCTGATGTCTCTAGTACGAACTGAATGGGAAAAAGCAATTTTTTGTATAATTCAATATTAATTTGGAAGTAGTTGTTTCGAAAGTATTTTTTTCATGTAATGCAGTGTTCATGTGAAATTAGTTGTTTCGGAAAGGTTTTTTCTTTCAGTTTGTGTCTGAAAGTAACTTCTGTGCATGATTTGAACATCTTTGTAAATAGTTTATTATAAATTCACTTGTTTTCTCCCTCTGGAAGTTTTTTCAAAAAATGTTTTTCCCAAAAAGCTTTTCCTTTATAGTTTTAATAAATCTGATTGTATACATATCCCACATTGATTTGAAGGTAGATATCTGCAGCATTAAATAAATAAATGAAATTGTATGCGATTGAAAACTATCAGCTTTTTCGATACTTTAGTAATATTTTAGCTGCTAGTAACAGTCGAAAGGAGCGCATTATACGCCTTCAAAAATTGGTTTTAGATTTCAACGATGAAATTTCAGATATTCATTATTAGCCAGTAAATAGTTTGGGGAACAACTGTTTCTTCATTGTTGTTATTGTTCAGTGAAACGTATATGAAATTATGTGGTTTTTACTTATTTGCATACTGAGTTCTGGTGAGTTCACAGTTAATTATTATATTTCGGTAGTGACAGGTGGCTGACGTACAATGACCTAGGAAAATCCAAGATATCAATCGGGTCACTCTGGTTTTGAACTTCACCTGTAAAATAATAGTTTGCTTTGTACTTCAAGGAATCTAAAGAATTATAAACTACATTGAATAAGACTAATTAATTTTTGTCTTGTCACAACAAAGTAACTGAAATAGTAATGGAAGTAATGAATATCACCACATCAAAGGTTACAAACACTAAACTGTTATTTTCAATACCACAACATGTGTTTCGATCACCAAGTGATCATCTTCAAGAGGAAGCTACTCTAGTTGAAACTATTTTGAACTGAAAAATTGTTCACATTTTGTCAGTGAATTTTATCGCTTTGAAGAGTTCAAAGAATGTAGACCATTTTGGGACAAAAATGTTTTCGCTTTCTACTTCTCCATATTTATACATAATAATTGTGGAAATCGTCAAAAGAAAGGAAAAAAGCAAATTATTTCAAAATTATCTCTTTACAAAGATGTGAACATCATGCAAAAAATGTAGGAATCTTCCAAAGCAAGAAAGAAATGGTTTACAGATTAAACTCCTTATGAAGATGTGTAGATCATGCAAAGAAGTAAGTTAAAGACACAAACTGGAAGAACAATTCCTCCCAAAACAAATACTTTTACATTAACATTGAACTATACAAAAACTTTTTTTTTCTATTCAGTTTGTACCCCAAACATTCGTTATCTGGACCTTATTTGGAATACTGTTTTCAGTGGACAATATGGATATAGAAAATATAAAAATCATTACATATATTTAACAGAAAATAGGTGATTACCGAAAATGATGTTTAGTATCTTTGTACCTGTGCTGAGTATTTGATATAGTCAATCATAAAATATAAGTAAAAAAACATTTAACGTTAGTGGCAGAAAAGAGTTTTGGAATGGTTGAAAATTACCTAGAACCAGACAAAAATGTGTGAAAATAGTCGGCAGTAAAAGTTTCACACAATGTATTACTTGTGGTGTACCCCAGGGATCTATATTAGGCCCAATACTTTTTCAAATTCATGTCAACTCCATATCAAATTGAAGTGGTAGGACATAAATATGTTGAATATGTTTAAAGTTATCCAACTATGTTATCAATGTGGCTTCAGTCACATAAACTAACCTTGAATTTCAACAATTCATCTTAGGTATACAGTGTCATCCCCAAAGTATGCACCATATGGAAAACTTATTTATTAAGGGTTTTTCGACAAAAAGTTATTTCTGATAAAAGTTTGTGCATCGCCTAAAACTAAACATGCACCAAGAAAATATAGTAAAACACACATAATATACGAGAAGCCTTCAAATATTTTATTTTGTGACAATAGTAGGTAAAGTACTCTTATTTTGAAAAATCTTGGGAAATGTTATTTAGAAAAGTTGTTGAGCATTGAAAAATGAATCTAGATTTGAAGTCATGGCCATCTAAGTGAAGTTTTATTTTTTACGCATTTTTTAAAAATGAGAACTACGAAAAACAAATTATTGCTAAAACAATAAATAGGCAACATCCTGTATACGACGGTTCATTTTAAAAGCCTGTAATATTACAAATTATACAACTATGGTGTTAGCCACGGTCAACTGTTTTGAACAGTAAATTAATTTTCGAAGTTTTTGGTGTAAATTTATTTTAATTTTTTATCAACACCGAAAATTACTCAAAATTATACAGTATTGTAACAATAACTTAATATTCAATAATATCAAATCACAAAACATGAAAATAAAATAGGTATTTCTGAAGAAACTCATTGATTTCCTAGAGATTTTCTTGTCCAAAATAAGTTGAATCTTCGGAAAATCAATGAGTTTGTTTCGAAATGTCTATTTTATTTTGATGTTTTGTGATCTGATATTATTGACTATTGAGTTATTGTTACAATACTGTATAATTTTAAGTGATTTTCGGTGTTAACAAAAAATAAAAATAACTTTGCACCAAAACCTTTGAAAATTAATCTACTTTTCAAAACAATTGACCGTGGTTAACACCATAGTTGTGTAATTCGTAATATTACAGGCTTTCAAAATCAACCGTCATATACTGAAATTCTTAAATTGCAAATTCATGGAGATCACTAATTTCAAACCTTCTCACACCATACTAAATTCTATACACTTGACAAACAAACTCAACAACATAAAAACTAACAATAACATTAAATTAGTATCGTTTGACATCAAGAACATGTTTCCAAATATTCCAAGAGATGAATGCCTTCCCCTGATTAAAAATATATTAGATAGACATATACTAACCCATATGTCAACAGTGAACTCTGTGAACTGTTCAACACGTGTTTAAAACAAAACTATTTTAAATTTAATAATAGATATCAGCTAGTAACGGACATAAGTCCGTTACTAGCTGATATCTTCCTAAACAATTCAGAGAATAATCTAATTTTGAATAACTCCCTTTCCCATAAACATATTGTGTTCTGATTTAGATCTGTAGATGATATATTAGTAGGCTTCGATGGTTCAACTAGACAAATATCTCATTACTTGAAATTCCTCAATAATCTACACGATAAGATCAAATTCACCGTAGAAACGGAAAAGAACAATGAGATAAATTTTTTAGATCTGACAATATCCAAAAACAATGATAAACTCGACTTTAACATTTTCCGAAAAAACACATTCACAGATTACATAATACGTTTTGACTCTTTTAACCCGATTTCACAGAAATTGTCTGCATTCAGGTCAATGATACATAGGGCTTTCACGATACCCCTTTCTGATCAAACCCTCCGAAATAAAATCGCAATCAATAAACAAATAGCAGTTAACAACAAAATACCTACCACTCTGGTTAACAACATTATAATGAAATATCAACAAAAATCAATAATGAAAGAACTATATTCAATTTCCACAAGACCAGAACACAAATATGTTAGTATCAATTATGCCGGTAGAATCTCCGAGTATATTAAAAATTATCTCTCAAAATTCAATCCACAAACATCCTACACATCCAACGGAAATTTAGGAAACAGATTATTCAATGCCAAACCTAAATTAGACAAAGGGAAGAGATCTGGTATACAGGGTGTTCCTTAAACACATGCTAATATTTGAGGAGGTAATTCTTAGACCCATTTTAAGAAAAAAACTTAATATGGACGTATGTCCTAACCGCCTTAACTTTTGAGATACAGGGTGGCAAAGTTTTCAAAAATAATCAGTTTTTTAATAATAACTGAGATAATTTTGTAGACATCTTTGGCATATTTGGTACGTATGTTCCATGCCTCAAGGCTCATTTTCTGATGTACACAAATTTGTATTTTTTCGAACAGTGGCATCCCTACGGGTTTCGCATTGAATATTTTTGGGGAAAAAGTACTACGCCAATGCTTTCTTTTCAAAATAAAATCATTTTTGAATTCCTCATTTATTTTTGAGAAAATTTGATCTCCTGGTATTTCTTTGTCCGACGCATGATTTTCACTCAAAAAAAATAAAAATCGACAGAAAGCAAATTAAGAAATTATAATAGATCAATTCTAAAATGAATGAGAATCTGAAAATTGCTTCATAACGCATTACCAATTCCCTAATAATATTTGAAAACATAATCTGCAAAAAAACAAATTTTTCAAAAAAACGAGTTTTATTTTATTTTGTGACAGTAAGTCTAAACGAATAGCACAAATTTGTTAATTAGTAACAATACAAAAACTGATTATAAAAATTGTTGGAAGTGGCCACCTGCACTTAGTATGCATGCTTCCGCCCTTCTACGCATTTCAAATATTCCCGGCGTATTTCGTATAGTTTCACACGCGGCAACTATTCGCTCTCTTAAATCTTCTAAAGTATTAACGGGAGTTTTATATACAAGAGTTTTAAGGTGACCCCATAAAAAAAATCTAAACTGTTGAGATCGAGGGATCTTGCTGGCCATTGCTGAGGTCCTCCGCGACCTATCCAACGATTAGGATAAACTGTATTTAAATGGTTTCGGACAATTACACTGAAATGAGCAGGGGCGCCATCGTGCATGTACCATATTCAATTCCTTAACGCAAGTGGCACATCTTCCAATAACCCAGGTAAGTGTTCTTCGAGAAAGTGTAAATAAGAACGACCATCAAGGCGTCCTGGTAGAAAAAATGGGCCTATTAGATGATCACCTATAATTCCTGCCCATACATTAACCGAAAATTGGTCCATACATTAACCGAAAATTGGTGTTGGAAATGGGTTTCGGTTATTGCATGGGGATTTTCTTCAGCCCACACATGATTGTTATGGAAATTTTGAATGGCATTCCGAGAAAAATTTGCTTCGTCTGTGAACAACATTTGTGTCTCAAACTGCGGATTTAGTGCAATACTTTGTAGATACCACTGATTGAAGTTCACACGATGTGGAAAATCTCTGGGAGTAATGCCTGCATTCTTGAAATATGGTATGGGTATAACAAAAAAATCAACCAAAATACGCCAAACAATTTGATGACAAATATCCAGAGTTCTAGCAATCTTCCTCGTACTCGTCTCAGGATTTTCCTCAATTTCTTGCAGCACCGCTTCCTCAATTTCTTACTACACGAGGTCTACCTTCCGGAGTCCCTTTCTTGAAACTACCAGTTCGGCTATCTGGTAAGGCACGATTAGGATATCTTTCCTGATAAATGCGCCTGGCTTCTGTTGCATTACCATCGGCAAGGCCATATACTTAATGCATTTGCGCCATTTCCGCATTCGTATAATTTACCATATTTACTGATATTCAGAAAAACAGCAGACTACCAAAATAACTTCGATAACACTTCAAAATCAATCAAAACGCGCTGTGACAGTTTTTAACACCAACACCTTACTTTAAACCAACATCAATATTAGCTACTGACGTTTGTACATACAGAGAATTCGTTTTTTATTGCTATGGTGGGTACGATGTTTTTTCTGCTTTTGGAATTGGCCGCGTTGGTAGTGCGCCCGACTCATGATCGGAAGATCTGTTAATTTCACTTCAAAATAATGTATTCATGCATTGATTTCATTATCCCATATTTCAATTTTTTGAATTGACTCGTTCACAAAATAAAAGGAGGGGGGAAATCAAAAAAAATGCACTGTATTTGACATGTTTCCTCAAGTTCTTGCATTCTTATAGTATACTAGACTATGTCGAAAACATATTTTTTTCGTCAACACCAGTCAAAAATATATTACATTGAGTTCTTAGGTTACTTTCAGATGTTTTTCACCCTTTTTGTTGTAGATCTGATCATCAATTTGGAGTGTGCCATCAAATCATTCAAATATGATGTCGACATCTACAGTTCTAATCACTGGGTTGGTGGAAATCCTCAAAAAGTATGCGAAGGACTGATATTTCCTGAACTCATCCCCATTATCGTTCCGATTCGCAAATTGGAAGTGAAAGAAATTGTGTTGCCCTCAACCAGTGGAGGATTATATCTAGAAGATGATTTTGAGATCGTTTTCGATGAAAACACAAAATCGCCAATGAACTGTAAGTCATGAATATACCTGATTCACGAATATTGATCACTTGTTTGATGATTTTTACTTGATTATATTATATAATTTCAATTTTCATTGAAAGTTTCTTATTTGATCAAATTTTTCTCCTCGTCATTGGTTATTTAGTTGAAAATGATGTACGAAATATTGACCATATTGGAATAATCTTCAAATTGTTTCAACATCTGCCAAGAAAATAAATTTGAATAATTTTCTCAGCACTCGTTCACTCTAACCGAAACCAGAGTCCAACAACGAAGTATTCGTGATCTAACACCAGAAAGCATTCGATAGATCCACCAAGTCTCATTAGTAGTGCAAATCTGAACTAAGAATGCATTACTAGAATTACTCTACTCATAGTCCAATAGTAATGTGCAACAGTTTTCTAATTTCCTTATTAACTTACATTTTAATTATGGAAAGTTAATGTGGAGTTACCTCCTCCGCTACACCTGACATTGGGACCGTTTACAACAATGTGTAATATTGATTGATATCTCTGAACTTTTGGGAAAGTGTTTGGCTTTCTAAGTACTACTCCATCTTGATAAAAAAAAATGTGGGAATCTTCCAAGGAAAGGAAGGAAGCAATCAATTTTGAAAGAATTAACTCTATACATAGATGTGTATATCATGCCAAGAAGTAATTTTCAGACACAAACTATAAGAAAAAGCCCTCCTGAAACAGCTACTTTCATATTAACATTGAATTACATGGAAGAAAAATTCTTTCGAAACAAATACTATCATATTTTTTATGTATATATGTGTGTATATGTATGTGTATATGTGTATATGTGTGGGTATATATGGATATATACATACACATATACACATACATATACACACATATATACATAAAAAATATGATAGTATTTGTTTCGAAAGAATTTTTCTTCCATGTAATTCAATGTTAATATGAAAGTAGCTGTTTCAGGAGGGCTTTTTCTTATAGTTTATACTGAACCTTGTTATTGAACTGAATGCAAATAAAAATTATTATTATTATTATTATATGAACACTGAATTATACAAAAAACACTCTACTTAATTCCAAACTTTCGTTTAGTATACAAGATACAAAAATACAAACTATAAAGATTTAAGACTTTTTCAAATGAAAATCCTTAAAGAGAAGGAAATTTACAAAAAATTCCCATTTTTGGAAACTCTATCTCTATTATTTATAATTTCGATTCAACGGTAAAAATAGGCCTCCGCTGGTGAATTTGGGAATGCGGACGCTGATCTAAAGCTAGTACGCCACAAAAAAAATTCCAACTAATAAATGAAAATTAGAGAATTTATAAGAATTGGGGTGTATTTTGATACTATAAAAAATTTAGTACCGTTGGGAATATATTGCTTTGCGTTAGGAATACCTGTTAGCTTTATTAACAAATGCAAACCGATTTGTTAAAAAGCTCATTCGAAAGATCTATCAAGTCTCTATAAAAATGTTTTCAAAATTTCATATCCATATCTTTATTAGTTTCAGAGTTATAATAATTTTTTAGTTTTCAAATCGAGTGGTTCATGCAACTTTTGTAGCATCTAATTTTAGAAGTAAAATAATTTTTTTTCGAGAGTTTGGAATGTATGAGTGTTTTTATAATTTTTAGCAGTTGAAGAAAGATATCTAGCGCGTGAAAATTTTTTATAACGTATTGTTTAGTTAATGAACAATGAAATTATTAAAAAATATTTTTTTTCTTTGTTGATCCATAAAGAAATATCAAATATGATTTTCAAAATAGAAAACATTTCTCAACAAATTATTTAAACATTTGAAATGTGATAAAAACGATTATGAACAATTGAAAAATGTAATTGAGAAAAAATGTTCACTTATTTATTACTAATCTGTGTTATTTATTATTGTATTATTTATTTATTCATTTACTGAACGACTACGGGTACAAACAGAATAAAACCAAAAATATCTCCATTTTACATATGAAAGACAGTGAGTAAACGTTACTTTGCACTAATAACGAATATGAGAAGAATGAAATGAACATAAAAATAGATTTCACATAGTTTTTCAAATCTAAGGAAAAGTAACCTCAGTTTTTCAATATCATTGCAATAATTATTTGAGAATCAGACAAAGACATTATGGTTTTGCAAGTCTCTGCAAGGTACATTCAATGAAATGTTTGTTATCTACTTTGACCAATCGATACAATTATTGAGTATTTGGACAACATTATTATATCTGATATTTTTCTCCTATCTGTAAGAGATAACAGGAAATTATTTGAAAACTAGACGAAGATTTCCATTGCTTCTAGACATGTCTGTTTTATGAGCTAAGAGTACTAAAGATTCAGCAGAGTTTTTCCGTTTCTGAAATGCCTTGTATTTCTCACAATGAATCCCAATGAAGGATTATACATATTAATGGTTTCCTTTATGTGAGATTTTAAAATTATTTTGGAATCCATTATGACTTTTAAATTGAAAATCAATGGGATTTCTATTTCGAATAAAAGTTATTTATATGCTTGAAAATATGTCTTTTCGTTAACCGGCTGTGGCACCTCTACGAACGACAACCCTCAGAATTCTAAACTTGTGCGAGCTAAGGACTAACGAGGTCTTACATTTCAACTTGTGATTCCTAACACGTGTGATTCCTAATTAGAGTCTATCGTGATTTGGGCATAGGCTTCTCTTGCCACATCAAGGTCATTTTATAATCTCTCACAGTCCTGGATTTCTTTGATTGTCCGATAAATCTTGAGATTGTCCGCATATGATAAAACGTTGGAATGTTCAAATCCTTCAACAACAATATTGTTGATATGAATTATAAAGAATAATGGTCTCAAGTGACGCCCTTGTGGTACACCTGATGTAACCATAAAAGCTTCTAATCGTTAACATCCACAACTTGATGCCTTCCGTTAGTATGTGACAATATCAACAATAGAACAAAAATTATGCCTGTTTTACTATTCAAAAATTGATATTTTCGAATGCATTCATTATATTTAATGTACCTGGCTGCTGATTTTATCATGTTTCAGGTGTCGAGTTGAAAGATATTGGAGCCCATGAGTGGTCAGAACCCTCTGTCTGGGAAATTTCCAATGAAAAGAATAATGTAGCGATACCACACGCGGAAAGATTGCCTTGCGAGTATGATGATGTAATTTTTCCACATGGAATTAAAACAGGGACTATAGTACATTTTAGTGGATCCCAAGTGAAAATGAGAAGCCTTCGATTTGGTAACGAACAGTGGACCAATGAGGACTTGCTTTTTTATTCGGATTCACCAGTCATGAGCGGTAAACATTATTCTACCAAGTCAAAATTAAATACAGTCTAGAGTTAGGATGAGAAATATTAAAAAAAAAAATTCATCCTAACTTTATTAAAACTTAATTTCGAAATACCATTTCCTCAGTATTCTTGAACTGTTCTTGATTTCAATGAAATAATGCTAAAAGATCCTTCGGCATCAGCAAACAGTATAGTTGAACATTTATCTCAATTGAAGTAATGATTTACCTCACTTCTCACGTTTCACAAATCACCATCCAAAAATTAAACGAGTTGAGCGTCGAAGTTCTGTTTTACCCAACCAAATTCCATCTATTGAAGCACTTCGATAACTTTCTCATCGGTGAAACCTTCGCCAATCAGGGCCATGCAAAAATGGCCTTCGTCGACTCCATCGAATCTCGAGCACACATTTTTTATGCGGATGGAATTGATTGACTTTTGTTGAGTTGTAAAAGTGCACTGATTCAAATGGTGCTTATTTCAATTTTCTAGATACAAACCTATTAGTGTACTTCGAAGTTTCGGGCCAAGAAACTTATTTCATCAGCTTATCAGCACTGGATAACTTACTGTCATCGTGAAAAGAGCGGATTTGTCTTTTCCGGCGACAAAAATTCGTGATATTATCTAAAACGGTACTGATGAGGTGATAAGAAAAGTGTTTTTCAAAACTTTGGAGTACATAAAAAGGGTGGTAGTAATCTATGTAAGTTATATTTTATATAAATACCCTTTCATATACAGGGTGTTTTAAATTCGAGCCTCACCATTGGAATCTCGGAAACTATTAGAGATACGAAGATGGGTAAATTGGGGCAAAGTTGCGCATTTACCTGACCAACAATAAGCCGTTGAGAAAGTTCTGAAATTCCCAGTATATCCGGAGATATCCGAAAAAACAAAAATTTCGGAAAATGGTTTTTATTTTTTTCTAGCTTTATTTTTCGAAGGATTCGAAAATAAATTGCACTTTCACATTGCTACTTTTCCCTGCTACATAATGGTGTTTTCATATTTGCTAGTTGACGTTTCGTCTTCCTGCCACCATCATCAACTTAATTTTTTCTTATGGGCGCTACAGTGGATTCTTTCTGTTTTGAATAGAACCAGATTGTACTTTTTCAATGATGTATCATAAGTTATCATTCTTTGTCGAAAAATTGTAGATCTTGAAAAAATAAATTCTCATCATACCTAATAGGCTTCGACTTTGATGTTTTTAAATTTGACTTTCAATTTGTTACACCCAATGACATTTTGTTATTGTGCAAGTCATTTAATTTTTGGCGAAAAATGGCTTTCACGAATGAAGAAAAAAGAGATATGATACAAATTTATTACAAATACCAAAGAAACAGTGTTAGGACATCGAAAATGTATTCAAACTTGTATTCACTGCACGATTAATTTCCTTCCTCTTCAATCTTCCAAACTCTCTAACAATGCTGTGTTGAATCCACAATATTTTGATATTCCCTATGACCATAAACTCTATTTCTCTATTTTTCAGTGTACCCTATAAGAAAATATCCATAACACTTAAATCTGGAGACCTTGCTGCCCACCTCACCGGCTCATTATTCCCTATCCATTCATCACCAAAACTTTCAGTCAGGTAATTAGATATTCATCTGGTCGTGTGCGGTGGAACACCATCATGTTGAAACCAGATGTAGTTATAGTTATATAGGTAGATCATCCAATAGTCTTCGAAAATCGACATAAAAAACTGGTGACAGGTTGCTCCATTCAGAATTCCGTCAAATAAATGAGGATCCAAAATTCTATCTTTGTAAATTCCTGCTCACACGTTAATACTAAATCGCACTTGAGGTCGAATTTCTCGGAACTGCCCGGGATTGTTTATACTCCAAATGTGTTCGTTATTTCCGTTGAATATCCCACAATTCATAAAAGTGGTTTCATCTGTCCAAATAACATTTCCCAGGAAAACAGGAAAATCAATTCTTCTTATTAGCCAATTACAAAACTCTAATTGCCTTTCGGGATCACCTGGATGCAAATTTTAAGATATGTCTATTTTGTAACATTTTGAAGAGCTTTTTGGAGATGTCTTCAAGCACTTGTATCACAAACATTCATTTCGGACGAAATTTGACGTATAGATTTTCCAGAGTTCATGTTTATCTGCAAATCATTAATTTTCATTGAAAAGAAGACAATGTCTGACTTACCTCACACATACCTCATTTATTACATTTTCTTTAGTTTCCTGGTCCATTCTGTCTCCGTATTTTTTCCTCACCTTTTCAAATGAACTAAACTCGGTGAGATGTTGATCCAATAAGTTGAACATAGTTCGATGTCATCTTTCAGGCTACAAGTTTGAATACATTTCCGATGCCCTAACACTGTTTCTATCGTATTTGTAATATATTTGTATCATATCTCTCTTTTCTTTATTCGTGAAAGCTATTTTTTTCGATAGTTACAATTTTTCGAATAAAAATTATAACTTATGATACATCATTGAAAAATTAAAATGTGGTTCTATTCAAAACAGAAAGAATCCAACTAGCGCCCATATAAAAAATAAAGTTGATGATGGTGGCCGGAAGACGAAACGTCGGATAGAAAATATAAAACCACCATTATATAGCAGGGAAAAAGTGGCAATTTGGAAGTGCAATTAATTTTCGACTCCTTTGAAAAATGAAGCCAGAAAAAATTAAAACCATTTTTGTAAATTTCTGTTTTTTTTATATCTCCGGATATAGTCGGAATTTCAGAACTTTCTCAACGGCATATTGTTAGTCAGGTAAATGCACAACTTTGCCCCAATTGAACCATCTTCGTATCTCTCATAGTTTCCGAGATCCCAATGGTGAGGATCGAATTTGAAACACCCTGTATTACGTGGTAAATCATTATTCTGTTACCTGTTTCAATTCATTAACAAAGTTTATTCTTTCTCTTGAATATGATTACTTGGTGATCGAAACACGTGTCGAAATGTTAAAATAACGGTTTGGTGTTGGGAAAAAACCCCAGTAATATTCCTCAACGAATGTTTGGAGTACAAACTGAATGAGAAAAAGTGATTTCCTTATAATACAATGTTCATATGGAAGTATTTGTTTCGAAAGAACGTTTTCCTTCCGTGTAATTCAATTTGATCAGTGAAATTTGGAACCTCTGTTGTGAAATTAATGTTTCAAAAACACATTACTCCACCAGAACCGAATTTCCGTCTGTGTGTAGTGTAGTCTAGTTGCATATAAAGATATTAACGCAGTTGTAAGGATTACTCTCAGTCATTTCCCGATGATGCTAACTTGGTTAGCGAAACGCGCGTCGACAGACAACTAATTTTTTCTGTTGATGGTTCCGAATAGGTTTTTTCAAAATCAAAATCAAAAATCAAAAAATCTTTATTTCCGTAGACCTAGGGAAGGCATGGAAAAAGTCACATAACTCAGTACAATTACAATGATGTCACAATCATAAAACAACATAATTATAAGACATATTATATAACATTTAGACCATAAAAGGGATCCAAAAATTAAAATTTGAAATTCCACATTAGACTGAAAAAATTCATCAAGCGAATAAAATACCTTTTCACATAGTTTCCGAACTTTTTGTTTAAAGAGCTTTACACTAGTTATTTTTTTAATGGATATTGGGAGCTTGTTGTACAGTTTTATTGACATGATATGAGTTCCATTAGTCACCTTGGCTAACTTATGACTAGGAATTAAAATGTTATAGTTTTTTCTCAGGGTGAAGCCCGAAAGAAGACATGTATCATCTTCTGTTCTGAAACTTGGAGCAATTTGATTTAACATAGATTACGCAATTAAGAATATACATGCAAGTAACAGTTAATATATTCAACTTTGCAAATAGTGGTTTAGAGGAATGGAGTGGTTTTTTTAAACAAATTGTTCTAATAATCTTTTTCTGGAAAATTAATAAGTCACTGATTCTATTGCAGTTGCCAAAACAAATAATACAGTAATTGAGGGCAGAGTAAACATATGTATAATAGTAACTTTACAAAATTACGCAGATTCCATATAACGAAACAGTGTATCGCTAATTTCTTCAGTATGAAATCAACATGATGATTCCAATTGAGTTGGGAATCAATAAAAACTCCTAAACATTTTTTATAGTTTACCTGTTCAATACTTTTAATCTCAGACCTAACCAATACACTACAATCAGTTTCCTGAATTGTAAAGAGAATGGTGTTGGTTTTAAGATTATTTAGAATCAAGCCATTCTTAGAACAAATAATTTTGCATGTTGGATACAGCATCATTTGCTCTTACCGACAATGTTTCACATTCCGAACCACTGACAGTAAAAGATGTGTCATCAGCAAATTGTATAGAGCACTGTGGATGATTAATTTTTGAAAGGTCACTAACAAATAAAATAAATAGTGTAGGCCCCAAAACACTACCTTGGGGCATACCTGTAACAACGTTTCTAGATTCAGAGAAAAATTACCCAGTCTAAAGCCTAACTTTAACAACCTGTGTACGACCAGTTAAATAGGTTTCAATCCATTTCAGACTTGGACCACGGACGCCCATGTCAAACAGTTTATCGAGAAGAAGACCATGATGTAAGGTATCAAACGCTCGTGTCAAGTCGAAAAGAACACTAAGTGTAGTGTAGTAGAAAGCCAAAAACTTTCTTTCCCCAAAAAAAAAACACTAAGTGATTTTTCACCGTTGTCGAAGTTTGATAATACATGATTATGTAGAGAAAGGATGGCATCCTGGGTTGACAAGCCCACTTGAAACCCACATTGGTTGTTAGATACGATATTGTATTTATTTAAAAAGGACACAAGTCTGTTTTAATATGATTTTTCAAATATTTTCGAAAATGGAGATAGTAAAGCAATACCTCTGTAGTTCGACATTGCATGCTAATCGCTTTTTTTATGGACTGGGACGACCATTGCTTGGTTAAGCCGGGAAGGAAAAATACCTTCAGAGAAAGATAAATTGATTAGATAAATCAGAGGTTCCATTATTTTCGAAGCAGCCTTTAATAAAACTTTGCCTGGCAATTCATCAACCCCACTGGAATTTTTCGAACATGCGAATTTAATTATTTCCACGAGTTCAGTTTCATCTATTGGATAGAGGAAAAGATTCTCAGTTTTTACGCAACGATTTTCAATGCCACCAGGTGCAGTATTTTTTACTAATGACTCCACTGAATCGACAAAATAACTACTAAATGCTTGAGATATACCGGGACCATCGTGAACAAGTACACCATCGCCAATGTCAAAATAGCTGGGTAAACATTTAGATGAATCGTTGATAATAGTATTTTTCCTGATGATAGACCAAGCAGCTTTAGATTTATGTTGAACCTCAAGGAATTGATTATTAAAGTATTGACTTTTTAGAGCACAATTTTTTGTCTATGATTTTTTAAGAGTTGCTTATATTGACCCAACAAAATTTAGTATCGAAGTCAAATTCAGTGAAGTATAGAAAATTCCAATTTTCATCCGATAATAAATTAATGATATGGAGGATATTATGATCATTAAAATTTCTCTTCAAAAGATTTGTATCTGGAAAGATGTTCTATGCATGATTTTTTCGGAAAGAAAGAACTGTTTGCTAACAAGCTTTTCCTTTCAGAGGTCTTCGTCACCTTTGGTTTGATGGACACCTTCGATATAACCAATAAAAGCTGTGAGGATCCTGGAGGATGTATCTGTGGAAACGAATACGTAGGTAGATGTCAAGAGATACCGCAAGTTCAAAGTATCAATTGTTTGCATCCTGTGAGACCAATAGGATTTTGCACTGATATATGTGGTATGTAGACTATATCTCAACTGGCATCTCATTTCACTGCGACAATAGTCCAGTCAGCTTAGTAGGATCACCTGGGAATTTGAGATACTCAGCTTTGAACTCATATTAATTTGTATTTTAACATCTTGAAAGTTGTCTCAAAACCTACATATGATACGGTGTACGCGACTATCAAAATAATATAAATAATAATAATTTTCATTCTCCAGGAGGACAATACAAGTATTGTATAGGAGTAGTCGTATATCTAAAATTAAAGTTAAGATTAAGGGAAACAGTAAGCAGAACGTGACGATATTCATACATATACAGGGTGTTAATTAAGTATGTACCATAAATTCAACAGAAGATTCTTCAGGTAATTTTAAGACGAAATGTTCATATGGGTCCGCAAATCCTTCGTTCTCAAGATACAGGGTGTTAAAATAAAAATTAAAAAAAAATATTCGTAAATATCTTAAATATCCTTCACCTAATTTTGTTGCAAATTGACAATAGTATTTATAACATTGAGGAGCTAATTTAGCTCGAACGTGATTCAATTTATTGAGTCCAGTGGCATCTCGAGCGGGATTTGCGAAAAAATGTACGCCACAGACTTTTGTGAAATTTTTATTATTTCTTTGGATCAAGCAATTAGAAATACAACTTTTTTGCCTCTTGAATTTTTTTCGTATCTTGCTTAGTTTTTAAGAAAAAAAGTCGACCTTGCGAGGCTCCTGCTGTCTTTTAGCCGAAGTCTTTTCTACCATCGCTTTGGAGTAGCCATTCCGTTGAAGATCATTTTTGATGATGTCTAGTTCCTTCTCGAGACCTTCCTTCATATTACAGAGCCCAAAAGCACGGTCTAATAGGGTCTTGATGATTCCTCTTTTAGTCGATTGATGGTGGTTGGATTCGTGGTTCAGATACTGTCCCGTATGAGTGGGTTTTTGGTTTACAGATGTTTCCCACTCAGTGTCGGTTCTCTTCACCAAAACGTCTAAGAATGGCAATTCATTGTGGATTTCCTTCTCCATTGTGAAAGTGATGGAAGGTCTCACGCTGTTGATGTGTTTCAGGAAGGCGTCTAGTTCAGTATTCCCATGGTTCCATATTATGAAGGTGTCGTCAACATATCTCAACCAGACTCGAGGTTTCTTGTGGACTTCTCCAATGGCCAGAGTTTCAAACCACTCCATATATATGTTGGCTATGACTGGTGAAAGTGGCGATCCTATTGGCAATCCCTCATCTTGTGTAAAGAATTCGTCCTTCAGTTGGAAATAATAGTTTTGTACACATCATCCTAGTAATTCCATAATTACTTCTATAGGTAGATTCGTTCTCTCTTTCTGGTTCCCGTCTTCGGATAGCTTTCTCTGTATGATTTGGAGTGCTTCTTCGACCGGAACGTTGGTGTGAAGGCTTTCCACGTCGAAACTAATTAGTTGATCTTCCTGTGTGACTTCAATTGACCCTAGTAGTTCGACATGAATGCCTTGAATTCTTCACAAAAGACGATGTCTTTCTTTGTAATGGTTGTATTATGGGAAGTAAAAATCTAGACAAGTTTTGAGTAGCCGAATCTCTGGAGCCGAACATCCTTCTTGTGGATTTTGGGTAGTCCATATAAATGAGGGGGCTTACTGTGGTGCGGTGTTAGCGATGACCTTTCCTTTTCCGAAAAATAGACTTCGTGGTTTTTTTCAAAATCTGGTACCACTTCCTTTCAATTGATGCAGTAGGGTCCCGTACGATTTTTGTGTATCCTCCCTTCTGAAGAACCTCTTCGATCTTTCTTTTTCATTTTTTTATTTTTATTTACTTTTTGTTCTATTTTTATTTGTATTTTATTTCACTATTATTTCATTTCAGATTTTTTTCTGCTTGATATAATTGTTATTTTCAGCTATTCATTTTTGATTCGTCTTTTTTAGTTGTTTCAGGGATTTCAAATCATTTTATATAGTAGATAAGTCCGTACTAGTGAAATTCGTCTTTATTAAGGGTTTTTCGACAAAATGTTATTCCTGATAAAAGTTTGTGCATCCGCTAAAACTAAACAAACACCAACAAAATACAGTGAAACACACGTAATATACGAGGAGCCTTCAAATATTTGATTTTGAGACGAGAGTAAAGTACTGTTATTTCGAAAAATCTCGGAAAATGTTATTTGAAAAAGTTGTTCAACATTGAAAAATACATCTAGATTTGGAGTGATGGCCATCTAAGTGGAGTTTTTTTTTACCCTTTTTTTAAAATGGGGACTACGTCAAGAAAATTTTGCTGAAATGATAAATAGATAGCATCCTGTATACGACGTTTTATTTTGAAAGCCTGCAATCTGACAAATTAAACAACTATGTGTTAACCACGGTCAATTTTGAAGGGTAAACTAATTTTCAAAGTTTTTGGTGCAAAGTTTTTTTTATTTTTTTCAACAACGAAAATTACTCAAAATTATACAGTATTGTAACCTATTATTCAGTAATATAAAATCACAAAACATCAAAATAAAATTTTTTTTTTGAACAAACTCGTTGATTCTCTGGAAATTATTTTGGAGAATTATTTTGGACGAGAAAATCTCCAGAAAATCAACGAGTTTTTTCCGAAATTCTATTTTATTTCGATGTTTTGTGATTTGACACTGTATATTGCACGAAAAGTTCAATATTTGTGTATTTTTGGAAAAGTTCGGATACCATTCCCCATTTGTATAATTTTGAAATTGCGGTTGATCCTAAAAAGTTATTCTATTTTGGTATCTGATAAATATTTAAGAGTTGAGAGTTAACATTTATCAATTAGAAAACCAATATTTTCTGGTTTGAAATATTTGATAAAACTAGGGCAGTTTTCAAGTGAGAATTCAAATTGTTTACATGCATTAGTATTACTTCCTATTATAAATTCCTTCGTACTCTTTAACTACAGCGTGACTCACGGTCGATGGTAGGTTAGACGTTTTTGGAAAACGCAAAGCATGATTTTTCTGAAAATTTCACCTCTCACATTTCCTTACCTGTTCTATCAATCTAAAATATTTTCAGCATTGCGGCGTTGCCACTTCTATCAAAAAGTCCTAGCAATTATATTTTTTAATGGAACACCCCATATATTAATACATTTTTGGAATTGCTCTGGTATTTTAATACTTTTTTGTTGATAATGTCCTATACCTATCTCTATCTGTTTTCCAGATAAAAAATAAATTGTGCTGAATATGGTCCAAAACATAGCCTTAAATTAAGTACATCAGTACTCTCAACTCATAAAAAATTGATATTTTGATGATAGTTTGAACAAACTAAAAATATTCAAATAATACTAAGAAATCGACTTCATATCATACAGGGCGTGCTAAAATTACTATTATTTCCATTGTGCATAAAAGTAGTCGAAAGTTCATTTTTTCAAATGAAACCCCCTGTATATTACTCGATAAATTGAAAGATGGTGAAAAATGCTTCAAGATGATATACATTTCCCTATACCTAAATCGTTAAGTTTTCTTAATATAGCCGTATAGTTATTCACGTTTTACCTACAAGTGTTAATAGTGGCATTTTATTTTGTGAGTGGTGATTATTGCAAAACGAGCGTCAGCAAGCAGGAGACTTGGAACGTAGAATGCATTTTTGTGAATCCCTTTAGATTCATACACAGGAAGATCGGGAATTTTTGTCAAAAATAATTTGGAGCGATGAATCAAAATTTACGAGGGATGGTATTTTCAATTTTTGGGCTGATCATAATCCTCATGTTACAAAAGAAATGGGTTTTCAAGAAAAATTTGACCTGAATGTTTTCTGTATTCTGAAGAACAATAAAATTAGCTTCTTTATTTATGAAGACACACTGAATGCAGTGTGTCCAAATATTAAGGACGACTGTAACCGATTTTCTTGAAAATTTGCCTTTAGAGGAATATAGGAATTCGTGTTTTCAACTGGACGGGGCGCCAGCTCATTCCACCTAGGAAGTTTCCAGGAAACTTGACGAACTCTTCGACGATCGTTGGTTTAGGCGTTTAGGGCCGTGGGATTGACCATCGAGATCACCCGATCTCACGCCACTTGACTTTTTTTTCATGAGGTGTTTTAAAAGAAAAGGTATACAGTACTCCAGTGCCTACCAAAGAAGAATTGCGACGGCGAATAGTGCGGAGTATTAAAGATCTGGATCTCCAGGAAATTGAAAAAGCAACCACAAGTCGCGTACAAAAAAACATTTTAAAGTGTTTAGAGTGTAATGGACAACATTTTCAGTATTTATCGTGAAAATGTGATATTTTGTTTACAATTTTGTTATTTTGAATTATCCTATTCTGTTATTGTCTGTACTTTCACATGTTTCAGCCCACAGAATCTTACTTCTTACCTAGAAATGACTGATTTTTGGTACAGTTGTTCCCTGGAACCTTTGAGCCATAGTTCAGGAAATTATTTTGTAACCTTACAAACTTCCTCTCGTTCATTGGTGTTAATTCAGGATACATTTGGTTGAATTTTTTACACGTTCTGACAATGATTTGATCACTTTGTTCATGTGTATAATAAATAATTTCATAACAACTTCGTTTGAATAATCGATATTTGCATTCATTTTGGAAGATGATTCGAAACACCGTCGATAACTCTTTGTAAATTACTTATAAAAGTAACCGAACTGCTATAAGCTTGATAATTACACTGCTACCTAAATCCAAATTCTAAAAAAATAATGTTTCTAGAAGAAGCGACTTTATTGAGAAAACTTGACGATTTAGGTATAGGGACATGATATATCATCTTGAAGCATTTTTCACCATCTTTCAATTCATTGAGTGATCTACAGGGGGTTTCATTTGAAAAAATGAACTTTTGACTACTTTTATGCACAATGGAAATAATAGTAATTTTAGCACGCCCTGTATGATATGAAGTCGATTTCTTGGTGTTATTTGAATATTTCGAGTTTGTCCAAACTATCATCAAAATATCAACTTTTCATGAATTGAGAGTACTGATGTACTTAATTTCAATTAAGGCTATGTTTTGGATCATATTTAGCACAATTTATTTTTTATCTCGAAAACAGATAGAGATAGGTATAGGAAATTTGACGAAAAAGTATTAAAATACCAGAACAATTCCAAAAATGTATTAATATACGGGGTGTTCCATTTAAAAAAATAAAGTTGCTAGGACTTTTTGATGGAAGTGGCAACGCCGCAATGCTGAAAATATTTAAGATCGATAGAACAGGTAAGAAAATGTGAGAGGTGAAATTTTCAGAAAAATCATGCTTTGCGTTTTCCAGAAACGTCTAATCTACCATCGACCGTGAGTCAAGCTGTATTAGTATAGTTATGAATTTATTCCCTGATGCTATACGTATCAAAAAGTTGATCATTTGTGCTTCGTTTTGTTAATTCCCATTTGGTTTGTGTAACGCATTCAAAAATTATATATTTTTACATGTATTGGTTGTTTTAAAAATGTTGTCCATTGTGTGTCGTCGTATATACTCATCGATAGAGAATTTTGTACTCTATACGTCGATGATCCCGTCAAACGGTCATGTCCCACTGAACCAGTGAAGCGGAAAAATGGAAAGCGGGGATAAGTGAAAGTACTCGAACGACCTATAAATAGTCATCTCTCGGAGTAATCAGTCCAGTCATCACCCGAAGACGATTGTGGATACTAACAATCGAAACGTCTTGAACTAACTTGGCTTGAAATCCCTTAACTTTTTTATTTTTATCTTTATTTTCATTTTGTATTTCTTTATTTTTTGTTCAATTGTTTTATTTTTACTTGTATTTTATTTCACTACTATTTCATTTCAGTTGTTTCAGGGATTTCAAATCATTTTATATATCAGACAATGGAAATCTGAACTAGTGAAATTCAATTTCAATATGATGTATTTTTATCACCAATATTTTTAAATCGCATCAGAAATATAACGAAACCGGTACAGACTACCACTTTGTAATATTAACCTTGCCTAACTTAACTAAACGGGATAAAGCATGCAACTGCACATCAATTTTGCTTTCTGGGAATCACCGGATCGGGTAGTCACGAAATTTCAAGATCTTGACATTTCTTGAGTCAGAACAAGATATAAGACGTCAAGAAAACGGCAAGACAACTACCGTGTAGTTAAGTTGAGATTGACCTGAACGAATTGTTCTTTTAGATAATTTGAATAGGCATTCACTGAGATGTTACTCATAAAAAAGTACAAAGTTTTTGAAGTAACCTAATCGTACAATGTCTCACTCTATAGTCAAATATATTAACCATGTATTTGACCATTTTATTTGTCTAGTGATACTTAATTCCGTTGTTGTTATTGGTTGAATGTCATTACAGGAGCTAGTATCCTCGCTGAGCCTGACCAAAAGTTCAAGATAGCTGAAATCGAGAAGATTCTTCAGATATATGATTCCGACACTTATGTCAGTAAAGTAAAAGGCTCTGCTGGAAAGGAAGTTATACAAATTATTTTTTCTGAGAAGGAGTTCACTGGTGACAGTTTAGACGAAGCAAATTCATTCCACCAGCAAATTTCCAATGGTGAGAAGATTCGCAACATCACTACCATTCTTTAACCAAATTGAGTCAGGAAATTATGATTTATACAGGGTGATTCAAAAGTACTTTGACAAACCTCAGGAGGAGATTCCTCACAATATTCTAATATGAATTGTCCAAATAAATAAATGTCCGAAAACGCTTCGTTTCCAAGATACAGGATGTTGAAGTTTCATTTTTATTTTCGTTTTTTTCAAATAACTTCTGAAATACTGAACTTAATTAAACGAAACTTGGTAATAGGAAGTTTTTGAGGTGTCGAATTCGAACCTGATGTTCTTATTGCTCTTACTCGTAGGGGGCGCCACCTACACGTCTTTTTCTTTTTTAAAGATTCATAATTTTTTTGAGCGTACTTCTAGCACATTTTTCAGTAAAAAAATCGATTTCTCTATCATATCTACGTAAACAAGCTACCCTTGTTACTAGTCGCTGTAAGCAACCGTTTTCTAAATATTTGGACTTGAAAACTTCAAGTCGATTATTTGATAATCGATGCATGTTGAAGTTATTACGAAAATTTTGCTTTTTTCACAAGAATGCTTTGGAAATGAATTTGACGTTTTACTCGTTTGAAGAGGTCATTACTGTTGGGTATGTTCCTTTATGACATCCTTAAGCGAAATAGTTATTTTTGTATCAAGGGTGCATAATCAGTATTTGTTTTAATAAAATTTGCAAGAAATGTTAACATTTTATTTCAGGAAATTTTGAATATGTAGAATAAACTAAAATAAACGAAACTAAATTGTATTCAAATAAATTGTTGGAAGTGTCCACCTTCAACGAAGATACAGGCAGTCAGTCGTCTAGTCATGGAATCTCATACCCGCTCAAAAATTGTTGGTGTGTTTCTTATTGTTTCACAGGCGTCTACTATTCGGTTTCTTAGATCTTCCCCGTTCACTACTGGAGTCTTATAAACTAGTGACTTCAAATGTCCCCAAAAATAAAAATCTATCGGGTTTAGATCTGGGGACCTTGGTGCCCACGCCTGGTTAGGTTCTTCTACACCCCTACCGATCCATCGATTTGGATAGACTGTGTTAAGAAATTCCCTGGATACAACGCTAAAATGGGCCGGAGCCCCATCATGCATAAACCACATGCGGATACGAATTTCTAATGATACATTCTGAAGTAGTCCCGGCAATTCATTTTCTAAAAAGTGTCTGTAAGTTGCGCCATTCATTCGGAGCGGAAGAAAGAAATGACCTATCAAGTAATTATCAATTATTGCCGCTCATACATTTACAGAAAATTGATACTGATAATGCCTTTCACTAACTGCGTGTGGATTTTCGAGAGCCCAAACATGGTTGTTATGAAAGTTTGTGATAGCATTTCGGGAGAAGTTTGCCTCGTCCGTGAAGCGTACATATTATAATATTGAGGATTTCCAGCCAATTTTCTCAAAAACCATTGACACATAGTAATGCGTTGGGGAAAGTCTCGTGGCAAAAGAGCTTGTACCCTTTGAATATGGTATGGATAAAACTGTTGATCGTGGATAATTCTCCAAACTGTGGACTGAGTAGAATTGACAGCTTCAGCAATTACTCTTGTGCTTGTTTTTGGATTCTCCTCGACAGCGTTCAAAACAGCTTCTTCCAATTCTGGGGTTCGGACTGCTCGTGGTCTTCCAATAATATTAGCTGCCCTCTTAAAGCTACCTATTTCTGCCAAACGACGGTGGAGACTAGCAAATGTTGGAGCTGAAGGCAGTACTCAATTAGGAAATCGCTCCTGGTAAATACGTCTTGCTTCGCGCGCATTGCCATTCGCAAGGCCATAAACGTAATGCATATCGGCTAAATGAGCATTATTATTTAAATAATCCATTTTTTCGAAATAAGTATTTTCTACTTCTACTTACGGAAACTTCAACAAAACGTCTAACTGTCACAAAATATGTAATCACCAAAACTACTCACAAACATCAAATTTATATCCAAAGCATTCTTGTGAAAAATGCAAAATATTCGTAATAACTTCAACATGCATCGATTATCAAATAATCGACTTGAAGTTTTCAAGTCCAAATATTTAGAAAACGGTTGCTTACAGCGACTAGTAACAAGGGTAGCTTATTTACGTAGATATGATAGAGGAATCGATTTTTTTACTGAAAAATGTGCTAGAAGTACGCCCAAAAAAGTTATGAATCTTAAAAAAAGAAAAAGATGTGTAGGTTGCGCCCCCTACGAGTAAGAGCAATAAGAACATCAGGTTCGAATTCGACACCTGAAAAACCTCCTATTACCAAGTTTTGTTTAATTAAGTTCAGTATTTCAAAAGTTATTTGAAAAAAACGAAAATGAAAATAAAACTTCAACATCCTGTATCTTGGGAAACGAAGCGTTTCCGGACATTTATTTATTTAAACAATTCATATTAGAATATTGTGAGGAATCACCTCCTGAAGTTTGTCAAAGTACTTTTGAATCACCCTGTATAGTTCATTACTCACGTTA